>NW_027466867.1:4177500-4197500 GCF_046128005.1 Genypterus blacodes
CTGCCGTGTGGTAAGTGTGTGATTACAGTGGAAATGTGTGAGGCAGCAGAGGGGGGACGGGAGGGAAAGGTACACATTTGGAGTCAGCTGTGCCTCTCTCTCTCTCTCTCTCTCTCTGTTCAGATGCGTCCACGTGTCCTCGCAGAGGCGTGCAAAGCATTTTCTCCACCGGACAATCTGGTGAAATGTCACCACCGCCCTCCCTGGCGAGGTCGCCTCCTCTTTCCTCTCCTCTGTGGCATTTACAGCTGTTGTCTTTTCATCCCCGTGTCCTCGCTAAAAGGCCGAGCCGCAGCGTTTGAATCATCGCGTATCCCGACGTGAAATCATTTCACTCGTGACGCCTCTTCCCGCTGAGGTTTAAAAAAGGGGACAGACTTTGAAGTGGAGGAGCAAAGAACGCACGTTTAGGTCGCAGGTTCTGTGAATCTCCACGTTAATGAGATTAAACTAATATAAGAACTCAAATGGAGCACGACGGCACATTCTCCAACCAAATACTTCTTCGGTATAAACAACTATGTTTGGCACCAGAGCGGCGTTAAAACCAAAACACATCAAAGGTGGACGGTAAACACTTTGTCTTTCTCCACAAAACAAAAAACAAAAAACCCTTATCGATCGGCCGAGCGCGTCGCCCTGTAATCTCTTCCTTTATTGGGAATGTCAAAACTTCTCAATCGCTTGAAAGGTTTTAATTTAACTTTTTTTTTTTAGGGCTTTATTATTATTTCAGTCTGGCAGCTGGAGGGCAGCGACAAATAGATGACAGGAACGCCAAGAGCAGACGGGGAAAAGTGAGTGGAATTTTAATGACGCCAGTCCATCTGCCTGCATTAATTTTTATTGACTTTAATTCTTTGGATAGGCACTATTCCGTGACACGCTCGCTATTATTTATGTTTATTTTCATATATCAATTAGAGGATATAAACTTCAGCTCCGGTGATTATCAATGTCGTCCCTGGAGGGGGGGGGAAGGAAGAGCGGGGAAGCTTGATGAGTTCGAGGTCATAAAGGTTGGACGTGCACCAAAGCTGAAGCTTCCTGATACACTGGGAAGAGATGGAGATGAGGAGGATGAGGAGGAGGATGGTGGCGAACGTCTTGAGCGATTCTAGCTAAGGTCCATCGCAAAATGAAGCTTTTTTTTCCATTCTGTCCCACTTTTTTCCTCGAATCCTTCACAGCGTCTCCGTTTGCATTCTTCATCCCTACAACTCTTGATCCAATGTGAATCATCTTAATGTTTATCACTATCTATTTCTTTTTTAAGAGACATTCAATAACACATTAAATAAGTAAACCCTCTTCTTGCATCAGGTTCTTTGTTTGCAAAATAGTGGTTGTTGGCTTTTAGCAGCAAATTTGCCAGAAATGGAGCAGAAACAAACTCGGAGGTTGGAGAGAAGTGAGCTAAAGATGATCCAACGATAAGCTGGCAGGCGGAACCAATGATGAAAGTCAAATAAAAGAATCTGCTCTTTGCTTTGAGATTTATCTGGAAACTTTGGGGAAATCCAGAGACGCATCAGCATCAGTTCATTTGTTCCCAAAAGAAAAAAAAACACATATTGAAGGAGGCAAATGTTCCGACAAATAACTGCTGGAGCGAATCATCCGGTCACGGGACTTACTTCTCTCCGCCGCGACGCCCAGCAGGTCTGTTTGATCTTCCACACGACGGCGGCCACCAGCAGCAGCGAGAGGAAGCAGCTGAGGAAAAAGGAGACAAAAGCAGAACCAAATCAGAAACAAAGAGAGCCAAACGTCTCGCGTTACCGCATTTAAATAAGCGTCTCCCTACCCCGCGTAGCTTCATTTCAGAAAGGTAAAAGGAAACGCAAATGAAAAGCCTCTCCATTGAGTTAGCGTTTATCTTACAGGAAGGAGGAAATGGATTGAGCCGAGCTGAAATGAGACAAAGATGCAGTTAAGGCCATTTACAGGCTGAATTAATAGGATTCCAGTGTATCCTAAGTATATATGAGAGAGTCCAGCATGCGTGAGGCCGCGACTTAATCACTATCTAATGTTACACGCGTGTGCTCATTTACAATTACGTCGTCTGCTGTCGGCCTGTGTGAGTCGGAGTGAAACGTGTCGGACTCGAAAGGCTCGGAAGACAAAAGCAGGCGAGTCCATTTAACCAACGCCCGTAAACCCAATATTCTAGTCGATTACTTCAATTAATTGCCCCGGCATTCTACTTCATTATCCTGCTGACGGCTCGGGAATATTACAGATTATTACGCCTTAAAGGGACATTACGCTGTTTCTACGAGCGCCTGGAACATCGACTTTCCCTGTAAAATCGATACATTTTAACACTAATTACTAACACGACACACCGATTCATCCGTAGCCAAAGCCGACATATTATACAGGGATTTATCTGAAACCTTAGACTGGGGGGAGGGGGAGAAGGCGTCGAGGCCTTTCATTCATCTGGAAAGTCTTCCTCTGTTCACACGGGGCGGTAAAGGACATCCGATCCCAAACCCCCGCCCCCCTGATTGACCACAGACAGGAGCCGAGAGTGGGACGTGTACGAGAAGCGACGAGAACTTGGAAAAGGCGTGTTGGTCCTTGCACGAGAAACAAAACCCCAGCCCTGGCCAGATGTTTGGCTTCCACCCGCTGTATTTCAGACAGTAAACAGGCTTAAATCCCTTCTCCCCTCCGTCTGTCTGCTCTGTTAATAAAAGGAGGAAGTGCCCGGGGTAAGAAAGGAGAAAAGGCACGAATCGGCACAAAGACGCACTTAAAGTTTTGGCGCCGGCGGGTGTGAATATGGAGTAACTTTGTTTACGGATCAAGCGAGGGAGATGCGACCTTTCGCGGCGGAGAACAAGGCGGCGGCGGCGGCAGCGGCGGCGTCCCAAGTATCAAATGAGTATTCAGCACGAACACATCACGCCTTTGCACACCACAAGTCCTTCAGAGACGCCGTTTGTCTTCTCTACCCTTGGGTGGAAGTATGGCACGGTTGGACGCGCCACCGTTTGGAAAAGGTCAGCATGGGGGCGAGTTCAACCTGTGTGAGATTTACTACAAATAAAGGAGGCGGAGTCAGAGAGGGAGACGTCGACCTTGGCGGTTCGGCGAGAACAAATCCAATCCACAACATCCAACTGTCACTTCCTCTTTAAATCCAGATTGGGACCGGCGTTTTATATTCTCCGCTGTCTCGTGTTGACGCATTAGTTATCTGTGTCGATTCATAATAATGTATTATTATTATAAGAAGTCCCTAAATGCCATTTCCAGCTGGTATTGCGACACACCTGTCCTGTGACCTTCCTGAATATGGCTCCCTGTGCAAGAGATGCAAGTAGCCGGCAGCGGCATTTAAAATAAATTAAGCTCCCCTCCTCCCCTCCTCCCCTCCTTCCCTCCTTCCCTCCTTCCCTCCCTCCCTCCCTCCCTCCCTCCCTCCTCGTTTTCCTTACCAAGATATTCCTGAATCTGGTCGGGCCCGGCTGTAATTCCGTGGGATTGAAACGGGCGATAAGCGAGTGTGTGACAGGGAAAAGGTTATTGTGGAGCAGAAAGTGACGGGAGTTTGCCGCCAGCCCAAACCCCCGTCTCCTATTCCCACCCTGACAGCTACACAGATAACACACAGGTCCATCCACAACACACACACACACACACACAGAAGACAGACGTGCATACACTCTGACACGTAGACTAAACTCACACACACTCTGGCATGTCCTCTGGCTGGTGTTATTCAAATGTCTGTCCCATAGCGAGACTTTAAGAACACAAAAATGACTCACAAGCACTCACGTCTCTCTATTCAACCATCCAATAATGCAGCTCAGTCTCTGAGCTCAGCGGCAGAGAGGAGGAGAGAATGGAAACCAAACTGATATGAAGTCATTTCATTTCAATCAAACTCTTTCTTCTGGACGCGGTTCACTGATACATTTTTAACGTCGACTGTAAATTTAATCCAATTTAGGTTTGGAGGCTTTTCAACAATGGGGACACTGAACTATAAGCACATCCTTTGTCTAATGAAGTCCTTGCTGGGGTTTGGAGACTGAAAGGTTTGCCGCAGCGGTGGAGAGCTCTTTGCTTTCCGTCGCCGCGTCTCTGAAATTGTCACTTGCAGAAGCTCTCGCCTCCTTCGCTGATAACTGCTATTTACAGATGAAAAGGGAGAATCGGCACTTCGGAGACACGAGAGGGAATTAACTGGCCCAACAAGGTCGACGAGTAAGGGAGGGGAGGAGTGTGAGGCGGGGGGCGCTGAGTGGAGAGGTGACGGACACCTCACACAGCAGTGTGTGTGTGTGTGTGTGTGTAAACATTGTACTGTCTTACCTGAAAAACGTCACAAAGAACTGGACAAGATCCATGATGCTGTTGTGTTGGGAGAAGGCAATCTGAGAGAGAAGAAGAACGAGAGAGACAGCGTCATGATCAGCCTGAATATTAAAATGGAGGCACATTGTTATTATTCAACCTGGGTCCATTTTAAAGCTTGCGTATTGAAAATGTATCTTCACACACACACACACACACACACACACACACACACACACACACACACACACACACACACACACACACACACACACACACACACACACACACACACACACACACACACACACACACACACACACACACACACACACACACACACACACACACACACACACACACACACACACACACACACACACACACACACACACACACACACACACACACACACACACACACGTTACATTACAGAGACACCGCTTTAATCAAAACGCCGGCAGCTCCTCTTGTCCGCGGGGGTCAAAGCAATACGCCGGGGGTTAATTCAATTTCAATTCATCAGCCTAAGCCGATCGATACGTTCAGTTCAGGAAGTTCTGTCCCATTCCCTTAAAAGTGGAGCGTCATTAAACTGAGCGCTCCCATAATAACAATGACATGGAATATCACACAGAGCAAAGATGTCAACCAGAGATCTTCGTTGTGAGGCGTCGTGTCACGGCCGGCGAGCTTTAGATGGCGTATCAACATTTAGCGCAATATTGGGTCTCTGTTCGTCCTTTGCCACCTTCATCCCAAATTCTATTCTCCCCTCTTTATGGATCCGTGGCTCTGACGGCATCATCATCATCATGAGCCTCAGACGGCCTCTTATCTCCCTATTCGGCACTTCACTCCATCTCAGCCCCGAGTCCAGACTCTCCTCACACCCGGCATTGTTAAGGCGAGACGTGGACGGAGAAGGAGACAGAGACAGAGATGGAGACAGACAGAGACAGAGAAAGGCCTCCTCCTCAAACCAAGTAAGTGACCGTTTGCCGGGGAAAATCTAATAGAAACTATTACTCAGCCTGGGCGGACACTGACTGACCCCCGGAGACGTTATTACACCGCCATGGTTACGCTCATCGGCCTTGTACAGCCAGGGAGGGGGACAAATATACAAATCCATACCTGGGAGTGTCCGGGCTCCAAAAACACAAATTGTACATTAACATGAGGATTTATAGTTCCATTAATCACACACACGCACACACAATACTAAATGTGTTTGCTGGGCATCATTGATTACTCAGATAGTGTTTACCGCTAACATCTGAGCGTAGAAACCCATAACAACAACGCCTTCAAATGAGTTTTCCACCAACTTTGTCTTGAGCTGTTTCACTTTTGAATGTTACAGCTCAATGGGCGGGTGTCTAATGTCTCGAAAAAAAGAGAGAGAGGACGGCTCTCTGGACTTCTCCCCTCCGCCCCCCACACACACACTCTTCCCTCCCCTCCCTCGCCACTTTATCATCACCGCACATCACTCTCAATCTGTCATTTTATAGCCAGTCAGTCACGCCGGTGCAGATCGTCGTATATCTTCCCTTCGGGCCGTCTCTAGCGTTTTTTATTACCCGGCGAGAGAGAGAGAAAGAGAGAGAGGGGGAACCGTTTGTGGATGTTTGTGTCGGTAGTTTCCGTTGACGACGTTGTTTACTGCAAATCTCAAATAACCAATATAACAAATACTGTAACCTCCGGCGGGTGAGTGGAGAGGGAGGAGGGGTCATTAAACACTTCTCAATGCGTTTGAAGCCCCGTCCACCACATTAAAGTGCCAGCGGGTTAGTATGCTGTCCACGCATACTTACCTGTCATAATAACATCACACACTTTCAAAAAGAAATCACACTGAGCGACGACACACAGAGAGGGGGCTCTGCAGAGGCCGTACCTGGATCTTGATCGGCCAGGAGAAGTTGCTGACGTAGACGTAGAAGGTGATGTTGGGGTTGCTCCTGAAGGTGAACTTCTCGCAGGAGAAGCTGTCCCTGTACTCCTTGATGTTGGTTTTGGACACGATGGGCACCTCCTCGCCTGAGATGGTGCCGGCTGTCGGACAAAGACAAAATGGGGATTTACACGCCACCGATTTCAGAGAAGTTTGTGGAGACATTTGGGGAAAGCAAAGACGGCTACGAGTCCACAGCCCCTGTTGGTCTGTGTCTCAATCATGTCCCCCTCTATGTGTCGGTGTGTGAAGTGTATCCTTACACCTAATATCCTTTTGTTGGTTCAGGAAACTGACTGAATCAATTTATGCACAGTATTCACAAACTCATGCCACTTCATTCTGGTGCGACGGCCCACCAAAGCCTGAAGCTGCCATCTCTTTACATTCTCACTTAACCCACAGTAAACATCGAGACGTCTGACAAGATTTATGGTCGGGCGCGATCGGACGGCGGCGGCACACAACATCCATCATTAGAAAAAAAAAAAGGGGGGTGGGGGGGAAGAGCACTAAGCGTTTTAAGACACCCTCAACCAAAATGTCTCTTTTCCATCCGTCTTAATGTTTTCCAGAGCCGTTCCCTTACAGTCTCTCCCTCGTGCCAACATTGACATTCCCAACCACGGCTCTGAAACAACAAGACGCGAAAATGACAGCTCGAGTGTCGCTACGTGAGCGCGTTTATCTTAATTGAAATCACCCCCCCCCTCCCCAAAGAAGACCCCCCCTCCTCCGGTCCCTTCTGAGGCACAACATCTTTCGCTCCATTTTCAAATATAACAGACAGGTGCTCCGGGAAAAATAGGTTACGGCGGCCATCATGAGAGATGGGTAGAGGGGGGGGAGACAGGAAACGGGGCTGCGCTGCGTTGCGTTGCGTTGTGCGAGAATTTAATTTGAATTTCTGTGAGGTTCCTATCCTAGACTGTCCAATAATGGCTGATGGAGTACTTTTCCTAACTTTCCGACATCTAAAGTGACTGTAATTGTGTGATCTTAAAGGGATTGTTTGTGTCCGTTTGTGTCTGGATTGTTGATTTGTTGGTCTAGACTGGAAAATATAGAGGAGGAAATGTTTTTAGCCGGGTGTTTTGCTGTTTTTGACACTTCCTGTAGACATTGTATAGCTTCACATAATTGCTGATTAGATTAAATGCACTTTAACAACTAATGTCATATTTGCCTAATTGCAGGATTGTGAATGAAAATGCACTCGGAATCAAAATGAAAGACAGAAAACAGGAAGAGAAACTGAATAGTTGAAGTACCTGTTGATCCCACAGACCAGGTGATGTTGAGGTTGAAGTTGTTGGACGCGTTGATGGACATGTCCAGGTTCTTGTTGGCCTTCAGAGGGAGGAGGACAGAACACAAACACACTCACTAACTTCATCAGGAACACAGGAAAGGTTAAATAGAGACAATTCTGGACTGTGTTTCCACGGTTACCTGCTCAGGCGACGCCATGAAGTTGATGGCTGTGTAGTGGTGGTCATCTTCCTGGATGAGGCTGAAGGTGAACTGGTAGTCAATCAGGAGGTTGTCTGTTGGTGATGTTAGAGGAGAGAAGTCGGTCAGTCAGTCCTGAGTGATTTCCTAACCTGCCTTTCCGGTTTCTGGGAAGCTTGGCTGATTGCGGCCACTAGGGCAGCTGGGTAACGAGTGTGTGTTACTCTGAACAGGTGAGACAACTCAGTTTCAGTCAGTCAGTTTCACACAGATCATGCAAATACACACACACACACAAACACACTCGGATCAGATCAGACCACAATCGGTGTGTTTTCAGTGTAAATCAGGCGAGGCAGCGTTCCGTCTTCTCCGTTCTGCACTTTTCCGTACTTGGCCGTGGAGGCAAACTAACAGTTAATCAACTTCTCCGATGAATTAATGTGTAGGTGGATGATTGAGCGACGGGGTAAGAGAGAGTTTTACTCCTCCGTCTCCTTGATTAGTACAATCACTCATTTCTTATGATGCACTTGACATTTTCACGACAAGTCATTCTGTCACTGAACAAGCACCCCTGGTGCCAAAGTGTTTAAATGCTCCATCTGTCTGGAGCGGGAGAGAGGGAGCGGAGAGGCCAAAAGAGAGAGAACAACCACGAATAATCAAGGAAAAGCGTGTGTGTGTGAGAGAGTGTGTGTCTTTCCACCAACTAGCCATCCAGCAAAGAATTACTCACAGTAGCAGGTTCCTCTGAGTGGATTGCCAAGGTAACGGTTCTCTGAGTCGCATCTGCAGTGGAAGAAAACAGAGAGGGTGAGAACAAGATGAGAAAGAGTGCGAGCAGTTTGAGAGGAAGAATGGGCCTGTGAGCGCTTTAGCTCCCGCTGCTGCCGGCTCCTCATCCAGCCTCTTACACCAAACTGGGAGATGAAATGATCTGATAAGCGGTTAGAGTTAATTAGAGTTTGTGTTTGTGTTTATCGGGGTAACGCAGCGACACGCAACTTAACTTTACACACCGGGAGATGGAGTCGGTGTAATTCCTCCTCAGAGCGGAGAACATAACAGGTGGATTAGTTCTTTACCGGGGAAGGAGCGACGCATCATCTCAAACTGGAGTGGCGCCGAATCACGAGTGGTCACGTGACAGAGTGACTGGATCAGACGCGTGTTTATGGTTGGAGAAAGGAAAAGATCAAACCTGGCTAAAGAACGTAAAGAAACTTCTAAACTACTCCCACAAACTCCTTCTCCTCGACCTCTTTAACCTTCCTTCTGCGCACACAAACCGCCAACCGTCACCTCCCCGCCGCGCACGGGAGGTCTGAGACAAATCGGGATGAAGCGAGAGTGCAAAATGGCTGTAAGCGCAGGAACAACAGAGATGTAAAAGCTAACTAATGAGGCTATTAACCCACAGCTAGGAAGTGTGAAAAGCCTTTTTACAGCGGGCCAATTACCCAGACGCCTCTGCTCGCAGCCCTTTTGTCGCCCGTTGTCAGGTGCTCTCATTCTTCTCACCCAAGCAAAAATAACGCCGATGGGTTCCCCGATAACACGAGATTTAGCCCCGACTGTTAAACGCCACACAGACACATCACCGCCGTGCGTGTTAAGCCTTGTTTATCTGATGATGCCGTCATCAGCGGCGGTCTGACAGGGGCGCATCCTGTTCCCTAAAGACACCGATGCCGGCCTGCTGTATCTAAAGGATTCATGTATATCCTTGATTGAAGCCCTATATACATTACATACTAGACGCAGCAGCGCCGTAGTGCACACTGAGAGTGTCATTCTATATTCTGAGGACTTCCTGCGCCATATGTAAACAATCTGACCACTTAACTGTGCTGCGGTTCACTCTGAGCCAATTTGCCATCAAGCAGGTGCACTTTAATGGAAACTAGGGGAAAGGAACAACGAAGGAGGAGCGCAGCGCTACAACCAATCACAGCACAGAGGTACGAACACCACCGAGGAAGAGGAGGGTGGGATGGTTTTTGAACCGTACAGGACGTCACTGACGCCATTAGAGCCTCTTCCCCTTTTCAGATGGTAAAACACACACACAAAGGCACAAACACACACACACACACACACTGTGAGGTATATAAAGCGACTCCCCCTCCCTGCTACTGTATCTTAATGTAATCTACACCTGCATGCATGCGTGTATGTGTGTGTGTGTGTGTGTGTGTGCGTGTGTGTGTGCGAACTGCAGGCAATCCCCCTGCGCTTCATCTTAATTTGATCTACACTCGACTTGAACCTTTGTCTGCGCTCGTGCCCCAAGTGATTTAACACGCAGAGAAAACACACACACACAGACACGGGGGGGAAATGAACGCTATGAACCTGCACAACGTCCTTCACACATACACACACGTGCACACACACCCACAGCTTCCAGCGTTACTTCGGGCACAAAGACAAACTGAATAATATGCATCCAGATGATTTTCCCTCGTAGCCGCTCTTGTTTACCTCTCCTGTCACTGTCACGAAGCATTTCCCTCATAGCCAGTCTGTAAACCGCTCTGTAAACAGCTCTGCCTACATTCATGCATCCCTCACTTCATTACTTCAGCTTAATAGCAATTTCACCTATTTGCTGTATAAGGCAACGGAAGAAGAAGAAGAAGAAGAAGAAGAGGAAGGGCCACAGCAGCGACTCCCTCTGACCCTCTTAATCCAACACGGCCCAGGCTGAATAGAGGAGTGTGTGCTGTGTCGGGTGTTAATTTGAACGATGTTGAAATGTGAAAACGCAGCCTGATCTCAGAGATTAAAACAAACTAATGTGAGTTTACACGCACGGAAATAATGGCTGCCGATAATGAGAACAGCAATCCAGTTAGAAGCGAGTAAAGAAGATTGATTTACGCCGCGCCGGCTTGTGTTGCAGCGGCAAAAAAACTTCAGATGATAATCAGTTACCGGGGGCCCTCGGTCTCCGTGGTTACGGCGGGTAGGAGGGGGGGGCAGATCGGCCCTCCGATTGGCCCCGGCTGGATTTTGTGGGGTAGAAAATGAGTCGTTTGCGTCTGCGACTGTTAGCCACCTGCTACGTGAGCGGCGCCGCGCTCGGGCTTTCCATCTGCCCGCCGGAGATAAATGTGACGTCTTGTCATCAGGGCGAGATGTTATTTATTTACTTCAGACTTGACGGGACACACTGAGGGCTGGAGAGGCCTTCATCTCCGTCTCCTGGATTTCTCATCGATGAGCTTGTCTTAACTGACAACTTAGGTGAAATATGTTATACATGTAGTGTTTCTTATATTCATCTTCATCATCCTCCTCATCACCGTGTTATATTCCATTATGCTGCTGTACCTAATAAAGCGGCCGCTGACTGTACAAAGCAAAGCTGCATCACCGGTGTGAACCCAGTATGAAGACGCAGCGATTTTAATCTCAGCACAAAGTGGATGGAAAACGCGCGTGCGTGCGTGTGTGTGTTGTCCGTGTTTGCCAATGACCCCCTGCGTTACTGGTGCCCTTATTGCATTAGGGGTATTAAAAACCTGAGTGTCCATTCTGCTTACAAGTCAGAAAACAGATAAGTGGAGAAGGTCCACGAGGAGGGACGGAGGGAGAGGTGTGGGGGGGGGAGGGGGGAAACAGCGAGTCAGCACAAACGGCCGGGAGGACAGACCGGTCAGGCCAGTAGTGTCACCCGGACGGTCCTTCTCCATTTACACGGAGCTCCTCTGTGCGCTCAGACACACACACACACACACACACACACACACACACACACACACACACACACACACCACTTTAGGGGCCATTTTAATTACTTCAAATAGAAAATCTGCCTCTTCTGCATCCTGGATTCCATTATGGAATTAAATAAAGGATACGGCAAGATTCCAAACGTAACTGATAGACGTACATAACTTCTTTTGAGATGGAAGCTGTTGGGCCTGCATGGAACAGAGCCCTAAAGGTCGTGTGCTCCCTCTGTTCACAAACAGAAAAACTACAGCTCCCAAGACCCGCCTCCTTTTCAGAATGATAATTGAAATAGTCCAAATTTATGGTGAATCCTTGAGGCCTGGATCAATAACACGCTATCCTTTCCCCTTGTAAAAAGGGGGAGGTTCCCCGAGGACGTTATTTCATTTCTTTTCATAGCGATACTTGATTAAACATGCTGCCCCTACATTTTGGTGCCCCGACTTAAAGTTTATTAAAGTTATTATTAATATTTTATTTGATTGCCATAAACTTGCTGCCCCCTACAAGGCGTTCCATTTTCAATAGAGACATGATGATCGATGACCAAAACAAAAACAGAGAAAACACATCCACAACAACGACATCATGACCAAGTGGCTTCCTCTTCCCCTCTCTCTTCCTCTTGGTTGACTTATTTATGTATCTCACTGCTCTGCTCTGAATCTGTGTCCGCCGCCACAAATCATCTTCATCTGCTCCTGTCCCCAGTGTTCTTCATCTCCACCCGCGTGGATCCTTCTTCTTACTTGTCAAATGTTTCCTTCTTTGAAACGCCCCCCCGGCGTTCCATCACTCCACCCCCGATGATGACTGGGCCAAGACACACACTCACTGGCTTATGACTGACACCACCTTAAGTGAAATATCATTTAGAACGTTGACACAATCGCTTATTGACCCCGCGACCGCCGTCTCAAACTCGTGTTGGAGACAGAAACCAGACCTAAACCGTCACATGTACAGTAGATAGAGCAGCTTTTGCATTGTCCAGTGTGTGTGTGTGTGTGTGTGTGTGTGTGTGTGTGTGTGTGTGTGTGTGTGTGTGTGTGTGTGTGTGTGTGTGTGTGTGTGTGTGTGTGTGTGTGTGTGTGTGTGTGTGTGTGTGTGTGTGTGTGTGTGTGTGTGTGTGTGTGTGTGTACTCACAGCTGGCACTGGTCTCCTTTGATCCCCTTAGTGGTGCAGAAGCATTTGCCAGTTAACACCTGGCACACACTCGCGTGGCCGTTACATTTACAGGCTGGGGAGGGAGGGAGGGGGAGAGAGAGAGAGAGAGAGATGATTTTGATTAGTGTTCCAACATGGCTGACAAAAACGTGCATCCATCGGGTGAAGGTTGGCGGCGACACATGATCCTGGACAGTTTTCCCCCGGTTTGCAGAACGCCACGGCATTTTCTTGTAAATACTCGTTTGTGGGCTTTACTCCCGAGTCTGATGAGACGATCAATATCAATTTCAACTGGAAGGGGGAGGAGTGAAGGAGGGAGGGGGTGCGTAGAGTCGAGACGACACGTCCACGAGTCACCTAGGTTTAGTTTGCGGAGGCTGACAATGGAAAAACATTTGCGGTGTGTTTTCCCCCCTCGCTCGCCTCAATTGTGCGAGATCCCGACGACGAAATTGATATTGATCTCTTGTTCCCAAAAAATGTCTCCCCTGTTCCTTTAATAAATAAAGAAATGGCCTGACCTTCAGTTTGTTGTTGTACGTTTCTCCCCTGAATATCTCAGCTCCACACGCGGCCTCGCCACTTTATTGGACCGGGCGGATTTCATTTTAACGGCGTGCAAAGTCATGCTGGATAAGAGGCTCCACTTTAGGTAAAACAATCTCTCATCTTCACTCTGAGCGCACGGCAGTGATGCAGCCTAATGTGTGGAGTCGTTTCATCCTCAGGCTGGGAAAGAACAACATTCCCCCTCACCTGCAGGGTTCCACTTCACATGTAACTACAGGTGCATCTTCACAAATTAGAATAGCGTGGAAAAGTTCATTTATTTCAGGAATTCAAATTCAAAAAGTGGAACTCACATATTTTGGATTTATTTCACACAAAGTTTAATTGAATCGTGCCTCAACTAAAGCGAGCCATGGCGAGACGTTGGATTGTTTCTGGACATTCAGACTTGAGCCTCATAAAGTCACTATGAGTACGAGTCCATTAAACACACCACACTGCCCCCTGTTGGTCAGAATGTATTATTCCATATTCACCACGCAAACCTCAGTAATCATTAAGAGTTCAAGATTCAAAACGTCCGTGTGTGTGTGTGTGTGTGTGTGTGTGTGTGTGTGTGTGTGTGTGTGTGTGTGTGTGTGTGTGTGTGTGTGTGTGTGTGTGTGTGTGTGTGTGTGTGTGTGTGTGTGTGTGTGTGTGTGTTCGTCGCGGCACTCACCCTGGCATTTGCCTCCGTTGGTGGGGTCGCCGTGGTAACCGGGCATGCAGGTCTGGCAGTGGGGGCCGGTGGTGAGGTTGCGGCACTGCTCACACACGCTACCGTTCACGCACGTGCTGTGGCCGTTGCACTGGCACGCTGCGGGGGGGGGGGAAGGAAGAGGAGGGTGAGGAGAGGAAGAGTAGCAACAGAGCAACAATGCAACTGTGCTTTCACTAGTTTGTGTAGGACAATTCATTATTCATGTCCCCCTTGTGGCCCTTTACAGTATGAACGTGCCTGCAGGTGGTTGATGCTCAGTGAAAGCCGGGGAGTCGTACCCGCCTTCATGTTAAGCTCCCTGCCGGCGTGTCAATGAGCCACTAAACTGGCCCACAATCACAAAGATTATTTTGTAATTAGTGTGAGCGCGAGTGTGGATCTGTGATTCACGAGGAATTCACTTCCCTCGTTCTTTGCGAGACGCTTCACTGCATCTTTGGGGAAGTTGATTTTAAATCTCTTAGAACAAAGACAGAATAAACCCCAAACTAAAACCATCCACAGTCAATTTCCCCTTCTGTTTCCCTTTTAAAGCAGAAACGTCAGCAGAAATCCTCCATGTGACTCAGAAAGTCAATCACTTCTCAGGGTTTCTACACTCAGAGCTGCTGCCTTTGAAAGCGTCTCCGGTTCCAACGTTTGGCGTGTGTGTACTCGCGTTACATGCTGCGGTTGGGAGCATTAAATGACTTCCTCGCACATTACTAAGGTTGCATGGAGTCAACAGGGAGGGATTAGTTGCATAGGGAACGATGTAACGGGAATACCGAGTAAAGTAACATCAACAACCTCTGGGCACGGATGCATTTCTGACAAACGACCCCCGACAGAAACAGGAAGTAGCAGGCTCACCGGGGCAGTGGATGAAGGCCCACTCGTAGCCCTTGTCTCGGGGGCACAGGCCCGGCTCCAGGCTCATGTCCTGGCCCGGCTGGCTCTGCTGGCCCTGCTTGGCCGGCCTCTTGACGGGCCCCCGGTAGGAGCCCTCCATGCACAGGCCCTTGCCCGTGCTGCTGGGGTCGCCGCACCAACCGCACTCCGGCTGCTCCAGGCACTGACCACATGTCCGCAGGCCCGAACAGTTCTGGGCTGAAGGGAGAGAAAAGAGGTCGGGAGTGACGAGTGAGTGTTTGTGCGGAAGATGTTGCTCTGAATAGATTTTGTTGCTCGATACTTCCATCTCCCTTCAAAGTACATCAAAGATATGACTGCACATGCTTCTGCTCTTAACTACAGGAAATACAGCAAAAGCAAATAGATGTTATTTTGGAGGATGTAAACCTTTTATATAGGAGATGTGACTCCATTTGGCCCGTGTCTGACGGATACCAGCGTGTTCTAACCCCACACAGGAGCTTTCGTACGAGAGTGAGCACTAATGCGGCGGCGTGGGGAAACACAAACTCATTATCCGCCACGCTGTCGGCGCTCCAGAGATGTGGGAGCGGATAAGAGGAGCGAGAGTCAGCCAATAAACATCAGCCGAGGGAAAACAAATCAAATGAGAGACGCGAGACGTGTCAGCGAGCCCCTGGAAAAAAAGTTTGTCTGTAATGTAAGGAAAGTTCAATGGAAAAAAGGCTTAAATGTGACGCGTTAAATGGCAACCCACTTCAAACTCTAAACTCTTGAGGCCACTAAATTGCCGTGTCAAGTTTTTAGCGTCGCAGACAGACGGGGAACGGCAGCGGGGCGGCTTTAAAGAGACAAACAGCGAGTGCTTTTACCTCGGTTTATGTCAAACAAATCTCCAGCCATTCCGTTAATGGATGTGAATCCATGGCGACGGCACCAGCTATCAGTACAAAGTAAGGCCGTTTAGAGTTTGTTTTGACAACAGGACACAAGTGGCAGACTTCTCAGGAACATGAAAAGAAGAAGCTGGATGAGGACGTCTTTCTGTGTGTGTGTGTGTGTGTGTGTGTGTGTATGTGTGTGTGTTTGTATGTGTGTGTCGCCCGCAAAACACAGAAGCGAGTTGAGGCGAAAATCTCTCCTTTGAGAAACCGAATCCACTTCTTTCTTTGCGCGTTTTGACAATTTAATCAATATCTGTGAACGCGGAACAACACAGACACGGTTTGACATTGACGCACAACAACAAGTCTGGCTTCGTCGGTCCTCAACGTGGCGAATGTGTGGAACGTTTTACAGCAGCGAGTGTGTGTGTGTGTGTGTGTGTGTGTGTGTGTGTGTGTGTGTGTGTGTGTGTGTGTGTGTGTGTGTGTGTGTGTGTGTGTGTGTGTGTGTGTGTGTGTGAGTGTGTGAGAGAGAGAGGCCCTTTCATTGGTGTTGGTGCAGAAAAGGAGGAATCAAAAAGGAAGAAGAGCGTTTAAAGCAGAGTGATGAGCGAGAAATATTAGGACGACCTTCGCGCCAAAAGGAGACAAATTCCTGGAGACAGACGTCCAGAAAGTCTCCAGAGTAGCAGAATGGAGTGTGACACGAATGACTTTGAGACACCGCGACCACAGCCGCCTCTCGTACGTTTGTTATTCACAAAAGCGATCTGAGGTTTCCACCATCTGACACATCGGGCAAAAGGTGTGTGTGTGTGCCGGACCATGGAGAAGGAGAACGCTCAGATGACGTGTGTGTGTGTGTGTGTGTGTGAAGCCTTTGGAGTCATTTCTCCACCTTGTGATTCATCCAAAGCAACGAGCTGAACGGAGGACGAGTCAGCAGTTCAACAAACCGGTATTAACAAACACACTGCGTCAATATGAATCTACATGCTCTGCTTTTGATATTCCATCTCCTACTTCTTCCTGTAATAACCTGCTAACTTCATGTACATAACTCATGAACTCAGATGTTAAACACACTCGGCACAGATGCTCCAATACCCCAGTTGCACCACAACAACAACAACAACAACAAACTAAGAGTGGCGTTCTTCAGATCTTCCTCTGCTCCTGTTTGCTGGAGCAGAACTTGCAGCTCCTTGTGTTAAAAGAAAAATGAAAGTGCATCTCTTATCTGGGCCAACAGGGAAATCTAACCGTCTGAGGATAATATATGCGCTGCTAATTGGCCCTTAGAAACCAAAGGCTACTTCTTAAAGCTAATCCCAGGGAGCAAACACTGTCCTCCACCCACACAGAGCCGCTGCAGGAGATGACTATCGACTGCGTGAGGATGCCAATCTGCAAACACTCGATGGCGACTGCGGGGTTCAGACGCCCTGTGACGTCTCTGTGAGATAAAAAAAACCTACCGAGACAATCGCCCGTCTGCCACTCCAGGCACTGGCCGTAAGGGAAGGAGATGACGTAGGCGGTGGAGTCGACGCAGCGCTGGGCACTGCCGCACCACATGCACTCCATGGCCTGGCTGGTGCAGTTGGCGCAGTTGGTGTGCAGCGAGCACGGCTTCTTGCAGGACGGACGGGCGCTCTGGTTGGGGTTTCCTGGGCGAGAGGGAGAGAGGGAGACAGCGAGTGAGAGACCGAGAGTGAGGGATAGAGAGAGACAGAGAGTGAGAGACAGAGAGTAAGAGACAGAGAGAGCGTGAGGGACAGAAATAGACAGAGAGTGAGAGACAGAGTGAGAGACAGAGTGAGAGACAGACAGAGAGAGAGAGAGAGACAGAGAGAGCGTGAGGGACAGAGATAGACAGAGAGTGAGAGACAGAGTGAGAGACGGAGACAGAGAGAGACAGAGAGAAAGGGTGAGAGACAGAGAGAAAGGGTGAGAGACAGAGAGAGAGTGAGAAAAAGAGGGAGGGTTAGAAACAGAGGTTGAGAGACAGAGAGTGAGAGACAGAGAGAGACAGAGTGAGAGATAGAGAGAGGAGATGTTGGTAATGCACACTAAGGAGCCAATAGTCATTCTGTAAAGCAAAGCGTGTGCGTCTCGTACCAGCTGCCTTCTCACAGATGAGGCCGTGTGCGGTGGCGGTGCAGGGGTTTGCCCTCAGGCTGGACACCTGCGGCTCCTCCAGGTAGGCGCAGAAGCCCGAGTCGCTTGGCTCGCCCGGCAACCAGCGCAGGCTACTGTTGGTGAAGGGAGACATGTCCTCCCAGCCCCAGTAGGACACGTTGATCTTCCTCAGGCCCACCCAGGGAGACAGACGCTGTGGGGACACGGAGACAAGAGTGACCGAATGGAAAAAGCTTTGAAAACAGAGTGTTTGAGACAGATTTCACCACAGGAAACACTCTGATGACCTTCACAACAAACAGAGCAGCAGTGCTTTTAGAGCCAGAGGTGCCACTGCCCCCCCCCCCCGGATTCACCACTGAGGACTGAGAGGCAGACAGGCGTTTGAGATCATTTGGCAAAAACGACTCAAACTTGAATGTAAAGGCAAAACAGTTCAGCCTGCGAATGACATCCTGCATATCATAAATACATTTAACTAAACACATATATAACAGATTAGATATATTCTTAGATTCATCTCACTTATGACTTCTTCTCCAGACGCCACTTGCTTTTGTCGCTTCGGTGTTAAAGAACCCCCCAAAGTGAAACATCACTGAATAATTCAACTATTCTTTTAGATTTTGCAGGTTGAAACAGTAAATATGAACTCTACAGCTGAATAAGGACGTGTCTTGTGTTCTGTTTACATCTGGAGGCCGACAAGTGAAAAGCTAAGTTGCTATATTAGATGTAAAAGCCTGTTGATTGATGCGACAGACGGCAAACCATTCGCCCCTGGTTTGTTGTACAAAACACTGACAAATCTGAGAGCATCTGACAAAATGGCACGCAGGGTAAAAACGAGTCAAAACAAAGCTAAATGAGGCGTGATTATTATAGCCAGGTGCATCAGTTCAGCCTCATCTGAGAAACAAGGCTAAGTAAAGTCTGACAGCGGCGGCGGCGGGAAGAAGTTTGACAGCAACAAACAAAAGAAAACAAAACAAAAACAAACCCCAGGAGGGTCCCTGAACGCACCTTGTCCTGCTGCTGGAGCTTCTTGAGCTCGTCCAGCACAAAGTCCACCTGCTTGGCGGTGGTGAGCGAGGCGATGTTGCCGTGGAGATTCTTGCAGTAGTGCTGGGCGTTGTCGTAACTGTCGCGGCTGGAGTTGATCCTCAGACAGGCCTCCCCCACCTGGCTCCAGCCCTCGCTGCACTGCTGGGCTGCGGAGGAGAGGACGAGGACAGGATGATGAAGACAAGAGGATGATGCAAAGAGGAGGGGTGGGGACGCGTTAATTTATCTTTAGTGGCCATTTTGTTTCGCCTTTAGAGGAGACAATAAGGCCGAAGACATTTAAATCCTTTTTTCGAGGGCCGCCAGTTAAATCCTCAATAACAGCAGCACTCTAAAGTCTTTAGCCGGCTTCGCTTTGATCGCGGCGGTCGGCTCATAACTGCCTGCATTACGGCAATTCCCAGAAGCGAAAGCCTCTTGCTCCGAGTCAATTTCAGTAAAAGGTGCAATTTATTATGTCAATTTCCCCTCTTTCCCTCCTGTTGTTTGCTCACGACACTCGAGTCTAATGTAACGTGTTAACTCGGCGTAAGTGCTTCTTCCCACCCCCGAAACCTCTCCGCCAGCCGCCCAGGACGCCATTACTCGCAGTAAAGGCGCAACTGGAGGACTGACTCAGACTCTACCAGGGGGGGGTTTCTTTATTTAAGAGCGCCTGCGTTTAGTTTTAATATGAGTAAAAAAAAAACAGAGAAAGAGGAGAGAGAAGAGAGAAGAGAGACAGAGAGAAGAGAGAAAGAGAGAGACGGCGTGGACGTTTTGAAGGAGGAGGCGGCGGGGGCGAGAGAGGTGAACTCAACAGCGCCTCAGCTGATAAACAACATCTGCACCATCATCCCTGCCTGCGAGGAGGAGGGAACACATGGCTTACTTCAATGACTGAAAGCCTTTAAATCACATTTTTCTCGAGTTGTTTCAAATCAGATCCAGATAGTACAAAAAAAAATCATCCATTTAAAGATCGACTCCATGTTTGACTTGTTCGTGCCACAATCTTGATAGTGCTGCTTGTGAATGACTCAGATAAGATCAGGTGTGTGTGTGTGTGTTTGTGTGTGTGTCTTTGTGTAATACGTCATATAGATGTGGCTGCAGTGTCTGTCTTTCGTCCTACCTGGCAACGCGTGGCACTCCGAC
>NW_027466867.1:4202500-4737500 GCF_046128005.1 Genypterus blacodes
TACATACGAGTAAAAGATCTCAAATCCCGTCAGGTTATAGGCGGCGTCGCTGAAGAAATGTAGCAGAGCGTAGCCTGATGTGGTCTCCACCTCAGGGACCGTCTCGTTCCCTCGCTGCTCCGGCACGATGAGACCGCTGAGGAGGAGGAGGGACAAACCTGTGTCACTTCATTACATCTACATCCGAAGAGTCAGCTACATTGGTTACACGTTTCTCACCTGAACACAGCCACCAGAGGAGCGTAGACGGAGTCGCCGTCATACACGTACATGTGATCCCAGCTACATTCTGTGGCAAAGTGGTTAAATCTCAACCGGAGAACTGCATTTGGACTGCAGGAAGGACGGAAGGAAGGAAGGAAAGAAAAAAGGAAGCACAAATGAATGACTGAGAATACTGTCAAGCAAGTTAGTTCATTAGTAATTGCAGCGGTCCTTTTATTACTGATTTCATTTCATTGTAATTGCACTTTAGCTGCCCGGGGGCGTAGAAAGGCGCATGTATCCATTAACTATTAAATAATTGGTGCCTGCATGAACAAGAGCTTATCACCATCATTTAAACAATCGTAGCCAAGTATCTTAAGCTGATGAATGCTCTCTGTCCTCACAGCGACCCTGGATGGCTGCAATAGCGATAGACGACAAAAGTCCAGGGAGGAAGTCGGGTTAAATAGTTAAAATGTAGTCAAACGCCCAACAGAGGAGCATTCTTAAACTTCAAAGAGCTCCAATCAGCTATACAAACAGCCAACTAACGCACACAGCCGTCCACACAGAGAGGCATGAATCAGTTACATGAATTAGTTTAGAAAGTGTGTGAGCGCTCAGCCTCGCCGCTACATACTCATCATGACAGGAAGCAACTACTTACTAGCCCTCGATGAGCCAGGTGCATTTGGTTTTGTACTTGTAGTTGATTGGCCCGTCGGTGAGGTATCCCGAGGGCTCCGTCAACCTGGAGAAACACAAAGGAAAGCCAAGTTAAACTGGGATCCATAATCATTAGACCGAGTGACACAATCACGGTGGGGTCACGGCCCGACTGTGGAGGACGATAAAGGCCAACCGGATACACAAGTCCACGATGGGACACGGACGGCAAGACGGATAGAACTCAGAATGTCATTCAGCCTTATTTAAATGGTGGCCAGCTCTAATGTGACACACTGCATTTAATTCCAAAGATTCAATATTAAAAAAAGGAGGAGAAACTGGCAAGGAGCCCAAGGTCAGTCTGTGCCAGCCAGCAGATCCAATCAGCGGTGTGAGGAGAAGGGAGAAGGTTCCTCCGCTAGCTTCTGCTCCACGTCTCCCATCTGATAGCCACACAGCAATTTTCTAGCAAATGTCCCCCATGTGAAAGTCCTAAAAAAAAAGGGCATTCATCACTGTGTCATGTGTAAAGATACAGACAGATGGAGTGATGCATGTTGGGTGAAGATACCAGCACCCGGCTGAGACTCGGGTCCAGACTTGATGGTTCTGCAGCCCTGAATCCTAGCTTTGGAAACACATACTGGACTCTCTGATGAGGTAATGGACTACAATGAGGTTATAATAAAGTGGAAGACCTAATGAAATTGCTGTCCGTAAGAAAAGAGGATAAACCTTAGAGGGACTTTGTTTTGCTTCCGTCTGGTTGAAATGAACAAAGCTGTATTTTCCACTCATAGTCACAGAGTACATACTTACTTAATAGGCTATAAATAAAACACGTCATAGCAAAGCTGTCGTGGCACTAATGTTATCCACCTGAACGCAACGTTTCCCTGACTGATTGCGTAATAAAGACCCACCGGCATGGAAGCAACAGAACTACAGGCTGTAATGCGTTTATCATGAGGCACTTTGGACTCGCTGGTGTGAGAATCTCCTCTTCTCTGCCAGATTCTTGTTATCGAAAGCGGCTGTGATGTTCAACAGGCAACTGGGCCTGCCTGGTACAATCACTCATAAGACCACACACCCACACCCACACCCCCACCCCCATCCCCACACCCCCACACACACACACACACACAGTGGTGGAATCATTAAGACGAGAGCGAAACACCCTTTTAGTTACAGTAATGAGACTGCTTCCAATATCATGAGGTAAGACAGATCTATTCATCTTATACTGTAGAATAACCGGCTTCACATCACAGCAGCCACTTTGCATTTACAAGCAATTCAACGCTAAATTACTGCCACAATGATCTCGTATGTGCAGCACAGGTAAGGCACCTAGAACGCTGACTGAACAGACATCAGGAGGCTCACCGCTACATCGTTTTTGCGTCTACGTCATTAAGACTATTGTCCCGACCGCATGTCTGATGACGACCGTTACAAGACCTCTAATGCACTACCAGCAAAGGATGATTACAGTGATCCAGGCACCTGCTCCACCACAGAGGGACACAGGGGGCCATAAATCTCCTGTCTTGGGTGTGTGTGTGTGTGGATGTGTTGCTTGAATTCAACTTTGCTGATGCCTGGACACCTAGAAATTGCTAGTTATGGAAGGAAATGGTGTCTTGGTTCGCCGTCATGTCCGCCTTTGCCTTATTTGCTTGGTGTACACAGCGGGGGGGCAGAGTAGGGAGTGTGACCGCAATGACATCGACCTGCGACTAACTAACATCAAGAGGCCTGTGCGTCTAGTGTCGCCCTGAGGTTGTATACAAAAATCAATGGGTTGCCAAGGTTTCATCAATGCCACTTCACAGCACCGTTTCTCAAGAGGTAGCATGAAGGATCCGGCCTGTTTCCCTTTGCCCTCTCCACATCAAACACAAACCCTGGACAGACAGAATCAAGTATGCGGATGATTTAATGGTTCCATCTTAAGTGTTAGAGACACTAAACGCTTAATAGGAAGGAGTGAGGAGAGTCTTTACCTTCATCTCCTGTATATCAAGTTCAGCAAGTCCACCTAATGCTGCAAACTCCAGAAGGTAGTTTGGCTTTGAGACGCAGCTGGTGTGTGTGTGTGTGTGTTTAGTTTGAAGGAAATGAGGGTTTTGCCTCTGTCGCGCTATTTCTGTGTGAAGGGGAAAAAGGGATCATTGCTGTTCTGAGTTACTGGGTCATAAATGAGCCCGGCCCACGCAGCAGATGGAGGTCAGGGAAATGTGGACTTCATTAACATAACAATGCCAGGGACTAGAACACTAGAGGTAATTGCATGTGGTGTTGCGATTACTTACTTGAACCTCCCTTGGCAGTGCTGACACTGATCCCCGACCCATCCTCGATCGCAGACACACGACCCGTTCACACACCTCCCGGACAGGCAGCTCTTGTCACAGGCTTTAGCCGGAGAGGCGTGAGTGAAGAGCACAAAGTACAACAAAACGTACACCAGCAGGTATCCGTTGAGCCCCCGTAGATGGTTCTGAGGGACCAGTTTGGGTCCGAAGAGGAAGAGTCTCGTCTTGCACTTGACCCCTTGATCCATTTTTCCCCAGGTTGACCAAGCCGGAGTGAGAGGCCTTCTGAGTCTTTGCTTTGGTAGGGAACTCAGGCTCATTCAATTACAACAAAGATCCATCCTGGGCTAAGTTCTGCATATTGGCTGAGTCTGATGCATACTCGGGTTAAGGCTTGACTGAGCCTGGGTAGAGGGAATTGCAATGTTAAATGTTTGTAAAAGCTGCTTGGTTAGACGCATGCATAGATTTAGGGCTGGGAGGAATTCCCTTCACCCTACCTCTTGTTGGAGGAACCTCGCAAAATAGCAGATCATCGATTAAAGCTCAATCACAGCAGCGTTCGGATAGCAGAAGAAGCAGATACATCACTTGCTGTTCGGCCTCTGTCGGGGGATCGGAACGTCCCTGCATTGATTCAACACCATTCTCTCTTCCCAAGCAGCGTCTCAGCAGCCATTTTATCGCGTAAACAATCCTCCGGACTGGAGGAAGAGGGGGACCGAGTCGAACGTGCCCAACTCCGTCCACACTGGATCGCGTCCCCGGCGGAACAAAGGGATAGCGGCGTTTGCAGAGCAGGAGCCGACGCGAAGGCTGCCGCAGTCAACATGGATGTAGCCGCTGGGATGTGGGGAAGTGGAGAGAACCTACTAGGGGGGCTATCGAGCAAACACTTTCAACTCTTATTGATCCCGCTGCTCTTTTACCACATAAATCGGAGCCCCCCCTCCTCGCACGTTGTCCTCATCGATTAACCGTCCCTTTATAATCGAGTAGAGAAACCAGGGAGTCGCCGCTGTTTGCCTGTAAACACGCACAAGAAGTGGGGAGCGATGGCTTTGCTAGCGCCGCGGCTCACACGGCTCTTCAGGTTGGAGAAAACTAAACACAGCCCGCGCATGCGCACAAGGCAACGGCCCCCCGTTTTAAAGGGACAATGCAGGAAACGAGTGCGACGTTCAGGGACAGCCCGTGCTTGTGTTATTTATCACCTGGAAGTCATTGGTGCAGAATAAATAGTGTTGTTTGAGCACATAGAACAGGAGGAGTCCGGGATTTAATGATTCAAACATCCTGCAGACATTTTGTATGCATTTTGTAATAGTACAACGGAAAATGGTATCTCTTTGAACCCCTCTTAAGAACATTTAAAAAATATAAATTCCCTATCAGAACGAAGCGATGGTTCATAATTTGCAGCATGTGTCTATAAGCACTTAAACTTAAATTGAATAATAAAATACAACTTAAATACAACTTTTTTTATTTCAGTATAATCCAGATTACACCTATTACTGATTCTATCTGTCTATTTTACATTTCCACACATGTATGGTGTTTTTTTAAGCTGTAAAAGATATGAAGTTATCACGCAGTTTGCAGAAGAAGGTGACTCAGCATATCGTGTAAAAAGAGTCAATATTGAATTCTTATGTACTGTTGATGCAAGAGCAGTGTTCAAAGCTACTACAGTCCTGCCAAGCCGAACCAATAAACTAAGGCAGAACAAATACTTGCACTGCTGGGTCAATTTGTCTATGGAAATAATAGATCCTGTAATAAACTACAGTAATGGTTGGGAGAAATGATCCTGTGAAACGTTTGGGGAGTGACTGAGTGGCTGTTCAACTAAGTGTCTTCACAGATGCAGTAATTCTCTGGGTGTCTTATCGTTGTTGAAGAGGCGCTTTGGAGGAAGACAGCAGCGTGATGCAGCAGGGCGAAGAGGGGAAAGGAAATGTCAGATGTGGTTTTGTCTGTGTCTGCACATTTTGCTCTCATTGCCAAAGTGCTCTTGTAAAAATGTCTATTTAATCACAAAATGTGCCCTTATGGGACACTTGCATTCTTTTTTTTGCCATAAAGTGACATTAGAGGAGCATTTGAATCTACTCAGCAGTCTGAATGTGTCTCTTGTTGGCCCATCCGCCCCCAAACTGCCCTTCTAGTTGTGTCAAGCACCACTCAAGCACAAATGTACCTCTAGTGAGCTCAAGTGACAAAAATGACACACAGTTTTTCTACCATGAGGACACCAGAGGAAGCCTGAGGACCGGCACAGAACACACACAAGAGCTTTTCCAATTGGATACATCGTGCTTCATTTTTGCCATAATGTCACCTGCGTTTCTGTTTACACCTGGATTAAGTCTTTTTGTTCTTTTATACAATATGTTGTTGGTTGTTTTGGATCATTTTAAAACAAAAAACAACCCGATTAACTTCTTTAATCTTTTACTTAATGTTTGAATGTAATCATTTTCAGGCCAGAGAGGTTCCTGTTTGAAGAAGATGATGTACTATGCCCTCTATCATCATCATCATTGGGTGAACTAAATTAGGTGAAAATGATTGAGTACTTCAGGGATTCTATCTATTTTTATAACGGCCTGAAGCTTTCCACGAGTCTACATTTCCGCCAGCAGGTGTCAGTGTTGCTTTGTAACGTGCTATTCCCAGGTGCATGCATCCTTCTCTCCAAACTGCAACCCAACAACTGTGGACTGATGTTCTGTTCCCTACATTATAAGAGCAGGAGTAACTGACAGAGACCATTGATGACAGAGACTGTGTTTACATTTGTAATCTAGAGACAAAACCAAACACGTCCAATCACACGGCGTCACGTCACCAATGGGGGACTTTACTGAGGTATGAGGACACTGTGACATCACACATGAGTCAGGAGGGCTGAGACAGAGCGAGGGGGGAGACTTCCTGTGACGGCTTAAAGCTAAAGCTGCCAGGTACGTTTTGTTTGAGGGGGGGAAACTGAGAAGGCTTTTAGGTTGTGTTGATATTAACTTACAACTCATCATTGAGAAGAGAGGGGGGGAGAGAGAGAGAGAGGGAGAGAGAGAGACCACCAGGGCACCCCACTGTGGGTTCTCTTGAAAACCATAATCCTTCTCAGTTTCCCCCCCTAAAACAAAACGTACCTGGCAGCTTTAGCTTTAAGCCGTCACAGGAAGTCTCCCCCCTCCCTCCCCCTGACTCATTCGCTCGCACACTTTGACATCTGAAGAAACCGTTTATTTTCCACGTGCGGTTTAAACATGAACCTGATCGGGTCCACGAAACTAAAAACAATATTATGGCGCGGTGACTTAACTCTCCTGCGTTGAAGCTGCAGGAGGGCCAGTTAGCGTTTGGTCAGGTGCACACGAGGAACAGGCAGCGTCTTCACAAGGTGTCGTGTGTCTGAAGGCGGCGACCTCTGCATTCTTGGTGTAAATGTTCCTAAAACAACGCCTAGAATCCCTAATCTCTCTGGAAATTCCCAGACGTTACAGTTCTGGGGGTCTTTCTCCTTCTTCTTCTTCTTCAGGGGGCCTAGATGTGAAATCATGGGAGAGGCCCTCTGAATCAGAGACGGCCCACTGCTAATTTGGAGTTGAGTCAGTGACCTTTGCCCCCTGATTCACAGCGGAGGAATGCTCTCTTTGTGCTCCGATCAGCTGCGGCCTCGCTGCACAGTTTCACCTTTGAGTCCAAAAAAATGTAAAGCTTCTGCCTGTCTGTCCTTCCCTCTCTCTCTCTCTTTTTCATCCTGCACCTGCGCGACAAATCCCCAAGTATACGATTCCAGACTGTTCCGGGGAAAACCTGCATGCCACCCGTGCAGCCTGAAGAGGCGTTCACAGGTCTGCTGCACCGGAGGAATTCCCCCTGCTTGCTGGATTAACAACATGCTTCTTCTTCTTTCTTTCTTTTTTTTGGTTGCTACGGACAATCGAAGGCAATGAAAGAGTGAGAAAGCCCGGACCATGTAGCTTTGTGTTTTCACTCCTTCGTTCCTCATTCTCCCATTCACACACGCTCAAGGACGCACAACAAACTAACGGTTACAGCGTCTAGTGTTGACTTTTGACTGGGACTCGGACTCCAAACACACACATCCAAGGCTGAAAACGTCAATACACAGTAGTTTCAATGAAGAAGGAAGAGTTCACTTAGTCTATATGGATGAGATGAGACATTTACACACAAAAATACCTTCAAAGAGCATTTTCATTCATCGAAAGCATGTGGCGTTTAGTGTCTAGTGTATAAATTGAGTATATACAGTTTTACGATACATTCCATTGTTTTGACAGACTTTGCGGTCGCCGTTAGAAACGCTTTTTAGGTTACGTAAATAAATAGAAACCATTTAGTGGGTGTGTTTGTGCCAGATGAACGTCGTGGAAATACCCTGCGTTTCCACACATTTCTCACCCCGAACTGGAGCTTTGCACTGTCAGCTCCTCACAGTGAGAGTCTGGCTCTGATTACTGCAATTCCCTCTGTGTGTGTGTGTGTGTGTGTGTGTGTGTAGTGTGGGGAGTCCAGCATGTGTTCCACAGTACAAAGACACAGATAGCGGGTCAGGTCAGGTGGACCGCCTGCTCCAGAGATGAGAAGGACTGAGTTTGACCTCTGACCCAAGCTGGTGTCACTCTCTTCTTCTGCTCTCTTTCTCTGGTGTAAATATTAACAGCCTCTCTGCTCCAACCACACAATCGCCCGCCTAGTGTCTGAGATGCCTCTTTTGCTTATTTCCAGGGTAGAATTGGAACAATTGAGATGAGATTAATTAAGAAATAAAACTCTAAAAAGACCCTAAATGATTATTTGAGGCGTCTAGCTGGCTTATGCATGAAATTATATCAAATGCATCTCATCTAAACACTTCTTCTTCTTTTTCTTCTTCTTCTTCTTCATCGTTTCCATGTGAGAGTGTGTTTCCGTCCTTGATGTTACTACGCGCCGCATTCCACTCATACCTCCACCCGGTCACGGCTCTCCCACGGGGTGCGCTGTTGTGCAGACGGGGAACTTTTCTCAGGCAAGATACACGCACGCACACGCACAATCTGTATCATGTAAATTGGGAAGAAATTGGGAAGAAGTCCCAGAGAGCCTGTTTACTGCCTCTGTTAACACAAATGAACCCAAAAAAAGTATAAAACTTCATTTACATTTCTGACTATTCGCAGTTTACAGCATAAAACAAAGTAAATTCGATGCTTTTAAAACAGAAACTAGGTTAAAAGGTTCGTGAAGGCGTCGCAGACATGTTTGGATAGCGCGCGCACACTTCCCACGGGTCCCACCCAAAGGAGCCTGACTGACACCTGGGGGTCTCCCTGCTGTGGGAGTCACCGTCTCTCTCTCTCTCTCTCTCCTTTTCGTTCGGATGCCGCACATAGACACGCGCGCACACGCACACGCGCACACAGAGAGGAGGAGGAGGTGCGGCAAGATCGACAGATGAGGAAGAGGAGCGCTGTTGTTCCGTCAGTGGTGTTGTTGCAGACGGGAGCGCCCGGGCTGCATTCCGTCCCATCACTTGACAGACAAAACTTTGTGGGATTCTCTTTTTCCCCCCACATTTTCTTCTTCTTCTTCTTCTTCCATTTTCCAGGGAGGAAAGTACCGGGATAAGATCAGGAGGAAGGAGAAGTGTCGCATTCGTGCGGGCGAATGGAGAAGCACAAAGGTAAGAAGAGGAAGATTTGAGAAGTATGTGTGTGTGTGTGTGTGTGTTAGTTGAATTAGTGATAAGACTCGAAACATTCCCGTTTTTCCTGCTGGAGTTACCGGAATCATGATCCCTACATGCCAGATGTCAGAGGAATCACGTGTCTCTCTGTTTTGGATTTGGCTGCATTTATGAATCTTTGTACTTTGATGCGTTCAGAGGCATTTGTTTACCTTTACAAAACTTAGTTACAACATCAAAACACAAAAATCCTCCACATCTGCTCAGCACTTGAATCCATCAGTGTTGTAAATACACAGTATAAAGTATTATAGTGTCATCTGAGGTGTTGATCAGCTGCTTCTGTTGATGATTGTCTCTGTGATCGCTGCCCCTTGTCTCAGTTGGGTTAAGCTGCTCTGTCACACACACACGCACACACACACACACACACACACAAACACACACTATAACACAATTCCCCATCTTCCTGCTTCCAAACAGCACTCGAGTTCAACGCTCGCTGTTTCACAGAGGATGTGGAGGAGCTTTATCCCCAGCTGCCCCCTCTAAGTGGGGGTCTAATAGTTTAACGCTGTGACCACTGATGAATTCCAATAGCGACGACGACGACTTGGTTCTGACAAGATTCCGCAAATTCCTGTGGTTAGTTATCCGTGTGTATGAGCGAGGGAGTTTATAATCCTGAGGACCAAGATTTCAGTACTAAGACAGGTCAGTCTGGGTAGCTGAACCTGGAGGGGCCTCTGGTTGGGTTTGGACCCTGGAGTATCTCTATGGACCATCAGATCACACACACACACACACACACACGAACAAACACACACACACATCTCTGGAATCCTTCTCGTCTTCATTGTGAGGCAGCAGAAGCGACTCGTTAGGACGCCAAACAATGGGCGACTAGTCTGAGTGGAATGAAATTAGCGCAATTTTTTTTTGAGAGACAGCAGTCCTGCTTCAACATTCCTGCTGTCCAGCTGACTGGACCAGACTGTTTACTCCCACATGCTGTCACAGAAACTGGCCCCTGTTCCCCGATCTGCTCTGCTCTCATGACTGAAGCGGGATCTTGTTATGGAACGGGGGGGCCGTCCAACCCCCCGCTGATTCATTCATGATCTTAGCACCACTGTCCAAGATCTTCTAAATTCCGGATCCAGATTGTGAGCGACTGAACTGAACCGTGTCAGATCAGACAGGATACGTTTCATAACTTGGAGAGGAGATTTGGTCATTTTGGTTTTTGCATTTCAGGGTATTAAGGATGTAATTCCTCAGGGAAAGTTGTGATCAGATAGACCGACACTGGAAACACGAGTCCACTTCCTGTAGAGCGTCACACATTACATAGCTCTAATCTGAATTCAAAGCACTTGTTGAGTTTTTGGCCGACGCCGGTTTTCCCTCTACGGCCTTTGCCACACATTCAGCCAGGGAGTTTGAGTGAAAACGTGGGAACCTGCAGTCCGTAGAGTAGAGGAAGTACTTTTGAGCCATTATCCCATCAACGTCTTGTGAAACGACATCTTACAAGGTTCAAATGAGAAAGACAACATATCAGCACACATGTGAAGTTAGTGAAAGTTGATTGTAAATTCCCATAACCCCTTGCAAAGAGCAGGACATGCTTGTTTATGTTCTTGCAGGAACCTCAGCAGTATTTATTATCTTCTTCTCCTTGTCAATCAGTGTCCACCTCCTCGTGCCCTCGCTTGTTTTCCTTTCCGTGTTATTATGAATCCCAACACGTTTCTGGGTCGACGGCGCATTTTCTTGTTTGGCACTGAGTTCCCTGTAGGAGGAAAGCAGTGGGACGACGATGATGCTGATGATGATGATGTTGGCTCCTTGTCCTGCCTCTGGGCCTTGCTGTGCGATGATCAGATTCTCCGATTAGCGCGTTGGCGGACGTGTTTGACCCCACAGACGGACCTGGAAGTCAACTTTGAGAATGTTGTAATGAAAAGAAGCGAAGAATGTCAGTCAGGATTATTCTCAACATCGCCGACTGCCAAAATAAATTACGCAGCTTCGATAATCTCGGGGTTGAAACGAGAGTCGCCATGACGACGTGGCTGACACAGTGCAACTCGGAGAGGGGGTTTAGGCGGCTTTGACCTCCTGTGAGTTTTTCGCATGTGTGTCACGGAGGCGGTACCTGCCGACGGGGGAGCGCAAGGGGAATTCAGGAAGCCGGCCCGGGCTGTAAAAATGATGAAAAGAAAGACGCTCCTTCCTGCTCGACGCTGGTTCTGGCCCCTTCTTTGCGCCCTCGGGGTCTCGCTCCTGTTCGTTTTTTCGACACATCAAACACGGCCTCGTTCATTGGAGGCAGGAGCGCCACGTCGGGCCTGAGTTGTTTTTCTCACCGCGAAAGGAGGAGAAGCAATGCATCAGTTTGCACTCCGGCCCCCCCTGCGGAACCTCCTGGCTAGTTAATCCAGCAGAGACGCTTTCATGTGGGCGACTCTGCTAGTTAGTCGCTTTCTCTTTCTCTCTCTCTCCCTCACCGTGGCGACCAGGCCGAGGACGCTTGGCTGTTCGCTCAATCGCTATATTTGTCACTTTTCAATCCAAAAAACCCAACCGAAAATGTGATACTGTAATTTCAAGCCGCAGCTGCACAACCGACGGCAACGTTTCACGTCTGAACACAAACACTTTGTCCTCCTTCGTTTATCTGATGCAGAAGAAGAAAACACCCGCCGAGCTTGTTCTGTTGCGGACGACCTTCTTGGCCTGCGACTATCTGAGGCAACATTCCAGGGGATGAGATAGTTTCCCTGATTCTCTATTATTCCGGGGGTGGTTTTCCGTGGGAACACACACACACACACACACTTGCACGTGAACATGCGGCGTCATATTAAGCACTTGTGGTTTTGGGGAATAGGGGCAGAGGAAGACTGCAGGAGGTGGCACCATCCCGAGCTTGTTATCTGTGTGTGTGTGTGTGTGTGTGTGTGTGTTTAACTGTGTGTGTTTGTGAGAGAGCCCATTGTAAAGGGATGCAGTGTTTTTTGAGAATCTTATGTCTTATATCTCACTCACACACACACACACACACCCACACACCCACACACCCACACACACACACACACATACACACACCTTATTTCTGCTAAATCTCCGTCTCTAAACATGACATGAGAGAACACGGACACACACACCCACACACACACACACACACACACACTCGTTCCGTTGGAAAACTGCTTTTTACAGGGACAAAGTCTCAGGCTTGTGTGTGATAACAGTATTTGCTCGCTGCCATAATCGCCTTTTACGAGGACAATAAACTCCATTCTGCTGCTGTCACACCTCCACACACAGCTTCTGCCCCCATATCAGCAGAATGATGCTGTCGTCGTAAACAGAGGGACTCCATAAGTTTACGATGAAGGTTTTCTTGTCACTTCAGCCTTTCCTCTCTCTTTATTCCCGTTGCTATGGCGATCGCATCCAAAACACAGCTTGGATTAATCCACTTTATATTCTGAACTCAGTGTCTGTTGGATGTTTTCTTGCGTTTTGCTGAAGAGGAAGCACATTGAGTGGAAGCATCACCCGTTTTCAGTCACTGGTTCCAATTCTCCTTCTTGCCATCACTTCCCTTTTTAAGGTCGTCCATCAGTACACTCAACGAGTCGTACTGTCTATCGTCACTCGTACAGGACAGTAACCATTAAACTGCAGCCGCTATGGAATTATGTAAGTTTATTTCCTTATTTATATGATATGAGTCCACTTTAAAGGGAGACAGAGTTTCTAAGGGAGTTCCTTTGAGTCAAGGTCACACTCAGATAAAGTTAGGATTGTGTTGTATTTGGCGTTTGACGGACGGATGGATGGAAAGCAGGTGGGCTGGACAGACAGACAGATAAATAGGCAGACAGGGATGTTCTATTCCAGCTGTGTAACAGTGATAGCCATGGGAGCACATCTGCAACTGCTTTTCCAACATCTGCGCCACATCCCAAAATACAGACTGCGATTCAGAGAAGGAAGTCCATGCTGGGAGACGCGAGGACGCTTACATGCCGGTGGCTTTCATTGCATCATCCCCTCTTCTGTTCTTTACCTTCCTCTTCAATTTTCCACCAGTTTCCATCATTTCACAGCGGGATCAAAGGAGTTATTCAGAGACGTACGGCAACAATGAGTGGAATTTGGGCCAGTTTGATAGTGGATGAGAAGAAGATGAGCACTAATGGAGGAGACGTGACTCACAGAGGGACAGACGGGGACATGCAGCAGTCTCAAGAGAACAGACAAACAGAGAGAAACTCAGTGTGGGAATCCAGGGGGTCTCTCTCAGCCTCCTCTCTGCTGCTAACATCCGATGGCGAGAGTTTGCTTTGTAAAGAGCTAATTAGATTCATGACATTGGGTTCAGGCACATTTCTGAGACGGACAAAGGGGACCTGGAAACCCGTCTGAAATGCGTCCCGGTCCTCGTCTCTGCTGAGATGCGGCCCGTCCATCTCAAGCATCTCCGTGCGGGGACGCCGCCAAGAGCTTGACAGGATCCCCTTGTTCAGCGAGGTGATTTGTTCAAATCCTAACAGGGGGAATGTTGGTTCAGACTCAAATCCAATTATTCCTCCTCCCTCCAGACACGAAGACGTAGAGCTTTTTTTATAATGCGTCTGATTGATGTCCGCTTCATCCCGCCGCATGTTTCACTTTCATGAATCTCGTGAACCTTTCAACCGTGTGGTAAACATCAGAAGTACCAGTTGAGAAGCCTCACAAGGTTCTTATTTACTTTAGTTACCCATCAGGAAGTACAACCTCAGGTATGAGGAAGGGAACATTCCTATCTGAAGCTGATCAGAATGTAATCAGTTGAAAGTGTTCCAGCTTTCCTACAGCTTCCTGATGTTTCTCCCAGATTCCCGGGTTAGGATCGGCGAGAGAAGCCGCTTGTTGACGCTGCGGAGGCTGCAGTCACTGCTTTGGATGTGCAGCAGCGGCGGGGTCGGGCGTCTGGCCAAGGGCCCGTAGCCCACAGAGACATCCTGCCACAGACCTCCCCTGTCCTGTCAGCTGACTCCCGTTTCCCAGGGTCCTCCTCTCCTCTCCTCTCCCCCCCACCCCACCCGATCCAAGAGGCCATCTAAGCCGGGCTCTGCAAACACACAAGGAGGAGAGGCTGGAAAAATGTTTGGACTCCGGTCAAATCTGATCGTGGCTTGAATCGCCACGGCCAATTTCTTTCTTTGAAACAAATATGGGAAGTGTAAAAAATGATGAAAAGAAGACGCTGAAGGTCTTCGTCACGGTGTAGGCTGATCTTAATTACCTCCCATCCCTCCTGGCCTGTGTGTGTGTGTTTGTGTGTGTGTGTGTGTGTGTGTGTGTGTGTGTGTGTGTGTGTGTGTGTGTGTGTGTGAGAGTGTGTGTGTGATCTCCACCGTGTTGGTTCTCGCAGCAGACGTTGACTCAGCTTGAGCCGGAGTCGTTAAAGCAACACGGACGGCTGTAGGTCTGGGAAAGCCGACACACACACAAACACACACACACACACACACACACACACTGTCATCTCCAAAAAGGCAAAAGCTTGAAACCCTCTGACACCTTTTCCCCTGTATGATTTGTTCAAGAGGCCCTTTGATGTAAGAAGGAGGGAGGATGGCGGGAAAGGGACGAGCTGGGAGTTTAGCAGCCGGTCACTGGGTTTAGGACAGATGTGATGATTTGTATCGGTTTTTATTTCACTGTGGTGTTGAGGTCATGGCGATATTAGAGCTTTGGCACATCTCAGTTTGGTTTAGTCTCCTCTGATATCCTGTATTTGTCTGTAGTCCATAGCGTTGAGGTGTTTATAATATGTATCTATGTATTTAATATCAGGAATTGCGGCTTTGACCTCATGGACTGTGCCAGGAAGGAGGTTTGTCAGATGGTTTGACATCTCCAAAGTAGGATTTCAGTCATGCGGCAACATGGCAAAACGACAACAAGCGTATTATATGATCCTACCACCAGATGCAGTTCAGTCCCAGACCCCAGGATCGTGGAACCCTTTATACTGCCGAGTCAGCAGTATGTGGATGTGCTGCAGATCCAGGGGAGGAAGATGATGATGAGGTCTGCAACAAAACACTGCAATAAAGAAGAACATATAGCAATCATAAAGATGTCTAGGGACTCGATTATTGCACTGCTGATTGAGGGGAGAATTGATCCAGCTGGGGATGTGATCATCATGTGAAGAAAGCCGATTCCATCCACACACCACCCAGGAAAACAAATCTAGAACGATGACGCAACACATTTTGAGGGGGATTTCCTAAAGTGCAGCCACCAACCCGCCCTCCCCTGCTGATATTTGCCCCACCTTCTCCCTAAAAAAAGCCTTTCTCCTTCTTCTTCTTCTTCAATTCCCCTCCGTCTGGTCGTCTCTGTGAAGTGCTCTCACACTGAGGCCCACTGTGGCGACCCGGGTCTATTCATGAGAGCGAGACGCAGCCCAGGAGGGGAGCACAAAGAACCCCCCACACACACTTGGACGGGGTTGTGAGCTCAGCGCTGACCCCTGAAGGATGTGTGTGGGCTGCAACCCAGACACGGTGGCCCCGCCGACTCTCTAGGCCTCAGACTCCTCCCCCTCCTCTGGACTTGACCTTTCACTGAACCGACGGAACTCTCAAAAACAGGACGAACGATCGAAATCTGGTTGATTCACTGCGGCTAATAAAATGATCTGTGGACGTCATCTCCCATAGAGAGCGGCGGTCTACAGTCAACGGCACATTAAGGCACACGAGCAAGGCATTACTGATGTTTTGGTTGGATTAATGGGGGAATATGTGGTTGCATCCCATCATCAGAGGCATCTGTTTACATTTCAATACAACGGTGTGAACAAAATGGAAATGGCAAGAGTTGTGGACATTTTGGACTCAACCAATGGAAAGTCCCTAAACTGGAACACTTCCTCTCCAAAGACTGACAGACAGTTGTCACGGTTTCACATCAATCGCATGTTTCTCGACAAGGTGTAAACAATAATTGAAATCTGCACTTAGGCTCAGAATGTGATGTCATTTAAACAACTGAATCAAAACTGTACAGAACTAGTTTATAGTTCCTACTTCTGGTTTCAGTGAGTTGAGTGTGTGACCTGTGTGTGACCTGTGTGTGACCTGTGTGCATGAAAGTAATATCCGCCTGCTTCACCTCTGACTCTCTGCCTGTCTCCTCTTGTCTTCTGTCCTCTCAGTGCTGGATCAGCTGCTGATGGAGCTCCATCGCTTCCTGCTCATGCTGGACAAAGAGAACTTGAGCGGGAAAGCCACCGTCCAGAAGGGTTTCCTCTCCGACCTGCTGCAGTCCTACGGAACGTCAAACGGTACGGAAGCACACGCTCGGAATAGAGATGTAGCTCGGTGAACAGAAGATTAAAAAACAGACAAAGACAAACGATGAGTGATAAAGCGTTTAGAAAAGCCGGGCACAGTCTTTGTTTGATCTGAAAATGATGCATGGACTGTTTACTCCTCCAGTCAAGCTTCGTTTCAGTGTATTTGTCGGCGCTCCTTCACCCTGAACATGAATATGGTGCAACCGCCTGTGGGCTTGGGAGATTTATGACGGCTGGAAGTCGAGAGTTGCACGGTTCAAAGTTCTGAGAGGAACAGACGGGAAGTCAGCAATTCTGGTTTTAATAAGCAAGTTAGCCGGTCGTGACGGAAGAACTCAATCCTGCAGACAATAGAAGTGGCAAATACAATTAAGAGCAATCAAGTATTCAAAGTTAGAGTAGTCATTGTGATTTATTTATGCAATTTCAATACAGTTTGGTTCCAGAATTCTGAATCTGTTAAGTAAGTTGTCAAGTCTAAAAGTATTACTCCTGAACTTTCATTGTTTTTACCTCTGGGTTTGGATCTCTACTCTCTCCGTCCCTCCTCACACACGCACACACACACACACACTCCAGCAGCGGTGCTTTTCCTCGTCCAGCTCCTGGACTCTTCCTCTTGGGCCACTTCCTCTCCTGGCTCGGAGCTGTATCATTTTTCCAAAGCTACATCTATCCTCCGGGGGGACGCTCACTTCCTTTGAGCGGCGGCTTATAAATAGCATTTCAACTCTTTCAAAAAAAAAAAAAAAAAAATCAAAAATCTGTTTTCACTATAGAGGCAAAACAGGGTTTCATCTAGCTGCTGTTTGGTTTCACCTCAGCGTATCCATATCAAAGAGGAGAGACGGCTCCAGAGTATCGCCCAGGCGCGGACGCTTTCTTTGATTTCCTCGCAGGGGTAGAATCTTAGTCAGCTAAAACATGTAATGCAATAAAAAACCTCAAAAAATGCACTGCAAGTCCGGAACAAATTACCATAACAGCTTACAGGGAAACCGTCTCTGTGCCAAACCCGGAGGGAATATTGTTTTTAGGGAAAGGCATTCAATTCACACTGTTTATGTGGGGAATGTTATGGCAACGTCTTCGCCAATTTGTAATTACTCCACCATGCGAAGGCCGACATCAAACCCAACAGGGCTTCAGAGATGACTTCAGCTTCGGGGGGGCGTGTGTGACATGGGGAGTGTCGTCATCGCTGGAGTTTGAAGAGCGACAGTGTGTTTGGAGAGAGGAGAGACGAAGCGAAGCAAACAGGCTGCAAGAGACGAGACAAAGTTTGGAGGACTTGAGCCTTGCAAGACTGAATCACTTCCTGTTAGATCCTGTGAAGAGACTAAGTGGCAAACAGGTTTTTAGAGGTTTAAGATCCTTCAGCCTTTCATCCTCCTGTTCCTGAACAGCTGAATCCCATTCCTGTTGTTGTCCAGTGAGCAGATGGAGGAGGTCCAGGAGCTTCTTTGTCCCGTCAGCTGTATGATCTCTGAAACACTCTTACACACAAACACACACAGAAGCGGCACAGTGTTGCATCTGTGCCCGGGGTCGGAGTTTTCTGACTAATGTCGGATGAATGTAGGGCCCCAGTGAGAGTGGGTGTCAATAGGAGCGTCTGTCTGCACAATGAGACGCTTGTTTGGGGTGAAGTCCCCCTTTTTGAAATCCTGGACTTTTGACAAACAAGTGATGAAAGTTTGTTTGGCGCTTGAGGTGGATTTGAATCTGTCCTCATCTGGGCTGGAAGTGAGAGGAGCGTCCAGCCACCCTTCCTCCTCTTCCTCCTTCCATCACTTGTGTACATTCAATCCAGATCTTTCCTCATCCTATTTCTGGAGTATTTGTGTTCACGTTCGTCCCCTACATGTAACTTAACTCCCTGCGTCTGTGTCTTTGTCCGTGCAGGAGCCGACGAGGAATACATCTACATGAACAAAGTCATCGTTACCGGGAAGGACAAAGACAACAAAGGTACGGAGTTTCAAAAGCGTCACGGTACATCAGGAGTGTGTGTTTGAAGCGTCTGGTTAGTCTCTGTGTCGTCTCTAATGCATGAAGCCTCTCTCTCTCTCTCTCTCTCTCTCTCTCTCTCTCTCTCTCTCTCTCTCTCTCTCTCTCTCTCTCTCTCTCTCTCTCTCTCTCTCTCTCTCTCTCTCTCTCTCTCTCTCTCTCTCTCTCTCTCTCTCTCTCTCTCTCTCTCTCTCTCTCTCTCTCTCTCTCTCTCTCTCTCTCTCTCTCTCTCTCTCTCTCTCTCTCCTATGTTACTGGGTGACACGTCTCCAGTCCGCAGCAGACATGAGCACATGAGAAAAAGCTGCCACAAGCAAGCATCAACCAACCCCCGCCCCTTCCCCGGCCCCCCTAACACCCCCACCGCACTCCCCCCTCCCTCCCCTCCCCATTTCCTGTCTGTTTCTTGGTAGCTCCTCTCCATCTGAGGCTGACCTGTTTTGTTTGGACAGTGATGAAGAATGTGGTTTGCAGCGAACACTAAGACTTAACGCACATATTTTTCGGGGCCAAGACGTGAGGAAATATATCTGAGAGAAGAGAAACGGCGAGGTGTCCAGGCGCTCCACGCAAAAGTAGATGGCAACGTCCATTATCAGTAACAGAGGCCATACGTTGGACACCGTTATAGTCTGCCCTCCATGGCTCTGCAGCAGTGTGTGTGTGTGTGATCTGCCCCTTGATTGGGTTTGTGTGCTCACTGTACTTTTAACAATGAGGCGTCTTGTGCTTACAGTTGGGCCAAGGGGTCGCCACGGAGACAGCTATGTATAGGGGAACATCTGGAAATAGGGACATCGGCGTCTATAAATAAAGAGCCGACTTCTGTCTTGCACGATGAGCCACTTTTTCTTCCAATTTTTAAACTGAAACAGATTTCCTTTTTTTATCTGTTATTGGACTAGATGACAGATCGGACGGCCTGGTCAACGGAAAAGGAGCCAAGCACGCCCCCGTCCCACAGAAGAGCCTCCCCGACCTCCCGCCCCCCAGAACAGTAAGTGACCGAGAACACGTCGATTCTACCGAGCGAGCGAGCGTGAGTGTGTGTGTGAGAAAGAGGCTAGCGGCTTCTGAATTGGCCCAGTGTGAGTTCAGGAAAGGGGGTTTATCAACAGGGAGAATGAGAGGTTTAGCACATCCCTTCAGTGCCTTTGAACTCCACACACACACACACACACCGACACACACAAGCTCATTCACATGCACAGTGGCTTCCCGCTGCCATTAACTACTGTAGCAGCTGTTGCTAATCAGGCCAAATGCTTTGTGTCGGTGTATGTATGTGTGTGTATGTGTGTGTGTGTGTGTGTGTGTGTGCATGTGTCCTCTGTGCAGATGTGTGAGTGAATGTGAAAGTGGATGCAATGTCCCTCAAGTACATGCGTGTAAAGTGAGGCAGCAGCGTCCAGAATCACTCATGTTGACATGTTTTCCCTTTTTTTCGTAGCTCGTATTGTAATCCCTCACACACACCACAGCCGTGTTCAGATGTGCGGTCATTTCATAGCTGCAGTATAGCTTCCTCAAATCCCTCCGACATGTCTGGCAAAGGCATTTCTCCTCCCTTCTTTGCTCCCGCATCCCGCTGTGGCGTAACCGGTCCGCTACAGGGAAGTCTGAGTAAACACGTCAACAGCGAGCCGCTCTTCGGAAATCCCTTCATCTGCCTGCGGGGCTTCCATCCGTCTCCGGTGATGGCGTAGACAAGCGTCAGCATGTGCTTGACCGTGAACGCTGAGTCCCCTCTTATCATGGCGGAGAACAGCGCCCCCTTGCTGTTGATGTAGTGCCCGGGCATGGCCGTCCACTGGCCCGTCGTGATGTTGTAACAGTCCATGAGGCAGCGGAGGAAATCGTCACAAGGCCCGTTGCGAATGACGTACAAGTTGTCCCTGTGCGCCACCATGCAGTGACCGTAGCTCTGAGGTCGGGTCATGGTGGTGACCAGCGTCCACTCGTCTCTCGTCGGCGTGTACTCGAAGATGTCCGTGGTGGCCGGCGGCTTCCAGAAGCAAACGAACATCCGGCGTCTCGCCACGGCGCAGGCGGCGGATGTGACGGGTCTGGGCGCGTGGCGTATGAAGGTCCACTCTCCTCTCTGGACGTCGTATCTCTCCGCTGTGGAAATGGTCCGTCTCTGGAACTCGCCCCCTATGGCGTAGAGTCGGCCCTCGTGCGGCAGCAGAGTGAAGTCGTATCTTTGTTGCTGGGGACCGGGGAGCACGGTCCAGACCCCCGACTCCGGGTCGTAGCAGAAGCTGCTGTCCACCACCTCCCTACGCACGCCGTACACGCCCCCCACAACGTACAACCGGTTGTCAAGCACCGCCACACCTGCCAAGGAGGTGCTGCAGGTGACGGGGAGGTCGGTCAGGTGCTTCCACTCGGCCTCTTCCTCATCCAGGTAGCACACCACCCTGAAGGAGTCTTGCAGGAGTTCGATCGTAGGCAAGTGAGTGCCCAACGCGACGTAAGAGAGAAGAGGCAGCGATCGAGAATACTGCAGCAGGTCGGCGGGGACGCTGCTCTCAGCCGCCTCTCTCAGGTCGTCGAACGAATCGCGGAGGAAAAGAGCGGCGCTGTGGAAGAGAGCGTGCACCCCAAAGACGGAGGCAGCTTGGTACAGCAAGAGGCAGTTGTCAGAGTCGATGATGTCGCAAAGGTGTCGGACCAGATGGGATACTTGAAGGAAAGCGGCGCACTCCACAGCGTCCACCAGCTCGTCTGGGTCGCTCAGGGCGGGTACCTCCCCCCTGCAGACGGACAGGGCGACCAGGAAACCCCGAGCGCGCACGCCTCCCTTCAGGTAGAGCTCGTCCTGGCGGCACTCTATCATGCCAGAGTTGAAGAGAGCGCTGAAGTAGCTGCTGTGTGCCGCCAGAAAGGCTCGCTCCACCGTGAACCAGCTCTCCTCCACCCTCACCCTCACAGCGCCCGCACGGTCCTCCCCGCTCTCGCCACGGTCCTCCCCGCTCTCCCCACCGTCCTCCCCACTCTCTCGCTCAGGGGTCACATTCAGCGCACGGACGTCTCGCTCCGGCCCCGGGCCTTCAGGCGCTTCCATGACCTCCCGAGCTGGGATCTGCTTCCTCCCTAAAACAAGCAATCAAAAAGCAATAAAGTGAGAGAAGTGTGAGCGGAGCAGGGGCCGGCCACATTTTCCACAGAAGCGGACGGTAAATAACAGTTTGTAAGAGCTCCATTGCGTCTGGACTGCACCGTCTGAAAATAGCCCCGGACTATAGATAGCAGCTGTGCCACTCGCCAGCGTCAGGCGGCGAGAGGAAAACTGTTGACATCCACAGTGCGGTCCTGTGGCGGGCGACAGCTGGTGATTATCATAACCGCCGTATGATTGGTTGGAATCGGTGATTGCTGAATTATTCACGATGACATCAGGGCCGAGCTGGTGGCTGCAGCGTCACTGTGGAGAGTTTAATAGACAAACACTTTGTTTTAGAAAAGGTGTGTGTCACCAGGTGTGTGTGTGTGTGTGTGTCCGGTGTGTGTGTGTGTCCGGTGTGTGTGTGTCCGGTGTGTGTGTGTGTGTAGGGGGGGTGTTAGATTCATAGAGGACAGGACTCGTTGCTGATTCATTATTATCACTACCTTCTCCTCTGCCTGCGCCCAGCTCTCAGATACACTGTGTGTGTGTGTGTGTCTGTGTGAGTATTCGCTGTGCCGAATTCTTGGCATGGGAACCAGGGGATTTTCCATGTTCCTCCGCATGTTCGTTTTTCAGGCTCTGTTTCCCACTCTTTGCTCAGAGCCCCTCCACCCCACCCCTCCTCTTCCTCCTCCTCTTCCTCCTCCTCTGCTCACTGTGTTATGTACGCTCCGACTCCTCCATTCGTATCTCTTACCCAATGTTTCTGTGGGCGATGATGCGAGTGTGTGTGAGTGTTTGCGACTTGAAGTGACTGTCAGACTTTTGGGGGTGACATGTAGAGCACACACATTTAGTTTTTTTGGTGTGTGAAGGGGGAGAGACACTGACAAAGAGAGAGAGAGAGAGTGAGAGTGAAGCAGAGATAAGAGAGGGAGGGTGGAGGTTTCACTGCGGCCCTGGAATGCCTGAGTCTTTGTTTTAATTAATAACAGATGCCTCGACTGCTGTTTGGCTTTTTTACTATGGAAGAGTTTACACTGTTGCCGCTGTGTGGGTGTGTGCATGTGTGTGCCTGTGTGTGCATGTGTGTGCCTGTGTGTGTGTCAAGTAGAGTCAATATATGGCAGCTTTCACATCAGCGACTATACAGACAGACAGACTCAACTATAACAGGAAATCAAAAAAAATAAAGAAGTGAATCTACTCGGTTGATTCATTTCAGGAAAAGCCACCAGCCACCAGACACACACACACACACACACACACTCATACTCACATACTCACACGGAGGCAAAGATGTTGTTCTCCCTTGTAGGCTGGGTGAGGTCAGAGGAGGATTGGTTACATGTGGAATTCACTGACAGGTGACTTGAGAGATGCACACACACACACACGGCGACATGTTGAACTTGGACGAACCTGTAAATATTCCAGAATAAATAAAGTAAATCAATCATTGTATATTTATATATCAAACATTAGGGCCTGAGCTGATTTTTGATTCTTCTTCTTCTTCTGCTGACTTCTGTCTCTTTTCTCTGATGCTGCATATTTCTTTTCCCTTCAGCCTCTCCAGTTCTGGCTCCATCTGCCTGCGGCTTTCCACAGAATTCTTGTGGCGTACCGCATATCATCTAATAGTGACTAATCATTTTATTGCTTCATAACCCGTCTGGGAAAAACCTATCCTCCACTGTAACTTGCCTGTAGCTTTTGTTGAATGTATTAAAGGCGCCTGTCTCTTCTTCTCGTTCCCTTCCTCAGGGTTTGGCGAGTCGGGAGCCGTTCCCCTTACCTGCGGTCCCGTCTCCGGCCTGCCTCGACGCCTTGGAGAGCTACTACGAGGAGGCGCAGCCCTATGAGGAAACTGTCAACGGTGAGATCTGCTGTTAAATGTCAAAGGTCACAAGTGAGAGAGATTCAGGAAGAGGAGAGAACAGAGACGACCTTTGTTTCGCACCATCTCGTCCTCCTTGAGACGAGAGAGAGCAATAAATGTAGAAGAAATCAGTCAAACCTGGGAGTATAATGTAGAGGTCACAAAGGTCAACAATGCAGGATCCAGCACTTTCAGTATTGTGATTATTAATCCCCATAATTAAAGTTATTGTTCTCATTTCAATCGACTTTCAGTAGAAATTTCAAAATAAGAATTGGTTTAAAAGAAGGTAAACTCTCATATTATAGATTCATTACACACAAAGTGGAATATTTCAAGCTTTTATTTGTTTTAATGTTGATGATTCTGGCTTACAGCTCATTAAAGCCCCAAATTCAGTCTCAGAACATTAGAATACTGTGATAAAGTTCAATCCTGTATCCTCAGGGTGTCTCACTCTAATCAGCTCGTTAACTCAAATCACCTGCTGAGGTTTCCTGAGCCTTTCTCTTGTCTCTCAGTCTGGTTCAGTCGGAGACACAATCATGGGGAAGAAGACCACCAGATTCTAAAGTATTGAGCCGCACCTGTATATATTACATTATATACTACACTTATAGTGACACATATTTAGGTTATAGTTTAAAAGGTGACAGAAATTGATGTGGTGTGAACTTTTACAAGAAACGCTGTGGTTGTGAAGATGCAGACCACAATGGAAACAGAGAGGAGCTATATGAACACACACACACACACACACTATCAATAGATCATGCGTCAGTTTCACTAAAGCGCAGGCCAGATGCCAAATAGAACCCTGTGGTTATATAGAACAGGGGGACTTAACTTGCACATGGGGTTGTGGGTAACATGACGACCTTGTTGCAATGTTGTTTTGTGCAAAGTGCAAAGTGTGAAGGACAAAAGGACAGATGATGAAATGGCGTTTGTATTTGTTTTTTAGGGGGATTTATAGTCTCAAGGAGGATTTTTTTGTAATCTAGATTTTTGAGACGTGTGGTAATTGGCTGCGTCTCTTCTTGCTGTGTAGATGTGAGTCGTCCTGGCCGCCGCTCAGGCCCCAGGATGCCACTGCACAACTCTGACAGTGTGATCTATGCTGTTATCTCCAGGGGTACTTACCGCTCTGTCGCCCGGCATGTGTGTGTGTGTGTGTGTGTGCAGTGTATCGCTTGTGTTGGTCTTACGGTTGTTTGGGGTTAGTTAATAGATGTCCTCCGCTCCTCATCGCCCAGAGCGATAACAGTCCATCCTGTAAACAAACAACTTTCAGCCAAGACAAGAAGCAGCCATTAGTCCAATCTCTCCCTTCCCCCCTCACCATAATGCTCCTTCCCTCCGTGGTGTCGTTCTCCGTAATCACACTCCATCAGCTCTTGAAACGCATGTAGTCACGCCTTTGCCTCTCCTCCGCGTCTCCGAAGATGATGGCGAGGCGGTGAGCAGCTCGTACGAGTCGTACGACGAGGACGAGGTGACCAGAGGAAAGTCGCCGTCGGCGCAGCACCAGTGGCCGTCGGCAGAGGCGTCCATCGAGCTGATGAAGGACGCTCGCATCTGTGCCTTCCTGTGGAGGAAGAAGTGGCTGGGCCAGTGGGCCAAACAGCTGTGTGTGATCAAGGACCATCGCCTGCTGGTGGGTGAACCACCGGGATTAAAGCCCCAGTGAGGTTTTGTGTTCCTCAGTTATGCTTACAAGGACTTTTATGTGTTTTCATAAGGTTTGTTTATATTCTCTTCATAATTACATCTTCACTGTAACTCTGCATACAACTCAAATGTTTACAGATGCTGCCAAAGTAAGCAAACCTTCAAATATTGACTCTAAAACTCCCGTGGTTCAGCTGTCAAACGTTTCGCCAATTTGCTCACAAAGGCGAAAACATATTAATCCAATAAATCGGCCAAAACGAATAGTGGGAGAGTTAATGGCAAGAAATGTTTGATTCTGAGGAAAAGTCAAACCACTTCCTTCTGCTTGCTGCTTCTCTCAGTGCTACAAGAGCTCTAAGGAGCAGACGCCGCTCTTGGACGTGAGCCTGCTGGGCTGCACGGTGGTCTACAAGGAGAAGCAGCCGAAGAGGAAGGAGCACAAGCTGAAGATCATCCCAGCGGGAGGGGAGGCCATCGTACTGGGCCTGCAGAGCAAAGACCAGACTGAGCAGTGGCTGAAAGTGAGACAGTGTGGACCAGTTTGATTATTCTAGATAATAAATTGTATTATATTGTCTATGGACATTTGATTGTATTGTTGTGTTTGTTTTATTGTCTCCCAGGTGATTCAGGAGATCAGCCCCAGGCCAGCTGACAACTGTGACTCCCAGCACTTTGTCTTTGACTCCCCGCGTCTCATTTGCACCAAGGTGGGCGTCCTCCGATCTGTATTTGTTGACAATTAAAGGTGATGGACTGAGCAGTGTCTTTGTCTCGACGTACAGTCTTTATTAAATGACTGGATGTGAACCCTCAGGGGGAGCTGAGTGAGAGACACTCGGTGGCTTCAGAGAGCGGCAGCAGCACCGACAGTCACTGTGAGACACCCGATGGTGAGCTGATCCTCCTCTTCACTTCCCGTCACTTCCATCTCATCAAAGTCCACATCTATGTTGTAACATGTCCTTGTTTCAGCTAAAATGAGGACCAGGGTTTGAGCTCTTAACTCCTCCTCCTCCTCCTTGTTGTTTTGCCCGACACAGTGAAGAAAAAATACGGTGCCGGTCTGAAGTTCAGCAACCTCATGAACATCGGCAAGAAGAAGCAGTCGTCTTTAGAGCGTCCAGAGAAGTGTGTGGACACCTCAGGTAAGCATGGACTAAATTTGACCGCTCCTCGCTCCTCTTTATGTCCAGTAACATGTTCCCCCAGAGCTTCATGACCCTCCTCTTCCTCCGTCAGGCTACCTCAACGTGCTGGTGAACAGCCAGTGGCGAACGCGCTGGTGTCTCATCAGAGACGGCCAGTTGTGGTTTTACCAGGACAAAGGCAAGAGCAAAGTGAGCCAGCCGTCCGTGAGCCTGGGGGGCTGCAGCGTGGTGCCCGACCCCTCGCCCGACCACATCTACTCCTTCAGGATCGACATGGATGGGACGCTTCTGGCCACGTTAGAGGTGGGCGGGCACACGGCACCACTCCAGTCAGGTGTCAACTCAACGTTATGGGGTTAAGATGGGGAAAATGTGAGGCGTTTGGGTGTTTACAGAGAGGATCAGTGAGTTACTAGCATGAACCGCACACAGGCGTGTAGCCACACACACACACAGCTGTGGACTTCACTCCCTTCACTCAGATCAGGCTGAAGGCATGATTTCAGCCTTTTCCCATGAGGATAGGATGTGTGTGTGTGTGTGTAGGGTGGGGATGCAGTGGGATGTTGGGGTCCAGTGTAACACCCTCCTTCATCAGACTCCAGTACCACCCTGCTGCAGTGTGAGTCATAGCCAGAAGAATGTTTCTACAGCCTCAAGGTCATTTTCTGACACATTCTGTATATGATTCTCACATAAAATGCTGCATTGTGCGTCTACAACTAGAATAAGATGACTTTACGATACACAACTTCACTACATAATCAGAGCTAAACCCAGGTGTGTTCTGATACAACTCTTCTTCTTTCTATAAAAGGCTGGCGCAAAAGAAAAAGTTTGAGAACCACTGTACTAGATGCTCAAGTCTTCCTTATACTCTCCTCCTCTCCTTTCCTCTCCATTCCTATCTCCTCTCAGGCCAAGTCCTCAGCAGTCATGGGTCACTGGCTGGGCCTCTTACTCTCTCAGTCGGGGACCAAAACCGACCCGGAGGATTTGACCTACGACTACGTCAACTCGGAGCGGATCTCCAGCATCGTCCACGCAGCCAAGACGTCCTTATAGTAAAACACACTCTCCTCCCTCTCTCTCTCCGTACAGCTTCTCCTCGCATATATTAAAGCCACTATCTGCGTTGTGTGTATTCATGCTGGCCTGTGTCGTCCCCAGCTTGATGCAGAGGAGGTATTCTGAGCCAAACACCTACATCGACAGCCCTCCGTCCATCCCTCACAACACCGACGAGCTGTACGACGATGTTGCATCTATAGGAGCCGACCCAGAGGTACAACCCGGCGTCTAAGTCATCGCAAACGTAGCCCATCTTAGTTTGATACGAGTAAATCTGTATATTTGCTTGTGTTCGGAAATCAGGACGTGGAGGAAAGCACCCTGCCGCAAGGGGAGGAGGAGAAAGACCTTCAGGAGCGCAACGACACGTGCAGGGAGGATGCAGGGGACGCAGGCGGCGGGGAGCAGGGCACAGGAAACAGAGTGTACCTGGATCTGGTGCCTGTGCGCTCGTTCCTCCATACGTCCGGTGGAAACAAAGCGTCTCCTAACAAAGACGCCTCATGCCAAAGCCCCGCCCCCGCAGAGGACGAGCAGGACCCCTCCAGTCCAAACACTGAGGTAGGGTGCAGGATATACCAGGTTTGCTTCTATTTGTCCATCTTGGAACTCGCTGGCTCTGAATCTAGCTCTGGGCCGACGTCGCTCGCCATCATTCTGTCACTTCCTATGAATCACCGCCGTTCATCTGCCGACAGGGGCGGGTGTGAATGTGTTTTGCTGAGTGATTGATTACCAACCTTTCCTGCCTCTTGCCCCAATGCATGCTGGGATTGGCTTCAGTTCTGACTCTCTCTCTCTCTAGGTCAGTTCCATTAACCCCTCTGAGCCTGCACCTGTGAATGGCACCAGTTCCCCGGAGGTAGCGCGGCCCCCGTCACCGAGCCCCCCGCAGACACAAACTCAACCACCGAAGACCTCGCCACAAAGCCCCAAACCCCGGCAGAGTGCGGCGGGGACGCCTCAGGCAGCGTCCGGGCTCCCAGCAGCAGCAGCAGGGGCTCAGTCGCTCAAGGGCAGAAACACCAGCAGTGGAGACAAACCCAGAGCTTTCTCCTTAGGTATGGGACACAAAGGGACAGTGGGGGATTTGCTGGATGATGCAATTCCAACATTTACTGCATTGTCACGAAGCAGAAATGTCAGGAAAACAACTCACAGTGATGTTTGGAGTGATTTGCCACCTCTGCATCTCCCGTTATTATGGCTCCATCTAGTGAAAAGCTCCGACCGTCACAGTCGAGAGCAGCGGCAGCTTCACAGAGAGAGAGACAGACGATCATCTTCAGTCTATCATTCTTTACTTGCCTAGGTTGTCCCGGAGCGGTTGAGGGGAAACTGGGCAAGAACCGCACGGAGGCCGATATGCGACGCTACATCGACGAGCGCGACCGCCTGGAGAGGGAGAGAGAGGACGTGAGGAGTTCTCTGGCCAACCTGAAGAAGGAGAGGAGGGAGACCAAAGAGGAGCTCAGCGTCTGTCAAGGTAGACCTGCATGTAGCTCATCCCCCCACACACACACACACACACACCGATGTTACCCTGTGCTGACCCGTCATGGCTGTTTGTCGTCCTCAGATCCTAAACAACAGGCGTCCCTGGAAGCCGGCCTGAAGCAGAAAGAGGAGGCGTGTCGGGAGGCCGAGCAGCGTCTGGTGGAGGTGGAGCTGCGATTGATGGAGGTGAAGGAAAGTCTGAAGAAGGTGGAGGCCGGACCTTTCACACTTGGAACCACACTGGACAGCAGCCTGCAGGAAGCACCCACGGTCAGTCTGCTTGGGTTGGCTTCATTGCTTAATATGTGATCTTCTGACACGTGCAGGACGATTCAACCGCCGCCTCTCTCTCTCTCTCTGCCGTCTCGCCCCACAGGCTAAAGCGGCGACCCTGACCGCCGCCCCCCATGTTCCAGCGCCCCAACCCTCCTCCAGCTGCAGCGGCGCCGGCGACTCCTCGCCCGTCAACTCGGCCTCGGCGCTGAAGAGCAGACCCGCCTCCATCATGGCCACCAAAGGCAAAGTCCTGCAGAAAGCAAAGGTGAGGCTCCGGGCCGTTGTTAGAACACGCCAGAGTACGTTTACATCCGGACAACGCCACACATCATCCATTCTGTTTTGCATTCTACAGGAGTGGGAGAAGAAATCCACCACCTAACCCATCTGAACGCTCGCCGTGACCTCCATTGTCAACCTGTATCTCCGGGTAGCAGACCATTCATCTTCCTCCTCCCGTCCCCCTTGGATCCTCTCCATCCTCATCGCCTCCATCGCCAAGAGTACAAAGAGCCAATCAAAGCCGTCTCCTCAAAACACACCACCGCTCTTCATTTCAGTGACTTCTGTCGTGCGTCTCTCCATTTGCTAAAGGGGGAGGAGTTTGATGTAGCATTTTGGGCCAGTTTTCATAAAGATGTACAGACGGGATGTTTTGGCGACCAAGACGTCCTGTACAGATACGCTTACTCCAACAAACACACACACTCCGCTCATTTGAGGAATTGGCTCATTTTTGTAAACTCTAGATTGTAGCTTGGTTCTTATATGCTGGTAGCCAAGATGTAAATATATATACATACACCATTATTCAGCCCTTTGGCTTGTATGCTAGGTAAAAAAAATGCACTTTTTATTCAAATAAAGAAATGTACCGACAGCAAAAACCCCGGCTTGAAATATGGATTCTTTAAGTGTTATTGTTTGTTTTTACGTCATGGAAGGATTCCCGGAACTCAGGCCCTCTGGTTGGTCGGCCCCTCTTTCGACCAATCAGAGTCAAAGTTGTGTCGGTGACGGTCTCGTTCCGTGGAAAACCCTGATCAGCTCTGGGAATGGAGTACGGCGAGTTAAAAGAAGACCCGAGAGCTGTTTCCAAAGTTCCATCCTGGTACTTGTGACCTTTGAATCATGGCCCGCTGGCTCTGCAGAGTTTGGCCCTTCTTCCTCTTTCCTATCTCCCTTGTGAAATCTATTTATGTCCTAAAACAAGAGCCAGAGTCTGTGTAAAACAAAATCAGGCCACCAGATGTGTCAATCAGTCTCCTCCTCCTCTCCTCCTCTCCTCTCCTCTCCCCTCCTCCCCGACGCTCCGCCCGACACATAAACTAGAACAGGGCCACTTCTCTACGGGGTCATTCATCTTACTGAGGCAGAGCGGGATGGAAGGACAGTGATGAAGACTGTGGGTGACATCTGCAGGAGAGCTGGAGCCTGCACCCTCTCGTGCCGCTGGAGCAACAACACCCACAGCATCCATATAATAGCCACAACGTTCACTCGCTGAACAAATTCATTTCTTATAAAGTAGAAATCTATCGCTCAAATAGTGACAAAAAGTTACTGTGAACTAAAACAAAGTGGAATTGTTGCATTTGGTTTATGGCAATTGTTGGGATTTATTCAAACTCTGACAGACAAAACAAGCGTTGAAACACAATCGCACAATAATGAACAGTAACAAGAAGAATAATTGCTGATAAACTCGTCCCAAATAAACAAATGTAAGCCGCAGGTACTTAGTGAAGGCAAAGGTTAGAGCTTTAAATATGTTTAGAATCCCGCAAAGGTCTGTACCCAAGTGTCCATATGTTCGCGTTCGTGTGTGTGTGTGAGAGTGTGTGAGAGTGTGTGTGTGTGTGTGTGTGTGTGTGTGTGTGTGTGTGTGTCAGACAGCATGTCTCCTACGGTGCAGCTTATAGAGATGGAGGAGCTCCTGGTGGCTCTTCTTCTGCCTGCTCTTCCTCCTCACAGCAGCCGATCTGGGACGGTCCCCTCTGGGCGAAGACCTGACGCTCTCTGCAGACAAACCACAAAACCAGGTTATAGAGTCATAGAGTTTTAATTTGTGGCATAAAAAGCACAGATGAACAGAAAACAGGGAGGTTAGGAGAGCAAAGAGTCGTATAAATGAAGACTACAGTGATATCTGACTGACTTGTTTCACAGTGCGGTCCCTCGTAGCCTTGGCACTGGCAGCGGAAGCTCCCTGTCGACAGGACGCAGGTCCCGTCATTCATGCAGGGGTTGGGCTTGCACAGATCTACCGGCTTCTTCACCTCTGATTGAAAGGAAATGAACGAAAACAGCTGATTAGCACACGTTGTTGCCAAAGGTTGAGGTACAGAACCTTTGAACATCTATCGTACCACTGTTACAGAAAATGGAGCATCAGACTTCTTCTTCTCCTCCTCACCTGAACACACCATCTGCACCAGCACATCCTCAAAGTACTTGAGATCCTCGTAAGACGGCACTGAGATCATGTGCTCCTCCACGCCGGCGATCCTCAGCAGCCTCTCTCGCTGTACGTCTCCGATCCCGATCACAAAGAGCGACACGCCGTTGTCCCTCATCTTTTGAGCCGGCACGGCCGCGTCGTCCCCGCCCGAGCCGTCCGTCACCAGCACCACGGCCTTGTTGACGCCCGGCCTCGCGCCTTTGGCCACAGTCAGGACGCCGGAGTGAACGTGGAGCAAAGCGGCGCCGGTGGAAGCCGAGCCGCCCATGTAGTTGGCGTCGGCTACGCCCTTGAGGATGGCGGAGCCGGAGTCGTGCGTGTCCAGGTTGAACACGGTGGCGGGTCTCCTCCCGTAAGTCACCAGCGCCATCTGGGCCACGTCGCGGTTCACGTCAAACTGGACGCTGACGCTGCGCACAAAGTCCAGTATGGTGGCGAAGTTGTCACGGCTCACTCCGCCTGAGGCGTCCAGGGCCAAGACCAGATCCACCGCCTGGCCCAGACAACCTGAAAGGCAAGAAGAACAAAATCTGCTGTCAGATCTAACAGCCAGAACACATGAAGTGGTTGATTGAGACCTGTAGCATGTGCAGACGGTACCTTGGGTGTCCACGCTGCAGATCTTGGCTTTGAGTTCAGGGATCTTGGCGTTGAAGCGATCAGGTGACGGGTACGTGATGGTCCGTTGAGGATTTCCTGTGATGTTGTTCAGCTGAGCCCTCAAAGACTCCGGCCCCACGCCTATGAGGAAGATCTCTCTGTCCCGTGCGTATTTGGAGGGCTCCACCACCTCGTCGGCAGCGGGCGTGGCGGTGAGCAGGACCACCACGCGCGGCAAATCGTCCGAGACGTCGGCGAAGACCGGCGAGCCCACAAAGCCGTGGCGCGTGACGTAGCGGAGAGCTTGGCCCGTCCGAGTCTCGCCGCCGATCTGTTGAAGCTCCTCTAAGGTTTTCAGCAGACCCCTGGGGTCACGTTTGAATTTGCCCACCGGCGCCTCGACCCGGGTCTCTCCTCCGAACACCGCCAGGCCCACTTTACTGGGGCTGTCGGGTCCGATGACCGCCTGCAGGAAACGCTTCAGGAAGGACTTGAGGCGGAGGAAGCCCTCCAAGGTCAGAGCGGAGGAGCCCTCCACCAGGAAGAGGAGGTCCACAGAGCAGTCCAGTGATAACGCAGAAGCTGAGGAGGTGGAGGATGAAGTTAGAAGCTGTACAACACACACAATCCCCTACACAATCTTAATCATTCACGAGTAATCATTTTCCCATGTGAGTATACGGACCACAGTGAGGATCTCCTCCGTATCCGGGCGGACACACACAGCTGAAGCCCTCTGGACCTTCTGACTGGCACGTTCCACCGTTCAGGCAGGGCTGAGAGTCACAGGGATCTAAGGTGTGTGTAAGAGAGAGACAGAGAGAGAGAGAGAGAGAGAGAGAGAGAGAGAGAGACTAGACAAGTACACACACATGCACCAATAATTGGACAGCAGGAGATCCCACACGGTGCCTCTTTACCTGGGCAGATGGTGCGATGACACACCGTCTGATGTTTCCTATAAACTTTGTTGTACCTGAAACACACAACAGTTACAGAACGTGTGAGAGACGGATCGGGTTGCAGAAATTCCAAGCTCGGAAATGTTGGCATGAGAATGAAACCGGATCTGAATCCCGTGCCTGTAGTATGGACAGAGGGAGGTGTAGGGGGAAAAGCCTTTGGAGCCTTTCCAGCACATGAAATTCCCTTGCAGCTCCTTCACTGTGTCCAGAGTCTTCCTCTGACACGGGAAAGACTCCACCTGACACCCTGGAGAGAGAGAGAGAGAGAGACAGAGAGAGGGAAAAGAGGGATTTAAAGGTCTGAGGCACTTCTAACCCGGCCTCCAGGGTTACAGTTGCTACCTGCAGGTGTGGCGTTGCAGACGGAGAAGGTGGTCAGCGTTGTGTACAAGCCGTTGACGGCGTCGTAAAAGTGCTCGGCGAAGAACACGTGGCTCTCCATCGGCTCGCTCGCCACGGCGTGTAGCTCCTCCCACCTGGGGAAACAGAGAAAGGTGAAGTAACGGGATCAGCCTAAACGTCGCCTGCAGTCTTCATCCTTCACAGACGTACTGAGGGAAACGCAGGCCCACGGCGAACAAGACCACGCCCGTCTCTTTGAGCTCTGCGGCCGCCTGCAGCAGGTTGCCTTGGGACTTCCCGTCAGATAGAAGGATGACGATGCGGGCCGCGGCAGCGGAGGAGTTGCGTCCGCCCGGGAAGCCCTTTCTCAGGATGTACTTCAGAGCCTGGCCCGTCTGGGTGCTGCCTCCCCTGCGTGGGGAGAAGGGACACAATGCCGTTTTGAAGTTGGAATCGTAATCAAATGTGATCAGTTTGGAGGATTCTCTGTTCTCTGACTCAAAGTTTCATCACCCGAAGGCACCTGAACGCCTTTTTAAAAGTTATATCTTGACATTTTGCTGTGAGGAGGTGTCTCAGATGCAGAGGCGATGTGCTTTGATAGCATCTTATCATCTTTCCCAGTTCTGGCCGTTTCCTCTTTCAGCTGTGAAAACAAACGCTACAAACTGCTCGGAGGATTGAAACTACAAAACAATACGGCAAAGAGGCACAAAGGCACAAAGGCCTTCAGGCAAGATTTGTGATAGCGGCTCACGACTGCAGAATGCGTCCATAAAGTAACTCTATTCTCTGTTTTCTTAGCAAACAAGGATGAAACACAGATTTTCTGCTTTCGGAGCCAGAAAACAAAAATCCCTGAACGCTGCAGACACATCTGAGGGCACATTTAACGTCTTTATCCCACACACTGCTGAATAACTGAATCGTTTTGATGTTTAGCTTTGGCACACACACACACACGGTTTACCTCTAATCTGAAATTAATTTGTTTTCCTTTCGAGGGACATGTTGCATTGCTCGACTTGGCCTGTCTGTGTCTCTAGGAGCATGTGTGTGTGTGTATGTGTGTGTATGTGTGTGTGTGTGTGTGTGTGTGTGTACTTTATCAGCTAGATATAGTATTTATGAGAGAATGTATTGTCCTGGATTGTGTTGTTGTTGTGTTTGTTTTGCATGATGGTGTCTGTCCCTCCGCATTGCATTCAGAGAGACGCACCTGTAAGGAATCTTCTTCAGGCGCTTCTTCACTTCCTGTTTGGTGGCGTGAGAGTCCAGAGCGAACTCCAGCCGAGGAGCCGAACCAAACTGCACCACACCGACTCGCACCTGTGGAGTAGTAAATACAGAAACAGAAACAGATAATGCAACATTTTCACCTTTAGATCTGAAAAAAAACAAACAAGCTGCGTGTGTTTGTGTTCTCGCTCTGGCAGGACGGACGATGGAACAATTCTATATAATTCTTTATATACAAGAACAAAAACAGTTTTACGATCCTCTGCCCCCGCCTTGTTTACACTTCTGTGTTGCGGTCGTTTCTTCGGAGACGCACCCCAACGCACCAAAGTCGCACGGCTAGACTAAACAGTCTCATTACCGGGCTCCTTTGGGTTCAGATGAAAGATGCAGCCTTTGTGATCAAAACAAAGCCGGATGAATTCCTTCCTAAGATGCAAAGAGGAAGATAAATAACTAACCTTGTCTGGCCCCACATCGAGTGCCTGACAGAGTTTCAAGGCGTAGTGTTTGGATCTCTCAAAAGCGCCTTTCCCCACGCTGTAGGATCCGTCCATGAGGAAGAGGATATCCATGGCTGCTGAGCACTGCATCACTTCAAACACACACACACAGATGAAAGAATTCAATATTAGATAAAGGCTTAAACCCAAACACGGCCCATATCATACGCCAACGCATTCCTGGCGCAGATTCCGTTTCTCATATCATGTCGGGACAATATGGGATTATACTGCTGTGCCATCACGCCTTTTATAACAATCTAAATAGCTGATGAAGACTCTGCACACGTGACCTGGCCCTCACCTTGATGTAATGAGGAGGAAGCAGCTTAGCCTAACTTAAGTGTGAGTGTAACTCCCACCACTGGACCGTGACACGCCATGGAATCTCTCCGTTTGCCTGGAGCGTGTTTGCACTCGCCGGCAGCATAAATAAGCGCTGTGGCGGCTGTCGTGTTAGAGTGTGCTTCTGATAGAGCCGTTAGAGAGACAGAGAGTGTGCCGTCTGTCTGTCTGTCACAGCACCTAGGGACCATTAAAGCTCTCTTCTGCCTGTCTGTGTTGTAAAGAGGCCCAAAGCTCATCGTTCTTCATTTCATCCAGGGCTCACTTTTAAAAGATTTGCAATGCTTTCAAGTTACGCTGCAGCACTGTGAGGCCCACTGGGTAAAAAAACCTGTCATGAATGTGTGTGACCAAAACCATTTCAGTTGCGTGAACGTAGGGAACAAAGTAGCGATGATGAAGGTGTTTGTGCTCAGGTTTGTTCTCACTTTCTCCCGCTGAGTTGATCTTAGCGATGCTGTCATGGCTGGTCTGGATCTCCTGCACTGAGGAGCCCTGCCGGACTAGGAGGGACAAACAACACGGAGATCAGCCACAGAACATGAATACACACACATACAGAACATGAATCCACACACGCACACACACCATAAAACGCGCAGGACGTTACAGCCCACATTCCTTGGCGACAACCTCTTAAATCATCATTACACGGCAGCAGAGGATGGATTTAAAGGCTAGGCAATATTTAGAAGGACACAAATCACTACGGCAACCACCACCTGCAACCCAGAGGCCCAGACTCCCACCTCTTTGACGTCCTTTTAACACTTTCATCAACCTCTAATTCCAACATTGCACCCGAACAGAATCCCTAATGACAGTGAAAGTGTGGGGGGCCGCATGTTAGGGTCACTGAGGCATGACTGAGTGTTTACACAGCCTACAACATGTTGACAATCCTTAGGTTAAGCGTTATAGCATTATACTTGGAATGTTGGCTTGAAATCTGAGGAAATCCAGCTCCATTTTGTGAAATTGAAAGGCCGGATTAGCAACTGCAACATGTTATCTGTGCTGTCAACACAGGAGGAGGAGGAGGAGGGGGAGGAGGGGGAAGACTAAGGCAGAGGTGAAACAGTCTGGTTTGTTGAAGTTCAAAGTCTTAAAATGACCAATAATAAAAACTTCAGATGGTGCTAAAGCGCTCATTTTGGAGAGCGAAGCCGGTATTATATTGCCGCAGAGCTACCCGCCTCTCCCCCGAGGCAAATACTCTGCAGCCCGGGAGAACGACTATAAAGCAAAGAGGACTTACGCCGCACAACAACACGAGAGCGAATCGGTTAATAAGAGGTCACATGACAGATCAGTGTGGATTTGTAGTCAAGTGAGGTGAATTTCCCTCTGATCCACACTTTCCTCAATCACTCGGCAACATTCTACATTGTCAACACGTGTAGTTTGACCTACATCTCCCGTTGCCAGTATCTGTGGGCTCCCCTGTGGTATCATTATTGCCTCACTCTCCCATCTGGTGTCACAGGCTGTAACTCATGTTTTCAGGAAATATTTCACATAACCTTCTCCACCTTCTGAAAAACATCACATCCTCCCATCTCTAACGGCTCAAACTCCCGTTCCCTTTATAGCATCTCTTCCATACAGGACTATCTGAATGAGGAAGAGGTCCATTAACATAACAGACAGTGGCAATCTAATACAATACTACATGCTTCAACAGAAGCATGTAGTATTGTATAGCATCTTTGTATCATTGTCTTCTAAGTGACGCTGCTACTGAACTCAAACAACAATAATAACCAACCAACCTTGAAGCAGCAGCAGCACCGTTAAGAGGAAGGAGAGATGAACACCAGGGAGCATTTCAGGACTTCTGGAACGATTAAAACAAATAAAGCTTAGCAAGTTGACGGAATGAAACAAATCAGTGAAGTTAATCAGTGTGTGGGAAGGCCAAGAGATACTGATCTGAAATCCTGTGTGTATATGACATTAAACCCTCTCTCTCTATTAGTCCCCCTGTTCTCTCAGCTAAGCTTAAAGGTCGAACTCTGACCTTTTAAGGAGAACTGAATTAAGAGACTCGTGATGACTGACAGCCACCATTGAGTAAGAACGCACCGGGATGTGGACGTCTGAGTGGGTTTCAATAAAAACTGCCCAACCAACAATTTCTCTCTAGATAACCATCCTAGAGACAGAAGACCCGAAGGTACAGCAAAGATTAGTCTACACACAACAGAAGCTAACAGTAGAATAAATGTTTAACATATAATAGTTAAATATCCTGGATGTTACTTAATTGTTCATTAGATGCAGAGCAGTTTGATAAGTCCATTATACAGCTGCAGTGATTTGCAGTGTAGTGACTGAAATCTAACATCGGTCATCGGTCCAGTCACCTTGCTCTGTGTGTGTGTGTGTGTGTGTGTGTGTGTGTCTGTGTGTGTCTGTGTGCTCACTGACGCGTGAACATAAGAATGGGAGGGGCTGCAGATAAGGTTTGATTAATTCCTGGCCATAATATCCTCTCTGTGTCTGAATATCATGAAGCGCGTGTGTGTGTGTGTATGATTGAGACGGACGTGCCAGAGGAACCGTCTCTGTAGGTAAGACTGTGTATATGGGAGAGACAGAGATAGGATTGTGTGCAGGAAGGACCCAGTGTTTAAGAGGAGTCTGTGTGTCTGCGATACACATCTGAGAGGCTGACATGCTGTGGCTGTGTGAGGAGCCTGGGGCTGATAACCATCACCCACCGGCTACTGATGCTCCATTTGCAGGTACGGCCTGAGGACAAGAGATTTCATTACTGCCTGAGGGGGAGACAGAGACACACACACACACACACACACACACACACACACACACACACACACACACACACACCCATGCACGCCTGCTTGTAAGAGCAAGCAAGCGTGCAAGCCCTACATGTAAAACACACACACACACACACACACCTGTCTGCAAATTGGCTGCCTCTTCACAAGCATTCCGCCGGATGGCTTCACCCTCCGTCTGTCTGTCTTCCTCACTTCTTGCCTGTCAGTGAAGATTTCTGCACTGGAACTTTGATTCCAGCTGAAAGAACAGAGCTTCTACAGTGGAACCTCTGCCGGTGATGTCGTTACCGAGGGGGGGAAGACTAAATATATGCTCCTATTATTTACTGTCAGTGTTCAAACTATCAGCCGGAGCCACACACAGAACAGGGAGAGGTAGTTTGTGGGGTAACATGAGTCTGAGGCCTCCAGTTCTCACCTCCTGGCATACAATTAAGGGCAAAGAGACACAATAGGATCGACTGAACTCCAAAGAAAAAGGGCGGCCTGAGCTATGGAAGTGCCTTCTGTTCTGAACAGGTTGGCATGTAGGAAAGTGCCTGCTGTCCTGGTCTATAATTAGAAATGAGTGCTTGCTTTTGGACCAACTTCATACAAATCCCTGACACCTTGTAACCTGTACTTGTGTGTGTGATACAGGGCCGGCCCTGGGTGATTTGGAGCCCCGGGCGAAAGTGTAGATTGGAGCCCCCCCCCGCACTAGTCTTATGATTTCACTGAGGGGCTACATGAAATATTCATATTTATTGGGTTGAAAGCAATACAGATTTATGAAGGTTGATAACAGTATTCTTGCTATGTTGTTATTTGTACCAGTCCCTGCAGGATATAAACAGGCCGAGGGGCAGTGGGGGCTTGGAAGCCATGATGACAGAGGTGCTGTTGTCTCCTGAGCTGCTACATGTGAAGAGACCCAAATACTGACACACACACACACACAGATGAAGACACTGAAGACAAGTCCCCAAATGACTGAAGCACTTTAGAAATGCTATACTTTTTGAGCAGTTGAGTGTAAATGTTGTTTTCTTTACAATCTCCTTTGTTGTTAACATAAAAGGTTATTGATGCTTTTCAAAAAAGCATTTTTTTATTATTATATATGTTACCTGTTATTTGTTTTTTCCATTTGAGTCCACACATGTTGTGCTTTGTGGCACAAAAGATTCATCTCAGTGGTCAGTTTTTGAACACCACAATGTATTGAATAAATTCAAATACTGGGAACAAACACTTTTTGACTTTTCATTAATATTTTTTCCTATTCAGCTACACAAACAAATTTAAACCACACAAAATTGTATTGTAAATGAGAGTATACCAGAGTCCTATGTACACCATGGTAATTTATTGATATGCCGCATAATGTCCTCCTTTTAGGTGTTATGGAAATGGTCACCCTACCAGGAACCCGGAACCAGTTTTGCGCGTGCGGGCGCCGGAAACGTCCGTTGCCGGCTAACTTAACAGACAACACGTTTTTGCTTTAAGCCATGTATCAGAACACACCTGGGTTTAGCTCTGATTATGTAGTGAAGTTGTGCATCATAAAGTCATCTTATTCTAGTTGTAGACGCACAATGCAGCCAGGCCGCTACCCCTCCCCCCACCTTTCACTGTAAACAGCGGGTCAGGTTCAGGGCGACAGGTCATGATCTCACACTCACACATTCAGACCAAAAGTCAAAATAATTTTTAACATATTTATTTAAATGTACTTTATGTGGATTGCAGTTTGGCGCCCTGCCCACTAGATGGCGCCCCGGGAGACCGCCCGGTTCGCCCATGCCCAGGGCCGGGCCTGGTGTGATACATTGAGTAACATCCCTGGCACGCCAAATGGTTTTTGTCCCGGGCCGTGAGTCATTCTCAACAGCCACTTTTACAACAACTCAAGAAACAATTGCGGAAAAAGAGATTCCACCGTTTGACAAGCGTCTGATTAAAAGCCACAGCCAAGTGTAATTGAAAGCGTCTTGTGTGCTATAAATGTGTGTGTGAAGGAGGTTACAAGAGCCGAGCAGCGGCCACACAGGAAAGCGTGTGAAGATTGACGTTCCAGTGGGCAATTACACTTTCCACAACAATCTATAGTAAAGTTGCAGAGCTCTATGGATTTGCTAAATCATCAAGACGCTTCCATCTGCACTTGAGATGTGGTTCAAAGATACAAAATCAGTGAAATACGCTGAGCTTTTTCCAAAATCAACACCGATTGATTACTTTTCTTATTGAGATTCCAAACTGTGGCGTTTAACAGCTGGTTAGCTAAATGTGCAAAAGGTCAAGTGAGGTTTGAGGTGGTGGAGATCAAAGGTTACGACCCCGACATGCAACAGTAGCTTTGGTTTACTCAGTCAACTTAACTAATGGATGAGTCAGACCATTAAGATACCAAGCAGACCGGAGGGACACATTTAAAAAAAACATTTGTGCGTATTCATCGTTAAATCGACACAAATTTAAGCATGATCTTGAAATCCTGCGCGTTTATTTCCATAGTTTGTCGCGAAAACTCAATGAAATTTAGAGACAAAGTCTTGCTGACTAACTGACGGTTCAGTCGCTCTCTGATCAGATTTCGTTTCAAATCGTTTCACTGCGTGTCCGACTTCAATCAGCTGCGCTTTACCGGCATTTAGCACAAACTCCCCACCGCGCAGCTTCCGTTTCTAACATTGCGTCATCTTACCTTTGTGCGGTCCGATCTAAACCTCAGCTGGTGTGGCTCCCTCGTTACCTCTTCGCTCCTGTACGGATCTGAAGTCGACGCTCTTTGCTCGGGCATGAGGGAAGCACCGACCCCTCCTCCTCCTCCTCCTCCTCCTCCTCCTCACCGGGTCCACCTGTGATGTACCTGCACCCCCCTCATCCGCACCTCTAAGGAGACATACTGAGGAAGTTCTGTCACGCTGGTTTATTGCAAATAAAGACAGCAATGAAGAAGACTGCAGAAATAAACTCATGCAAAGTCCTTCTTTTGTAAAAACAGATATAAAACAAACCAAAAGAATGCACACACCTCTGACTGACCGGCTTCACTTTGAGAGCCACCAACACAGCACACAGGGATATTTTAAACAACCTGCTTCCAACTTTGACAGTGGAGTGGAAAGGTCCTTCGTTTCTCATCAACTGAGGTCCGTAAAGAATCGGCCATCGTCCTCGGGTCGAGCTGGAGCTGGAGGTTGTTATGGCAGCAACAGAGGATGCATTCCAAACTACTGGGTATTGTTTTTAAACTAGATACTCAACAAGAAAAAGGGAGTTTTAAGCATAGTGAACATAATGGAGGATTTCCTGTCACAATGTTGGTTGGACGAGCTGCTTGATGAGAGAGAGCTGGAGCTGCAGCAGCTGCTCCAGGTGATCGATCTGTGGAAGGAGAGAAATCAAGTTATCCAACCTCACATCTCACATCTTTACCAGCTGATCTTCATCAATAACATGCTGATATGCGTCATCGAGTATAAAAGAGTGAAGCCAGCCCTGACCTTCGTCTCCAGGCTCACACAGCAGCAGCCAGAGGTCTGAGGCCCTGCGAGTGAAACAAAGACCCGAATCAAAGCTTTTAAAAGGTTCCAATCTAATCCATGTACAGCTACGGTAACTTGGCTCCTATTAAAATTACATTCAAATAAACTTGACGACAGCTGAACCATCATCAAGTGACCTACCATCAGTTTTTCCTCTTATTCTGCACGGAGCCACTGTTTGGTCGATCATCTTTTGTACTGGATCCTCTGAAATCAAACACGACATCTTAACAGTCCTGCATAACTATTAACAATGTCCATATTCACTAATTCGCTAATAATGCAGTATGAATAGATTTAACAGTCACCAACCATGGACTGAATCTGCAGACATGTTATTGTTCAGCTCTGGCTCTGTAATGATGGATTTAGGCTCAGGCGCAGACTCGGCTCTGGTGATCGATGTGCTGCCTCCGGTGCGATCGGCAGCCGGGCCGGGCCGAGTCTTGGACTGGACGTGTAGAGCGTCTAACATCATGGTAGTGAGGTGTCCGCCGCCGAGCTCAGAGGGCAGGCTGAGGGAGAGCAGGTTAGCCGAGCCGTCGAAGGATCGTACGGTGGCTATCACTCCATTTAACAGCACAGCTTGAAACATCCGGAGCACTTCCACAGGCCACACTGCAGGGAAGCGCTCCTTACCTAGAGTGTGTGTTGAGGAGATCAAATGGTTTAATTAAACTTCAATTTGGGGACAGTGATGTGATCAATTGCCTTACCAGCGAGGGCACAGCGAGCGATCTGGAAAGGGAGCTGCAGGAGATGCGGGGGGATCGGCAAGATTCGGGACAAGGGCAACGTCTCTGTGTTGCCATAGTCTGCATAGATGACACCGATGTCACCGTGGGAGGCTTCCAGCACCACCGCACGGTACCAGGTGTTATCAGCTAAAGAGACAGACACAAGACCAACCCAGTCAGTGACTATATCTGCATCAGGATGAATCTTACACATGATGACCACACAGATGACTCAGCTTCCCTCAGCAGCTACGGTTGTAAAGCGCCTACAGAAAGCCCTGAAAACCCCGTTAAACAGACCCTGTTGTTAGCTGCGTTGCGGAATGTGTGCCGGGGCCGTGGTCTCCTGCCTGTGTACTGTGTTTAAGCACGAGCCACTCCTCTGCTGGGCTGCTCGCACACCGTGTAATTACATAGAGCAAGCAGACGCCAAATTACCAGCTTAGGTCTGCCGGGGCAACAACTGCAGGTGGGGTCTTGAGGCGAGAGAGAGAGAGAGAGAGCGGGGAAAGATTTATAAAGATGTAAATAAATACGGGGACAGATTGTGTATGTTATCACTGATGGACCTCCATGTTTGTCCTCACAGGCTGGACTAAGTGTATTAAACTTTGTCTATGTTGGGATTCAAAGTATCTGATAAATCCACTCAATTAAATTAAACTTGTGCTTTTACTTGTATGCCCCCTAGTGGCTGTAAGGAGTACACACCACTCCGGAGAACTTTCTTACTTTGGAAGTGCTGTTCACATTTCCCTCTCCAAGATAAGATAGAGGCACTATTAACTCGCAGGACTAGAGCTCCAGGAGGAACTACATCCTGTCAGGTGGTAGAAGGGGGTACAAACAACGCTTTCCCTACTCATGATAAAAAAGTGTTCCAGTTTGGACGGGCACAGTCTCCTGTGTCCGCCAGGCAGTGAGGTTAAGTGAGGGTTTGTCTTTTGACTTGTCCGCTGGTGTTTTAAATGATGAATGTGTTTGTTCCTCACCAGAGAACCTTGCACAGCAGGCGGCTCCGGGGACGGGTGTGCTCAGGACGGGCGAGGAGGTGCTGCAGTGTGTAGCCAGCTCCGTCATCACTGCCCGAAGCTTTTCAGCATCCACTGCAAGACAACAAAGAGCAGTTAGGTCAGAAAAGAACAACGGCAGCATTTTCTCTGTTTTTCCTATGAGAGACAAAGGCATCAAATCTGTGTTCTAACCCTGGTTGGGACTGAACAGGTAGAGGAGTGAAGGACAGACGGCAGCTGCGATGAGAGGCTGGAAGGTGTCGTTGACCTGGAGCTCCACTGTCTTCCAATTTACTGGGAAAGATGCTTCTGAAATTAGATACCATTTCAATCAGTCTCCTGAGTTGACCCACTGCAGGACTTTGAAGAGACCGACGCTCTAGCTGACCTGCTGATGGTACAGACACGTTCAGCTTCTCAGTCGGTACGTCCTTAGAAGAAGCTCCTGTGCGGTGGACGACAGGGAGTTGTGTGTGGCTGTGCTCATGTTCCTTCTCCTTTGCGTCTCCGTGTTTGGCTGCAGGAGGAGTGTCTTTGGGAACAGCAGCATGGCGTGGTTCCATTCCCCTTAGATCTTTGGCTCGATGCTCATCAACGAGGGCAGCTGCTACATTCAGCCCTCTGCTCTCCAGCTGCACAGCGTACCCGCCCTCCTCCACAGAGAGGACGCGTGCAGACAAGCGTTCACCGGCCACAAGCGTGCGGAACAACGACCTGGTCTCACTGCTAAACTGTGAACCCAGAGCATCCACACCTGCATACACACATACATACCGGACACAAGTAAGACATTTGTTTTCCAACAACACACATGTTTAGTTCACTCTATGACTGACACACAACCTGCGAGGCAGCAGCGCACAGCTTGGAAGGGCAGGGTCAAGAGCTGAGGTGTGATTGGTCTGAGGCCGCTCTTTTCCACTTGTATGTTGTAACCGTAGTCCACAAAGTCCACAGCCACCTCGTGTTCATGCAGCCCCTTCACCATCGCCCGATACCAGGCCCCGTCAGCTGGGAGGGCAAATAGATACAACTCATAGCAGTACATACAACCAAGGGAAAACTCAAAAACACTCATCAGAAATGCTGACAGTGGTTAGGCAAAGCAGTGTGTGCATGAAGTCTCACCGGGAAACATGGCACAACAGGGTTCTCCCACTTTGGGTGTGAACGAGGGAGCATCCGCCTCACAGTGCTGCTTCAATTCAGCCCCAAGGTCTCTCAGCTGCTGTAGGTCTGACACACACACACACACACACACACACGTTGCAACATTTATCAGAAAGTGGAGTGGCAGCCCTCCAGCCTGGTGACGGGGCTGCTGCACCTGTAGGATTGTTGATGCAGCAGTAGAAATCTCCAGGGTTTTCCAGGACGCTAGCCAACAGTGCCACTGTCTGGCCGTCACAGGGAAGCTCAGTATTGGACCACCGCAGAGGCTCTCTGGCTTCTGCGGTGGTCTGCGGTGCGAGGCTCGACCCTGAGGAGGACAGAGGTGTGAATACTTTGCAAGAGAAGTAACTGAAGCATGTGAATTCAACCTTTAAACACATTAAAACCTTACTAACTAACAAACATTATAGGAGGGGCAGCCATTTTTACCCTGTGGTTCTCCTGAGGCAGTGGCTGCCTGCTGCTGGCTGCTGCCATCCGCCTGCTGGATCGTACCGTTAGTGGCGGGAGCAGCGTAACCAGCAGAGAGCAGCAGCTGGGCCACATCAGCCTGAGGGTCACTGGCCTCATCCATCATTGTCACTAAAGCTTTGCCCTCGTATGTTCCTTGGATGTCAATGCGCAGGATTGTATTCGACACTCTGTGTGAGAGAGCGAGCACACACTCCTCTGACCAGCTCTCCCCGATCGGCAGCACTCCTAATTACGGCATTTATTCAGATAGATTGGTTATCATGATGTAATTTGCAGAGCAGGTGTTGGTCATGGCCTGGTACACACAGCAACACGCTTATTACCTGCTAGAGCACATGGGACAGCCTGCATGGGAACGGCCAGCAGTGCGGCGCTGATAGGACGCAGACCGCCTGTAGGCACATCCTCCGAGTTGCCAAAATCAAAGTAAACAACACAAACACGCTCCTCGGATGGATACAGCAACACTTTGGCCCTGTACCACTGGTTGTCCTCTGGATGAAATACAAATTGGTCAGAGCCCGATTGACATCTTTGACATGATTCTACATCTCTAAAAAAACACGTCAACATGGTACCTGAGAACTGGGCACAGCATGTAGTGCCTGGAGCCGGTCTGAAGGTCTTGGAGGCCGGTATCTCTCGACAGTGTTCCCTCAGCCGCAACTGCAACTCCTGAGTCGCTCCTATCAAGCCAGAAGTCTCAGAATGTCATCATATGGAGCCGTGGTCGCAGATTTCGCTGTACTACCAGAGCAGATGTGACTCACCTGCATTCTCCCACTTCTGTACAAACATCTCATCGGGTGACTGCAGGTGTGTGACCACAGCAGAGAAGGAGTCGCCCACCGCCTGCGTTGTTGGTGGCAGAGCCCACGTGTTCTCATCCGTCCCGTCTGAGAAACGCTCACAGATTTCCAAAGACGCACTGAACATGGCACCTAAGGGAGATCAAATACAATATTAACAGTAAAAACGTCCAATACTAACCCTAACCTTAAAATCAAGTTAAATCAAGTTCTGCTCATAGGAAGTTATCTTACTTATATCTTTGTCAGTCGGTGTCGTATTCACTTCCTCCTCCTCTGCACCATACCCTTGCTCAATGAGGAGTGTGCTCAGCTGTTTCCCTAAAAGAAAAGAGGGAGTATGTTTGCATACATCACTCTCACTTCACAACCAGATCAAACTTACCCAAGCTGTCCAACTTACCAGAAGAAAGTGCCACATCCACAGCATAGATGTGCCCGTTCCCCGCCACGCCCACCACACTAACAGTCAAGCTCTTGCCAACGACCATCTGTCTCACGGCGGTGCAGCACGGGCCTGACCAGCTGTCACTCACTGGCACCACACCAGCGACGCGGCACTCCATCGCCTGCAGGGAACATGTTTAATGTTACATTCATCTTGCTTTCATCGCGCCAGTTCAAAGGCACCACCGACGCACAAGGTCATAATCAGGGTAAAGCATCAGTGTCTCACATTGGCAGGCTATCGAGTTTGCACAACACAATCTTGCGTCTCCCAATTTGAATAATGGAGATGTGTACTCACACATGGAGCGACGAGGGGAATATTGGCAGCCAGTGGGTTAATCCTGTCCACAGGCACATCCTCCTCATTGCCAAAATCAATGTAAAGGATATTAGCCCTGTCCTGGCTGGGAGCCACGGTCTGAACCAAGCCTCTGTACCATTTCTACAAGTGAGAATAAAGGACAGGTGCAAGAGAGTAAACAAGAGACAGGAGGGAAGGACGGACTAAACCCAATGTCCACTCCGTCTGCTCACCCGATCGCTGGAGAACTGAACGGCGCAAACCTCCCCCAGGCAGGGAACATACGGTGGCGCTGGAGCACAGCCAGCGAATGTTTTCTGCAGTTCCACGCTGATGTTTTGCAGGGTTTCTATTATCTCAGGGCTTTGGGCGAGGATGAAGAACCTGCTCGGGCTGTGGAACTCTATTACTAACGCCTGGAACACACACAAACACAAATACAATGTTTTTCCTCTTCTTATAACATTACAACTCAAAGCTTTTCTAGTTGAGGGGGAATTGGAGCTGTCATACCTGCATGTCTGGCCCCTTTCTGATTTCTGCCATCGGCAAGTGGTCCAGATACACCTTTTGGAGGCCGGATGCATCCCCATTCTTCACAACACACACGTCAAACCAACAGAAATATAATCACATACAAACTTTCTTTAAAAAATCCAATATGCTGGCATATAAACTGATGTATTTACTTTAAGAAGCAAGTGACGACAACAGGGGAACAGACCTCATACTTTTCTTGCAAATGCCAAGCTTGAAAGCTTTCGTCCCATTAGGAGACCACAGCAACGTTGCCATTACCTTGCAATCCGTTGGGCTGGCTCCACCTCCCATTATTGGTGAAGCTATGGTTTTCTTGGGTTTTTCTCTTGAGAGTGAGAGGAATGAGAGAGCGCACACGTCAGCCGCTAATATAACATCCTTATTTAACGTATGGCTGTTCAAACAACCATCGCACTGCACTTTGTCGTTATGGAGAAATGAACAGTAAGTGTCTGGCCCTCAGAGCAGTAATGACTCACATCACAGGATCTGGATCAGTGGAGCTGCACATATGTCTGTGCGCCTTCCAGTCTTCTGTCTGACATACCACAGAGCAATACGTTGTTTTCCTGCAGCGTTCGCATTGAAAATGTCCTGTAAAACAGCAAAGTGGGCTGAGAAACTCCACAACCCTTTGGGGACAAGTCAATATCCGGACCTCTTTATAAATGTGAGGGAAAACTCCACAATAAAACATGACATAATCCAGAAAGCCTTAAATAGTTTCTTGCAGCTCTTTGAAGCTTTTTTTAATGGAATCAATATTACCTTGATGACCACAGAAATCGCAGAAAAATACCATCATTGCTTGAGACAGGGCCTCTGGCAACTGTGAGGGCAGAGAGAAGAGGCTCTCAAAGAGGGGCTTTCACTTTCACTCTGAGCAAATATTTAACTTTAACACCAAGTTTGACACATACTGAAGGTGAATCCCTGCTGATCCCTGCAAGAAAGAACATAGGTTTCAGGACAGTTTAAGTCATATGTGGTTTCACTTAACACCAACCAGTTAGTCTTCACATGATGCAACATTGTCCCACTCCCCTGAAATCTACATCTCAGGTAAACTGTACTTGAATGCAGCACACTGTTTATCATTCGACTCCATCTCGATCGATACATTATTGATCCCTTGATGAAATACAGCCCCACTTAACCTATACCCTCAAACATTCCATTGATTTGAATCAACACCACTCTATTGGTGTCAACAAAGGCTTCATGTTTTAAGTAGGATTTATTGCAGCTCTATTGTATTGCGCTGCATTCGCTTGACAAGTGTATTATTCAGTATCTGTGCAGGTATGTTAGCCTTCAGCGTTAATTAATTGATAACTTCGTGAGTGTAAGCTGCTCTTTAGTGAACATAGTTGAGTTACCTTCGTCCCCGGCACTGGGCTCGGCCTGCTCGGGCTTTGGGCCGAGGCTTGTGCCGTGGTTCGGCGGAATGGACGCGGTCGGAACCCCGGAAGGGATCGATGATGGTCTCCTCAAAGGATGGGTGGGCAAGAGCAGGGCTGGTGGAACCGCAAACGAGCGCTTCATAATGGCAGCTATTGCTAAATAAAGTAAAGTACATATGACATGGAACAGAGTTAATGGCGGCATGGAGGTGATTATCATGTATGCCCATTATGTAAATGTAATGAATCCTAGCAGATGAGTTAGCGAGCTAATGGTCAAATGTACCTGGACTTGCTTAATGTACTTCAAGCATTACATTGAGCTAATTAACCGGCAATACAAACTGTACAAGTGAACATGTGGCTTCATTAAAACGACAACATTTAACAAAATGTTACACTTTCAGCCGCACAGAAAACACAAATAAAAGAGTGAAATTAAATTATTTGCGTTTCTTTTTCCACAGTCTTACCTGAGTGCACGTGCAAGACCCAGAATGGCGCATGCGCAGTAGAGTCACAAGCAGTGGGGCGAACATGGCGACATCAGATTCATTCTCACGTTTGGTTGATATAGCGTTTCTGGTTCCCAAATGACAAATCTTCTCTATTTTTAACTAACCTTTCTTGGACACCATGAAATGAATATAAACGTTCACAGCTACCTCAATTCTTTGTTAGACTACAAATTTGGTTGATAAATACGACAAACAATCCCAACAAGAAGAATTATTGGTCAGACGAATTTTATTTAACCACTCTGCCTCAAACGTTTAATAACTTTACTTTAATAAAAAAAGATATATGAAAATAAAGGAGTGTTACCTGTTGTGTGTTACGTCAGAGTGACGTCGCTGCTCTCCGGGCTGTGATTGGCTGCTCACACGCAGAGGCCATATTTGTTGATGTGTCACCTCAAAGTGACTCGTATGGGAGAACAGCTGAACGGGCTGAGAGCTCAAAGTTCAACATTACCCCGATCGCCGCCTGATTCAAGGACACATGGCGTTCTCACACTCGGTGGGTGATGATCCGACATCCATCTGTCTACGCCGGTGTTCGAGGCGCGTGTGTGTTGTCATCGCTAGTGCAGGGATGCTATTTCACGCCAGCTGACAGTGAAGCTAACCTAGCCGGGATTAGCCCACTGGTGCTGCTCGTTGCTAACCGATAACTAAACAGTAATATTGAATCCTCTCGATGACACCATGCGTGTCCCTTTTGGCAGTTTGAGTCTGATTGGAGCAGGTTGTGCGGTTGCTGTGTAGTTAGGATCGTCTGATGAAAGGTTACGCGTTTCCTTTGTCATCACAACACAGCTGACAGTTAGCCAGCTAGCAGCTAGCTAGCTAAAACAACCGTATCTCGATCGATCTAAACGAATTAAAACATTAAATACCTAATACATGGGTTGCAGAGGTTCGCCGATGTGCTGCTTTATATATAACGCTGGCTGATGGCGTGTTTAGACGTTAACTGACGCGTGTGATGTGGATGTGTGTACCGGGTGACACCTGTCAAAATAGCATCATCATCTTTGGCTGATGTGCTCTTTTTGCACGACAGGAGAAACAGATCCGTGACTGTAAGTAACTGATCAAGTGTAGCAGTCGGGTATTCTGTTCATTGTGTTGGCATTTCGAGTCTGAAAGTGTTAATAGTACCGCATCCTCAAGCCAGCAATCCCACCCTTCATCCATCTATCTAATGATCTATCTCTCTGCTACCTTGCACCCATTAGTAGTTACAATTTTGTGGAGAGAAAGTAGTGCTTCTTATCTAATTTTGGCATTAACATCTTATTTTTTAAATTTGGTGTTTGCAGGGACTCCACAGATAAAAGAGAAACAGCTGGCTTTAGTGAGGCGTCTGTCAGAATGATTTGAGATAGATGTTTCCTGGTGATGGTAGAGGGAAGTGAGTGCTGATTGATCGGCTCATCCATCATATTCCCATGAGAAAGCTGTTGTCACACAATCCATTCCCACCCAGACAGATGATTGATATCTGCTCGTACTGATTCTCTTCTCTCTGTCAGCTTTGAAGCAGAGCGGCCTGATCCCGCCTGCCAGTCACACCCATGATGGAAGGATCAGATGTTGGGCCTGCGTCTGAGGGATCGCCTCAGGTTAACGGGCTCGGCGACGGCACATCCGACCAAAACAAAGAGGAACAGGTCTGTCCTGGCGGCGGCGACGTAGAGGAGGCGGAGGAGTGTAGTCAGGCAAATGATGGAGCGCAGCATGACAGCGAGTCAATCCAGGCTACAATATCAGAGGTTCAGACGGAAACACAGATGGAGCCAAATGCTGAAATTTGCAGTCAGGCAGAGGTTGGGGGAAGGGAGCTTGTTACTGATTCCTGTTGTGATAGCGGCGCAGTTTCCATGGGAAGCAGTAGCCCTCTTTCCGACGACGCTCTGATAGCTCCAGTCAACACGCCGGACGATGTGGTAGAAAGCTCTCCCTCGGTGCTAGAAGGGACAACAGAAACCTCACTGACTTTAGATGTAGTGAAAGATCCCCAAGCCCTGCATCAAAACTCCCAAGAGCCATCACCGGTCTCAGATACTGCTTGTTCCACAGAGCCTTCACCTTCTGACGATATGGGATTAGTTGCCAGTCCATCGACCTCCTCACTCCAAAGCACTTCCAAAAACTCCCCGTCAGACTCAACAACCACCTCTGGGATCTCTAATGGCCCGTCCAGCCCCGGTTCCGACACCGTCGGCTCCTCGCTGGCGTCCAGCCCACAAACGGGCACCGACGCTTCGGCCCCGACGCACTGCTCCTCCAGCCCGTACGACACGGACTGCAGCCGGAAGCTCATGTCCCAGATCCAGCGAGCGCTCTCCCAGGAGTCGCTGCTGGACGAGCTGGAGTCGGAGCTGTTGGCCTGCCAGCTACCAGAGGGGGGAAGCGACAGGAAAGGGAGCCTACCTGTCAACGGACTCTACCCAGATGAGGACGGGTCCATGGTGGTCTTTGAGAAGTGCGTGGAGTATAAGTACACACAGCAGAAGAAAGCTATTCAGAGGTAAAGTGCTTTTATTACTTGATAGCGGGTGTTGAATTTGAATCACAGATTGTGCTTGTAATACATGAATCCAGGTCCCTGTTGTTTCTGCAGGCTGGAGGAGGAGGAGGAGATGAGGTGTTAAGGCTGCCTTCATCACGTCCTTTTCATATCTGCTGTTTGATTAGGGCTGTACGCTCACAAATCAGAATGGGTCAATTTAGCAAATGATTAACCTGCTTGACAATTATGAGTAACTCCATGTGCTGCAGCAGAACGCCCCGCTTAGTTAAACAGGCAGGAGAATTATGTCAGATTTCTTTGAACGATGCATACGACCCTAACGGCAACCAATTGTTTACATTGTTCACTAGTTTCCTTTTAGTTTGTGTTCAATTGTCATTTTTCTGTGCGTTTGTTTAAGGTTGCTCGACGAGAACAAGAGGCATCAAGAGCTGATCCTGGGCATCTGTTCAGAAAAGGACACGATGAGGGAAGAGCTGAGGAAGAGAGCAGAGGTGGAGAAACAGTACATAGCCACCATTAATAAGGTTGGTCTGGCTCTCCGGGGCCTGCTGGTGCTCATGTTCATGTTAATTTCCTGCCTTCCGGCTCTTTCTTTACTGCCCAAACACAAGCAAACGCTGTCTTTATCTTCTCTCCCCCCCTCCCCGATCTGAACCGCGTGTCATTGAAACACGCAGCAGCTCATCTCCTGGAGCTATTTTTAGTAGACTGTTGAAAACAAAAGGCTACCAGACAACTTTGTCCTCCGCGGTAACATTAATCGACAATATTGAGTCCAGTTAGGGGTTAAATCATAGGCCGGGTGTTGTGCAGCTGCTCAGGTCACAGCATCTTGATTAGTGAAACTCAATACGACGCACGTGAAAAGCTGTTTCACGTGCATCCTGCTTTATTCAACGGGTCACAAGTGGCATCGCCGTTGCCATAGCAGGACGAGTAATCGCTTTGTTTTCTTGGCAACGGTTGTTCGTTAAACAATTGTTTCTGTGCAGGGCGGAGATGTGGAGGGAGGGAGGGAGATTCCAGCTGAATAAATGTCTAGAAATTGGAGATGGCATCTAATATTTTTGTTTAGGTCAATCAGATTTCAAAGAGGAAGGTGTACAAACCTGCTGAGTCATCATTCTTTTAGCTGTAACCTGCCAGAAGCCTTTTTCTCTTTTAATTCCTTTCAGGTTTTTGAGTCCTGGAAAGATGCCAAACTGCTTTCCAGTCTTATAGTCAGGCGTCACCACGTGTAACTGGTTGGCCCGGGTGTTTATGTCGTAATCCGTCGCCCAATGAAATGCTTACGGCTGTGTATTTCTTTGTGTGTGTGTGTGTGTGTGTGTGTAGTATGAGGGCAGGGTGGAAGAGCTGCTTAAAGAGCTGAGGGAGTCGAGGGACAAACTCATCCATCAGGACCAGTCGGCTAAAGCTGCCCTCCAGCAGATGCAGAAAGAGACGACCTACCGCCTGGAACAGGTACGATCAGGAGACAAAACACATCTTAAAAACCTCTGATACTGTAACTACCCTCCCTGAAACAAGATCACGCAGGTTGAAATGAGAGTTTGCACATAGCCAGCAGCAGAACGGTCAGGCACTTTGCACATCCCAGTGTTGTTATTGCAGATTTAATCACGTGTTCAGTGAAAAGTGCAGACGGGCACATTTGTCATCCCGTAGCCAGACACACCTGGTTGAGAACATGCAGGGTAGTTTGACTCTTGAGAGTTTTGTCACACTGAACATTTTTCAATTTCACTGTTCAGTGAACTATAAGAGCTGGATGTCAACGCTCCCTCTCCCCCAAGATCCTGAGCCGGTCCTGATCAGTTGGTCAAATACGTAAATCCCCATGTCTTTCTCTTTTTTTTCTGTCTCACACACACTCAGACATTGTCTTGTACAGTTTCTCAGACGTCCCTCTCGCTCCCAAACATCTCCTCGTCAGGGCAAACAGAGCAGGGGTCAGGATCGGAGCAGGCGAGCGCCGTTCCGTCTCGCTCGCATGAGAAATGAGGAATGAACACTGGTGTGAGAGCGATAGGGAAAGTAGTGAACCGACACACTGGTGTGAGTGCAGCAGGTGCACCGGCCCCCCTCCTGGTCAACCCTGAGGCGCTCCCACATGTCCTTGTCCCCCCAAGTTAGAAAGAAATGCATGAAATATCCTCATGAAGGAAGCATTCAGACAGCAGATGTCCAAACCTCCTCCATTTCCTCCGTTCCTTTGGGTTTGCAGGTGCAGCAGTTCCACTTTGCATATGTTTTGGATATTTCTAAGTTCTGCAGTTCAGCAAGGAGAACAAACTCTGGGCTGCTCGTTGCAGTGTTTAAGCTGCAGCATACTGTATAACGGACAGAACTGATGGACTAATTGGGCGCGTGGTAATTACCAGAGCGGGAAAACATCTACTTAGGATGAAATGGTGCTCGCAGGTCCTCTTGTTTCTGTTCCAGCAGCATAAGCAGTGTTAAAGCTTAATGACCCCCCCCCCCCCCCTTCCCCCCTTCCCCCCTCACCCCTCTTCCCAGGTTAATAGGAAGTGTGATGAGGCACGGCAAGAGAAGGAGGCCATGGTGATGAAATATGTGCGGGGGGAGAAGGAGGCCCTGGACTTGAGACGAGATAAGGAAGGGCTGGAGAAGAGGCTGAGGGAGGCCACCAAGGAAGTGGACCGGCAGGCCCTCAGAGGAAACCAGCTGGCCCAGGACAAAGGCCGGCTGCAGCAGCTGAACGACGCCAAGGTAAAAGCAGGCGGGGGGCCACGGTTTGGAAAAGATCAGATAATTGCGTGTTTTATTTTAAGATGAAGTCTAAAAAATCCAATCTGTGTTTGGTCAGGAAGGGGAAGTGAGCAGGTTAACACGGGAGCAGGAGAAGCTGAAGGAGGAGATAAACTCGCATCTCATCAAGGTCAGATGGGCCCAGAACAAGCTGAAGAGTGAAGCGGACGCCCACAAGGTAATTCAATTTTAATATTAGGAACGCTTTGCCATCACACACACACACACACACACACGCCGGGGTTAATGCTGAACGTCATCTTGTGTGTGTATCCAGGACAGAAATGACATCCCCTTCAGTCATTTCCTCCTCTGCAAACCCATAAAGAATAAAAACAAAAAACAAAACACGATTAAATGTTCATTTTGGAGTCATGGGGGCCTGAATGAAATGAGGTGAAAATGCTACAGTAATGATTTCTGTAAAGAGTCACCATTAACAAACCATCGCAGCTATTTCTGAAAACATCTATTACAAAGATACAGCTTTCTTTCCTGCCTCCAAGAATACACACAATGTTGTCTCATTATTAACACATCAAACACAGGAAGTCATTAGAAGCTAAAACCACAGGATGGGCGTTGAGCCCTTAAGTGTTTCTCTCCGTTGTTGCTGTTTAGTTTGATGTATTTGTTCAACTTGCTACAAATTGCGCTGTCACCCAAAGTTACCGTGGAGATACAAACAGAGGCGGATTGTGTGTTTTATGTCCGCAGGAGTCGAAAGACAAGCTGAGAGACACAACATCCAAGCTGGCTCAGGCCAAAGAGGAGACGGAGCAGATTCGGAAGAACTGCCAGGACATGATCCGAACGTACCAGGTGTGTGACGCGTGGGTTCTAATTTGTGCGTCAGTCGAAACGGCTCTGAAAGGATGAACACGAGATCCTAACATGACCTTTAAGCAAACTGAGTTAACCTCAATCTGGACCGATCAGGGAGTCATGAGGTCTTCATCAAATCAGACCTTTTGAACTCCAAAGGTTCTCGGTTCCACTCGTGGTCTCTCTTGTCTCTCTTGTCTCTCTTGTCTCTTTCCCTCCATCTCCTCTCTCTGCCTCACTCATAACCATCATATTAGTTGACAGCGTTCACCCTCTGGGTTGTAACCGTGGCTAAAGGAGCTTTCATTGAAACAAGTGGCATGTCATTAAGAAAAACGAAAGGAGTGCAATGGTCCGGAGAAATACCCTTAGGGGATAAATGTCAGACAAATGTATTCTCCTTTATATAAACATAGTGATGAGTTAATGGAGTCCTGGCTTCTCACGAAAATGATCCTGACCACTGAAGGTGTCTGAGGAGACGAGCAGTTTGTCCTAGAACCTTTTGATGGTAGCAAAGAGACGCGGAATGGAAACGGTTAAGACAGAGACAGACGGGGTTACAAGCAACAGAAGGGTTTGAGAATAGTTGAATTTCTCCAATGACACATTTAAAAAGTGATGGTAAAGTCACACCAAGCCTAGAACAAGATCTGAGAAAGGAGAAAGCGGAATGTGACGTTTGATTGTCTGCATTTTCAGTGGATTGCCTCTGTTTTCTAGGAATCGGAGGAGCTCAAGTCCAACGCACTGGATGCCAAACTAAGGGAGACCAAAGGAGAGCTGGACAAACACAAGCAGGAGCAAACAGACCAATTAGAGGTGGCACAACCGTACACACACACACACACACACACACACACACACACACACACACACACACACACACACACACACACACACACACACACACACACACACACACACAAATGATCTGTAATGCAAGTAGACAACTAATCCAAAATGTAATCTCGACGCAAACACTCCTAGTTAAATGTTCATGTTCACCAATTTGAAACTACAGTAGGAATAACTAACGAACTGGCACATGTACGTACGTACACAGGCGCAGAAATGGACTCCGCCCAAACACGACTGGCCTGTTTTTCTCCTCGCCCAGTCCTAAGGGGAATAGCGCTTTAAAAAGAAACGGGCCCAGAAAGAATCAATACGAAAGCTGTGATCATCAACAACAACCCCAGAAGACATCATTCATTCCCTGCCGTCGCTCTCCCGCCTGGATTATTTATTCAATAACACTTTACCAACTGCCATACATTATCTAGGCTGCTTTAGGAGCTTGTAAGGAGAATTAAGTTGTTGGGAAACAGTGTAGAAAGATGACAAACGCTCAAATGTAGACCTTTTGATGAAACTCTTCCAGGTGCATCGAGTGAAAGCCAAAGAGCTGGAAGACCTGAAGAGGAGCTACAAAGAGTCCATGGACGAGCTGGGCACCCTGCGCACCAAGGTGGGTTCACTCCCCTGACAGTACGGCGACATCACCAGTACATTGCCCGCGTTCACGTTGATAAAGTTTGCGTTTTTTTGTCCAGTCGAAATGCCTGGAGGACGAGCGTCCGCGCTGGGAGGACGAGCTGAGCAAGTACAGAGAGATCATCAACAGGCAGAAGGCGGAGATCGGCCGCCAGAAAGAGAAGATGGAGGAGATCGCCGCGCTGGAGGAGCAGCATCAGAGGTACGAAGCACTCTGACACCAAGAAGAAGATGACGACTACTTCCACTGTCCCCGTTACTGATTGCGCACTCTACATTTGCCAATTAGAACAGACTGCAGACTCTTATGCGTCACCTCTCATAACTCACAGCGGTGCAGGATCTCTCACCCTGCCGCAGGTGTTTGTCATTCCTGAGAGCTGGTGAGCGTTAATGGTAACAATGTGGAAATAAGTCCCTGTGAAACGTCAGATCTGACAGCATGGAAGGGTCGCGTCTGCACAAAAACCCATCACGCTCTGGTAATTTAAAATGATGGATCGCATTCATTACCGCAGAGGATTCACAATTGATCTTCAGCACACAATAGGAATCCCGGGGATGTGAGAGAAACGTGCCTCTGAGTCTGAGGAACGCAGTGAAGGTTACAAGGTCACGTCCTGTGCATTCAGTCTCCCGTGTACCTTTTGTGCTGCGGCGGTTAAAGGCCATCTCCCCTATAGCTGGCTATAGGGCAGACGGGGATATACAGTCCCTTACTGCCTACGCTGCTTAATTCCTTATCTCACAGCGTTTTCCGAATCTGAGCCGCTGAAAGATAAGACGGCTTTGTGAAATGCAAAAATTAACATTTTAACCGGCCGGACTAAAGACTGATGAGTCTTTATTCTGGTCAGTTAAAATGTCATTTTTGATTAAAATGCCTTTAGTGTCAGTGAGATGATTTCCTACCCGGATCCCGTCATTATTGCTTGTTTCACCTATTCTATAATGGCATTGCTCTGTATGAACGCCTGTGTGCTTTAAACATTTTCCTGTTATTATTTGTCTCAGGGTGATTTACACATTCCACACACAGGAAGGAAGTCGATGCCCTTTTTAACGCCAAATCAATCGTGCTTTAGCAATATCTTTGTGTGATGCAGGGACGAGCAGGAGGCGGTGTGTCTGCGTGAGGAGGTGGAGAGCCTGACCTGCCAGTTGGCCGACCTTCAGCGTGATGTACAGGGCAGCAGGGAGCGCGAGGCCGAGTTACTGGGCTTCACCGAGAAGCTCAGCAGCAAGAACGCCCAGTTGCAGTCGGAGAGCAACGGGCTGCAGGCTCAGGTGGACAAGCTCACTTGCAGCGCTGCGGCTCTCCGAGCAAAGCTGGAGGAGACCAACCGGCTGCTGGACGACAAGGTGGGACACGGGTTATCATGGCATAACATTCAGGGAAGCGTGCATTTTGTCATTCCAGCCATTTTCCTACCACTGCTGTACTTTGACCCATCCCCCTCTCCACTCCCATCAATCCTGCAGTCACGGCAGCTGAAACAGGAGGAGGTGCTGAGGCAGCGGGAGGTGCAGGGCCTGCAGGAGGAGCGGGCCGCACTGCAGAAGGAGCTGGAGAGCCTGCAAAACCGAGCGGATGAGCTGCGGGACGAGCTGGTGACTCAGAAAAGGAAGCAAGCCGCCAACATCAAGGACCTGGCCAAACAGCTGACGCAAGGTCAGAAAAAAAGAGGGAAAGAACAGATTCTGTCACGTCATCGGTGTTCCAAACCCAATTTCTGCTCCCTCAGGTGCGACTATGCAGCCACGTCACGGCTGATTCACTCTCCCCACCCCTGGCAAAGCGCCCAGTGTGTTTTTCCTAAATGTCATCTTGTTATGATGATAGAAACCCGCGTTCCCATCAGCCACACCGGCTCGATTACCATCAACTTTGTCACAGAACGGCTCATGATTAAGGTCGGGTCACACATGCGGCTTGGAGAGGAGAGAGCGTGGGGGCGATTAGAGACGAGGGAGCTCAGGGAGGTGCAGAGCGACACTTCTCCTGCTCGGATTAGATTTAAAGGAGCAGCCGCGTATTCGGGATACAGAGCAGGGCGTCGCCATCGCCCTGAGGTCTTTATGTATTCAGGGGGACGCTTGCTGTGCTCGCGTCCTTTTCCATCATCACGCTTATTCAGCCTGACAGTCGCACGCCGGTGGGAGCTGCGGAAGAAATCTCAATGAGTTTATTGAAGCGGGGGGTGGGGGGCGCTCCAGTGGCTCGGCTGTTTGTGCCTCCTTGTGGTCACAGTTCATCGCTGCATGACTGCTGTGCACCGGCGTGGAACCAGCAACCCATCAACGAGCCCAGCGACTGTAAATATCCCCATGACAGCTTCGATATTGGATTCCAAAGTGATTTATCAGACGTAATTGCTCAAGTTGCATTTCCTCTCGCCGCCTCTGACACACAGAGATTTCTTTGTTGTTTTTGACATCATCTTCTCTCTTTCTTCTTCTTCCTCTTCTTCTTGCAGCCCGTAAGAGGTTGGAGCAGGTGGAGAATGGAGGCTGTGACCGTGATGGTGGCAGCATGGGCAGTCGCTCCAGTTCCTCAGGTGCTCAGACAAAGGCACCAGCATACCGTACATATTGCCCTTATGAGTTCTTACACGTCCAACATTTCTCCTCGGCGTCCCAAAACGTCTCGGGTTCCTCCCAAAAACAATCTCTCTGAATCCACCTCCGTCCGCCCCCCCTCCTTTCTCCCCCCCCCCAGGTTCTTTGAACACGCGCCACGGCGGGAACGGCGGCGCGGACGAGAGGTCGCCGGAGAGCCGGACGGGCCCGTCGGTGGTGGTGGTGGACAGCTACCCGGAGGTGGACAAGGTCGTGCTGGTGGAGCGCATCGTCCGTCTGCAGAAGGCCCTGGCCCGCAAGCAGGAGAAGATCGAGTTCATGGAGGACCACATCAAGCAGCTGGTGGAGGAGATCCGCAAGAAGACCAAGTGAGTGGCACAAGGGGGCGCAACGGGGGGTGGGAACGGGAGGTGGGAACGACTTGGTTGTGGAGCGTGGAGCCGGTTCCGGTTGACTCCCGCAGTGGAGCGGCGTGACGGAAGGTTTAAGTGCCGGGGTTTGGCGGCGCTCGTGCCAAAGACGGACTGCACCGTTTTGGAATTCTAATAAGTCAAGTTGTTGCCGCAGCAGCTCTGTGAGAGTTTGATAATGTCCCAGCGCAGGGACACAGGAAGAGGAAGAGGAGGAGGAGGAGGAGAATATGAAATGCTCGCTCTGTCCAGGCTGATTATGGAGTATTTGATATGAAAGATCAATACACACATTATGGTTTACCTCGCTTCACTGCACCTCTCTCCTTGGCTCTCTCTCATCTACACGTGCACGCCATCTTTCTTCTCGTTGTTCCTGAGGGAGTAAAGCATGGGTATGGATCCCGAACAGGAAGGCTCACGTTAAAAAGGACATCAGGAACCATTTTTATCTCCACGTTTCTCATCCAGTCGGTTAGTTGGACTCGGATTCATTCCGTTTGCCGCGACCTACATCCAAGAGTAAAAAAGATAAAAAAAATTGAGGTCGGCTCCCACGGTTGCGCGGCTTATTTTAGCTCTCTGAGACCTGGAGTGGAGTGGAGTGTGTCTGTCTGTCTGTCTGTCTGTGTGTGTGTGTGTGTGTGTGTGTGTGTGTGTGTGTGTGTGTGTGTGTGTGTGTGTGTGTGTGTGTGTGTGTGTGTGTGTGTGTGTGTGTGTGTGTGTGTGTGTGTGTGTGTGTGTGTGTGTGTGTGTGTGTGTGTGTGTGTGTGTGTGTGTGTGTGTGTGTGTGTGTGTGTGTGTGTGTGTGTGTGTGGAAGGAATGTACGTAGATGTCCTTTTTACCTTTCTGTCCCCTGTCCCCTTGCAGGACAAGGTAATGAATACCTCCTTCAAGGCTTTAGGACAAGTGAAGGATGTGAGGAGGTGATGAATGTCTCAGTGGGGAGTAGAGACACTGTATTGATTACTGATTAATTGTTCCGATATCGTAGGAAATTGTAGTTACAGCCACCTAGTCGCTCATTTTCCTGGAGGTGGGTCAGCGTAGAACCCTGACATTCAGCTGGTCAGTGTCAATGTTCCGCTTGATTGGCATTCAAATGAGCCAGAATATGCAAAAACACCCGCGTCTTCCCTTTCCTTAATGAATTTGACCGTGGACTCTCAATGATCCATTCATCCTTCCTGAATCAAAACAGTGCGAAACATCAAAATTCAGGGCAGCATCCCCAGAGAGCGCCACATCCCGTTTGTCGTCAATGGTAACGGCAGGAGGGGGGGGGGGGGGGGGTTGTGATCGGTGTTGCAGGCCGACGAGGAGCCGCACACCTGCTGGACATGTACACACACGGTATCGGATCGGATCTGTTTAGGACGCCATGGTTGATGGTTTCGGGGGACGCTAGGTTTGTATCTGCCTCTCCTCCCTCTCTCCCTCTGTGTTGCCAGTTTTGGCGTCACCTTTAAGCGCCATGCTCGACTGTTTGCACCCAAACAAAGTGACCACTTGCACTTCTCACACATAAAACTTTCTTCATTTGTTTCCTCAAACTTTTCTTCTTCTTCATTGTCTTGCTTATGCCACGTGTGACGTTGCCCCGCCCTCCCTCCCACGCCCCTCCCTCCCATGCCAGTCAGCACGTCACACAGCCGCGCCTTTTTTTCAATTTGTCACTTTTTGTTGTTTTTTTGCTAAACACTTTCGCGGTGGACTTGCGGCCCACATGTGGGCCGACCCGAGGTTAGTCAGAGGTAAGTCTCATTATGCGTCTCTGCCTGGGTGTTGCTTGCTGCCGGTGTGTGTGTGATTGTGTGTGTATGGGGGCTTCTTTCTAGTGTTTACATAGCTGCAACATAGATTGAGTTGTTTTGAGTTGACGGTTTCCAGGGCCAAGTCCTTCACAGAAGTCTGCATGTTTACAACCATGCAATCTGTTTGGCAGCAGGTTGCATGTGATCACGATTTCCTCACCCCCAGTTTGAACACCAGGCAACAATGAGTAACGTCGAGTAAATACTGATTCCATTGCTGCCTCGGACATTAAATGGATCAGTCGTTGTAAATTATTAATACTGTCAAGCGCATGGGAGCTTCAGTGCAGCTCATTGTTTACATCTGTCCTTTGATTTCATTTCTTTTCAATGGAATGGTCTGGATCCATAGGATGACCTTCAGCATGTCGCTCTCACGCACTCACAGGGTTTCAATCTCCTCTCTTTGCTCTTCATTCTAGTCTTGTTTTGGGGGGTTTGAGGATGACGCTGACGATGATCGGTGGTTGTCTACAACATACGGCGTACACGTTAAAGATCAGATTTGACACTAAGGCCTGTAGTTGAGGTTTAGAAAGCTTTGTAGTTCAATCTAACCTTTCTGACGTCTTTGCTTTTATTGCCAGTAGACGTGGACACACTCATTTCCATCCTTCCCTCCCTCCTCGCCACCGCAGTTAGGCACAAAAAAAGAAGATAATAACGGAAGAGGCAGTAAATGTGAAATCTGTGCGTCTATTTTAATCTAAATGGAAACACACTTTTCCAGCTCGTGTTCTCTGGGAAAATTGGACGGCAGGACGCTGAGCGGTGCAGAGCTAATTAATTCTGTTCCTCCTCTCTCTCCCTCTCTCTCTCTCTCTCTCTCTCTCTCCAACAATAACGCAGCTTAACCTGGCCACCATATTGTTACACAGATAATGTATTATGAATATGAGGATACACACACACACACACACTCTAACTGAATCTCTGCAGCGCACTGACCTCCTGATTAACTGAATATATCAATTTCTGCTCAATACGTCCTTCCATTTACTCTTTCACTCTTCTCCCCCTTTTTCTCGGAATCTCGCCTTTCCCACTTAACCCCTCCGCCTCTCTCTCGCTCTCTCTCTCCCTCCCCCACCTGCAGGATTATCCAGAGCTACGTGCTGCGGGAGGAGTCGGGCGCCCTCTCGTCAGAGGCGTCCGACTTCAACAAGGCCAACCTGAGCCGGCGGGGGGGCATCATGGCGTCGCTTTACACCTCCCACCCAGCTGACAGCGGGCTCACCCTGGACCTCTCGCTGGAGATCAACAGGAAGCTGCAGGCAGTGCTGGAGGACACGCTGCTCAAGAACATCACTCTCAAGGTAAAGTGGAGAGAAACGCAAACATCTGCCTCTGCTATTGAGCAACGCATGCGGAGCCTCTTGTTTATATGACCTGATATGATTACCTGCCCGTGTCGGCGCCACACGCTGCCTGAGGATGTGACCCGACTACCAAAGTGAGCGTAAAGCATTTTCAATCAAGCCCAATAACACGACGCTCTGATGTGATTTCTGATGCACAATGTACTTCATTACGGCACGCATAAATTAGGCGACAACAACAACACTTTGCATTATGGCTGCGTCTGATTTACATCCCTGAGTCTGGAGAGGCGTCTGCTGCTATTCTCTCTTTTAGGTTTACTCCATTTAAACTGTGTGTGTGTGTGTGTGTGTGTGTGTGTGTGTGTGTGTGTGTGTGTGTGTGTGTGTGTGTGTGTGTGTGTGTGTGTGTGTGTGTGTGTGTGTGTGTGTGTGTGTGTGTGTGTGTGTGTGTGTGTGTGTGTGTGTGTGTGTGTGTGTGTGTGTGTGTGTGTGTGTACTACGTGTGTGTGTCAACACACACACACGTAGTTCAGGAGGAGGAGGAGGAGGAGCAGCACCAATATTCTGTGAGGGTTGCGTAATTTTACAGGCGCATGTCAACTCTTTCAAAATGCCTCAAACTCTATGAATCCAGTTGATGTTCTTGGCCTGAACGAGTCCCGGTGTGCAGAGCTGCAGCAGCGGACAAAGACGGGTCAGGACACAGCTGGACCGACCCACCAACCGATACTCGCCCATGGACTTCTGACTGTTTACTCCTACTCCGGGTTACAGCCGCTGCATCAATAATACACACGCAGCCTGAACTGGACTGTCATTTCCAAAACATCATCCGTCTTAAAAAAGAAATGAGACCCAGTGTGGCTGAGAAAGAGAACATGACACGCGGCGGCCATCTGTCACCGGCGCACTCGGCACAGAAACGAGCAACGTGAAGCCACCGCTTGTAGGGAAGAGAACATGAATCAATTTACACAAGGATGAAATATGAGAGACACACAAACGCACAGACAAATTAATGAGTTCCATCTTCTACTGCGATTGCCTCAACTAGAACGTTCTCAAAGCTGGAGTTGTAAACCTGTTAACCTGAGTGCTTCGTGGTAAATGGTAGCTCTACAGCACCTCGCTTCCACTTGCTCCATCCTTGACATTTTGCAGTTACAACCTGTCACTATACGGTACCTGCGTCTTAAAGTCTACAAGTGATTCAGTTTAACACGCTTCACCGTGTCAAACCGACTACAAGGACACGACATTAAGACAAAAGGCGCTTAGAATTGTGGGCGCGCGTTCTTGACAGCCCTTTATCTTCCTGTAGATGTAAGATGATTGGCAGTATGGAGGAAGTAATGGTATAGAAACGCTAAGTAAGAAGCCCGATAGAAAGAAGGCGGAGGCGTTGTATTTCCCCTGATAGATTATCTGTCTTAGATAATTAGCAAGACTGTAAAAGCTTCAGTTTGTTTTTTTAAACTATTGTCTAACTAATTAATGCAGCGAGCGGAGAAGTGAGCTATTTTCAGCCGCATCGCAAAGAACGCTGAGGAGATGAAAAGGAACAAGCCTGATTATTGACGTTAACTACAACTCAGAAGCATCATTTTCTGTTTGGTTCTCACAACATTTCTATGGAGTTCTTAAGAGAAGTCGACATTTGTAGATGGTTTGTGGTCCATGCAGAGTGTGTCAGCGGTTATGACTCGTTCTTGATTCTTCTTCCTTGTCTTCTGTGTCGTCCAGGAGAATCTGCAGACCCTCGGCGCGGAGATTGAGAGGCTCATCAAACTGCAGAGAGAGCAGGCCGACGCGGTGAGGACAAACTGACACGGCGGGCAGGGGGGTGGGGGGGGGGGGGTGGGGGTGCCACCGTGAAAAAGAGGACGCAAAGGACCAAGTCGGACTTTTGGGGTGACCTTGAAGACGAACCTCACGCCGACCATCGCATGAAGGAGCCATTTAGAACGACGGATGTACTAGTAGCATCTCAGGCTGCTTTTTTTTTTTCGTTTTTTGTTATTTTTGGAGAACATCCTCACCCGTGACCCGGTCCCGGTCCCTGTCCCTGAAAGTGTCTTAATCTACTTGATCACTCGCGATTCCATCCATGTTTGTGCACCTAGCGCCACATTTTCTTGACCTTATTCTCCTGGCTACCGTCCGTTCCTGAGCCCCCTGCCAGGATAGAAAGTCCTTCTTTCCTTCAAGCTTGAACTTCTGCCCACTGGAGATGCCATAATTATGAATGTATTGCAAATTCTGTCTTGGGAGGGAAGGGGATGAACACAAAACACTGATTTGCAGACGAAAAGGGTGGAAATCCTCTGGTAGACAGCGGTGTCTCACACATGACCTCTCCTCTTCTCTACTTCTGCCAAAAAGCCGAAGTATTTATTTTTTTTTCTTCGCCTGAGCGGTTAGCGCTCCAGATTCCAGATGTGAATTGGCGTGTAATTTAAAAGCGTCCGCGCTCGAGCCTGGCCGGCGGGGGGGAACATTGTGTGCCGGCACTTCAGCTTCAGCAAAGCACGACGCCATAACTGCGGAAGAAGAGCTATGATAACGTAGAGCTGGTCTTGAGACAGTTTTGATTGTGATTTTTTTAAAGATTCCTTATTTTTTTATATCACGTTCGATCATGATTTGCTTTTTCTCCCCCGTGACTCCTTTCTTTTTATCCACGAGTACTAGAAATGTGAAGGTCTTCTCATCACACTCTGTTTTGTTTCTTGCTTCTTCCTCTTCTTCTTTTTCGTCAGGTTACTGTTGATCGAAGTAAACGACTTGTAGACCAGTATGAAACCCAGTTAGGGACAAAAGTGCAATGCTTCAACCTCTTCATTGCTCCTTCAGGCACCTTCTTCTTCAGCATGTGGAAATAAGCGTTTAAAGGCTATTGCGCAATTACAGGACGTTAACAAATCTCGAGTGGAATCGCTACCTCAAGTGTCAATCGCAGATCGTGTACTCCACAATTTTGTCCGTAGGCGACCATCGCCCGTTGACCATCTGGGTCAGTTTGCACATGTCAAAGGTCTTCTCGTCCAGTTGTTTCCACATGATGAAGAGGTGCCGCCGGCCCGTAAACTGGATTTGGAGCGACTTGTTTTGTTTTTAACAGGGGGGCGGTCAACACTCGCCGGCAGCTCAGCATTTCTTAGCTACGCCCCGCCCGCAGAGCAAACACTACTCTCTCACGCACATCTGTTTATCTATCCCACACACCGACACACACACACACACACACACAGACACATGCACACGGGGATGAGAAGTAAAGAGCAACTACGCCGCTAACTTCATCCAATAAGTCGGCTTTGTCCGTGTTTAATCCGTTTTGCAGAAGCTGTCACACAAACACCGGCTGGTTTAACCCCCTCATCACAAACTGGATTTGTGGGTCATGATCCTGGTCGCCCCCCCCCCTGCACCCTAAAGCTGCGTTCACAAAAAGTCCAGCGAGTGCTCATTTGCTTTTGTTTGATCCAGATTGATTTGCTTTTGCCACACGAGACACGACAGTTTTTTGCTCCCTCTCTTTTCTTTGTCACCATTTAAGTAAAAAAAAATGTTGCACTTTTGCGTTCAATCACAGGTTTAAAGGTGAAGCTCCAAGGAAACTTAAAAGATCTGATTGTGATGAAATGATTTAAATCTCCTGTTTACATTGCACCCAACTGCACTTATTGATGCTTTCACGACCCCCAAACGTGAGATTTTAGTTGTTTAGTTTGCCCTTCCGGAACAGAATTACACACCTATGCAAACAATTTGCATGGGATTCGACTTAATTCCATATCTAAGCCATGCAGCAGCGTTGTGTGGAGAAGTGTAAATAGAAACCTCACGTTGGAGTAAATATGAAGATATGTTTCGTGATTAAATGACATGTTTGCGTCATTCCCCCCCCTACCCCGCCCCACCGCTCTCGTTTATGTGGAATTATTCAAACTGTGATTCTGTTATACATTTGTAGATATATCCTGTAAAATTATAAGATGTTTTTAAAAAAAACGCTGAATGCGGATTCAGTTTGTATATATGGTGTTTCCCGGGAAATAAATGAGAATACGAGTCTTAGCCTGCATTTCTGTCGTGGCTTATTCTCACACACACGCGCGCGCACACACACACGCGCGCACACACACACAGATGATTTATCACCCTCACTGCACTGAAGCATCCAAACCTGTTCTTAGGTTTGATCTTTGACCAGCATCTTCACGACCTAATATTTTAGTGAACTGTTTACGACGTTGCGAGAGTTTAGAGTTCATCCTGTTGGAGCAACGCGGACTGGAGAGGACTTTCATAAACTCTGGGGTTTGGCCTTGCTCTACTTGTCCTCCTTTAAGGCTGAACTAAAAACTCCCTGCACACCAGTTGTTCTGGCGGAGGTGAAATTTCCCATTTTCCCTCCGGCGGCTCGTGGCACGTTCAACTATTCTATTCAGGCCAGCGGTTGCTCGCACGGCTATTTATAGCTTGCTGATAACATTCACCCATCAGCTTGCGGCCATCCTTGAATTCACAAAGAGGGAAACATGGCCGCAGCTTTCAAGGTGTAGCAATAACAAGATCACTTTCCTCGTCCCTTGCTGCACAACCAAAATCCATCACCAATAGCTCTTTGATGCTTAAACCCGAGTTTCAGCGGCTTGTCCAGCGGAGCCAACTCGGTTCACTTTCTCAAGGCGAAGACAGACGTGTCACAGGACAGAGAGGAGAGGAGCTGAGCCTCCACTGTGACCAATACTTTAGATGTCAGGCCGGTTTTCTCTTTGTGCTGTGGTTTGAGAGCACCGAGGCAAGAAATTGAAGGTGTGAGGACCAAAAGTCAGGGCCGAAGCTGAAGGAGGGTGTAGTGCACCTTTGTGTTGGACTGAGAGGCCAGAAAAACCACAAAGTGACACCGCCCACCACATCAGTTCTCCCTTAAAGGTGTCAAGCTAATACCTGCAATCAGCGTCTTCAGAAACAAAGTGCAGCGGGAAAGATTTACTCCGCCGCGTCACCGCAGGATCACACAATACGATCGAACGCGGAAGCAAACAGGGAACACAACTGAGCACACTCTCCCCGTCTTAAAGTGAGTCGTAGGGGGGGGGAATGGAGCCGAGGTAGGACAGATGGAGACCACTCGGCGCCAAGCTCACATGGGGGAATCCAAAACAGATGGAGTCGAGGAGTGTATAGCCGCCGACTCGCGCATCCACACGCAGCGTGAAGCCGAGTGGAAAAGATACACAGGGGGATTCGTCTCACCCGGTTAAGGCAAATACGAGTCGGGTTTCATCACTGTTTTTGCAACAAACACTGGAAGCCAGATGTGAGGTTTGGCGTAAAGGTCAGGAAGGTCGCTCAGCACAAACACTGTTGTGTGTTAATGCACAGCTCATAAATATGATTTGGTTTAGGTAAAAAAGCGTCCAAATCAACAATTTCAGTTCGGATGATCGTCCTGCTGACTTTGAATTGAGGTCAGTTATACTTAATGTAATAGGTTCTAAGCCCCATTGAGTTTGATTGTAAGACTACTTCAACATACTGTCCACCGTATTGGGAATACAAATTCAACCCTCCCTTTATATTGCCATCTTGGGTACTCCGTATGACCTACACCGTTTTAACACCCCACAAAAGGAAATCATCATGTTCACCTCTTTGCTTGCCAGGTGACGCCTGCTCCTACATTGGAAATCCCTCACCCCTCCCTCTATTTCGCAATGGCTTAAGGATACAATGTACTTTCTTAGACTCGAGAAAATCAAATGCACGATGAGGAACCACACTGATAAATTCTATCAGAGATGCCAACCTTTCCTCTCCTATTTCACAGACCTATTTACACCCTTTTTATTTTATTTTATCATTTTATTTTGCATTTCAGGCAGTCCAGGGCGGGGGTGTGTGAATGCGGGGTTGTATGACTGTGGGGTTGGTTGGGGTTTCAGGGTGGGATGTCCTCTCTCTGGTTCTTTTCTTTCCTGATTGTTTCTCCCCCATCTCTCTCTCTCTAGCACAACCTATGATGCAATTTGTACTAGCCTACATTGCTGTCTGACATCATCCTGTATGTTCTGTATGTACCCTATGGCATCATTGCAACTCCAGCCCACTTGTGCTCTACCTCAGGGTCTATTTTTAAAGTTCAACAACAATAGTAGGGATATCACAACCTTCCTCCCTTCTCTCTATCTCTCTCTCTCCTCTTTCTATATAAAAAATGATCTCCAAAATACCCTACACCTGTATGCACAATGTCATGTACATTAAAAAAAGAAAATCCGATTAGGTAGAGAGCAAGTCAAATATGATGTAATCTCCCTGAATCTGACATTGTTTCTCTTTGTTTTTGGATTAGAAAGGTTTATAAATATGATGAAGAACAAGAAATCCCATCTTAAGGAGGTTTCACATTCTGTTTGATTTGTGATCACGTTTGTGTCGGTGTCTTATTGAGTACAGACGGCAGCAGGAGGTGGTTGGCAGAAGTAAATATTAATAGAGACGGAGGGAGAAGATCCAAAAAGCATGCAGTGAATGAATGAAACGGCTGTTCAATTGAGTGAATTGTTGAGATTTTTAGAAGGAGATGAACTCCAGAGCCTCATTATAGATTCACCTGCTTGCAAATTTGGTGATCTGGTTGGCGGTCTGATGTGGAAAGACTTTATTACTTACAGAAGCCTTATTATTATGGAAAATGTATATTTATTGGAAATGGTTGCACCTTATCCACCTGATCTCCAATATTCCTGAGGAGCAACTTTTATAGAACGCAATCAATTGCAGTTACAGTGCATTGACAGATTTGTTTGTCCATCGGGGGTTAAAAGCAGAAATGTGTCATCTATTATACTGCCACAAATGGAGATAGAACCCGCAGGATCCATTTCAAAGGGGGCCGGTCTCATTTCTGCAATCTTTGCTGCTTGGTAAACAACATTTAGTTACTGCAAAGATCAGCGAGTGTAGATATCACAGGGGTTCTGTACCAGCCAAAATGTCTGCTGATACACAAGCAATTTGCTATAATCATTCTTAAAGCCGCAGATTAGCGTCTCCATCTGTGAGCGTGCTGCTTAATCGCTCCCCCCAAAAACACACATTCCCTGCCAAGCAAACAAAGCTTAATAATGAAGAGGGTGTTTGCCAGGAGCCCATCGCTGATCCTGGCTACTTTCATTCATTCATTCATGCATACACACACACCCGGCCAATCAAACCTAACCCGCGTTCATTCGCTTGAACAGCCAAGCTTGCTCCATTCAGATCTTGAAGGCCTTTGGGAGAGCATCGTTAGCAGAATACAGCATCCTAATGCATCTTAAAGACGTCCAGCTTAAGGCCTCATTAATAAAACCCCCAAAGAATTCAAGCCTCCAGCTGTCGTCGTGCTTATTAAAAACTTTTTCCGTAAGCTTTCATCAAGGAAAATAATGATAAGACAGAATATGAAGGCGGCACAAAGTGTAAAAGTAGACCTGCTGTAGATGGAACGTGAGAAATACACACTTAAGGTTGGTGATAAACATCATCGTCATCAAAAAACCTGGAGTGTTTGCCTTTTGCCATAAAAGGAGCAAAACCTTTAGTTCAGCAGAAATCACCATTTCATCCAATTTCTGTTGCTTTGAAATCAAAATCTCATAAACCTGTCAGGACACATTAGGGGGGATTACAGGAGACGCAAACACACACACACACATACACACTTAAAGAATGGCCAAAAACAAAGGAATCCATTCATAAAAGTGGAGTCTGTAGCCTTGGTTGAGGTATTTCAGGTCAACCAAGAAGCAGTGATGTAATCAGGAGTTTTTCATGTTGTTGAGGAAAATAAGTTTGGACTCTAATGCCACTTAGAAGCAACCGCAGTGAACCTTGATCACTTTGGGGCTAAAAATGGAGCAGACATGATGTAGCAGCACCAAACTAATCTATGAGATAAACATTGATTGAGTACTACTGATTCCTGCTTCTCTGGCATTTATTGTGTTTATTTATGATCCTATCCTGCTGGTTGAGCACATATCTGCAAGCCTTTAGCTGTGAATCAAGTAACACTGAACAGGATTATTACCAGCCCATCAGTGTGGATCTCAAAGTGCAGAATACAAGAGGGCGCGTTTACAAATCTAAAAAATCCCTAAAAATGTTTTGATGCAGCCGTCACCATGTCCCTAAAAATCAAAAACAGAAGGTTATTCTCAATGAAATCCCAACAGTCAATGATCCATAAAACGTCCTTTTTATTTCACAGGAGTCAAAAAAACGCCACCTCACAACAGCATGTCCTCAAATGAGGACAAGGAGAGTGTAAGTCACATTCCTCACTAATCACCAGCACCACATATACCACAATACATACTGTGTGTGTGTATATACATGTACAAAGGGCGTGGGAACAAGCCCCGCCCCCATCATATATATATATATATATATATATATATACACATGAGCTCATTGAAAAAGACAGTGCAGAATAAATACATATCCGCTTTACATCAATGTTTAATATAAACAAATACCGGCCGTACAATTTGCACTCGCTTCTTCGGCTGTGAGGTAAAAACAGTTCGGTCTATACAATACACACACTTTCTCTCTCTCTCTCTCCACAGTCTGACGCCTAATACAAGAACCCTGACTGGCACATGTGTCGTTTCCATTAACTTCTATTCTTCTTCTATCCAAATTTCCAAGCAACGATGCAAATGAATGGAAATGAAAAACGTAAGAATGACCTTTGAAGAGCGTCTGTGCGCCCCTGGCAGACGCACAAAGGGCGATAGTGGCATTGGTGCACCTTAGAGAAATCCCTTCCAAATGTATTCTATTATGTCACCCGATGATTTCTCTTATTTCATACAGATTTAATTTAAAACACACACACACGCACGCACAGGCAGACGTCCAGATTGCGCGCGCCCTCTCCATGTCCAGAGCGCACATGAAGGACCCAAGATGTCCCCATGTCTGCTGCAGTAATCCAACTTAAATACTTGTTTCCCCCCCCTAACCCCGGTCACAGTTGTGATTCGGAGTGAGCCAGCTTCACGGCCCCCCCGTTCAGGCTGCTGTCGCTGTTGTCCAGCCGGGCGCAGTCCGTCCACATCACCAGCCCGGCCGGGTCCAGGGCGGAGACGAAGCCGCCGGTGCACCGCGACAGGTCGCAGGAGCTGATGTGCAGCCGGCGGTCCGCTTGCCTCGGGCAGCACAGGAGCCGCTTGAACGCCTTCCTGAAGTCTGGGCTCCGGCAGTAGATGATGGGATTGAACGCGGAGTTGATGTAGCCGAGCCAGTTGAGGAAGACGAAGAGATCTTTGTCCACCGCGTCGGCGCAAAACACCCGTACCACGTTGACGATGAAGAACGGTAGCCAGCACAGAGTGAACGTCCCCATGATGATGCCGAGCGTCTTGAGCGCCTTCTGCTCCCGCAGCGCCAGCATCTTGGACGGCCTCTTCTTGTACTTATTGGAGGTGAGCCCGGTGAGGGTGTTCTGGAACCGGCCCTCGTACTGGTCGATCTTCTTCAGCTGCTTCTGCGCCTCTCGGTACACCCGCGCGTAGACGAAGATCATAACCAGCAGAGGAATGTAGAAGGAGATGAAGGACGAGGCGACGGCGTACGCGCTGTTGGTGACGAAGTCGCAACACTCCGGGTTGTCGTAGCAGGCTGTGTCCGCGCTGTGCCGGGACCAGTGCATGAGGATGGGCAGGAAGGAGACCAGCGCGGAGATGGCCCACACGACGCACACCACCGCCTTGGCTCGGGCTTTGGTCAACAAGCTCTGGTAGCGGAAAGGCGAGGTGATGGCCACGTACCTGTCTATGGCGATTACGCACAGAGTCTCGATGCTGGCGGTGACGCAGAGGACGTCCACGGAGATCCAAAACTCGCAGAAGAACGAGCCGTACGACCACAAGCCCTGCACCTCGAGCGCGGCGCCGAACGGCACCACCAGCAGCCCCATGATGAGATCCGCGCTGGCCAGAGAGACGATGAACACGTTGGTGAGCGTCTGCAGCCTCTGCGTCTTAGCTATGGCCACGATCACCAGGATATTCCCGAAAACAATAGAGAGCACGATCAGTCCCATCACCACGCTCATCCCGGCCATCCACTGCTCGGACGCGCCGGGAGCCACGGCGGAGCCCGGCGCGTCCGACGCCCCGCTCCCGGTGCAGTTGTGTAAGTTCACCGTTGAGGACGCGCCGCCGTCCCCCATGGCGGCGTGCTGCGCTGTGTGCCGGCGCGGCGCGAGCTCATCCAGGCAGCGACAGCGCGAGGCGACCGGTCCGAGCTGCAGGTGGTCACTCGGGCTCCGACGACGGCCAACTCCATCTGGAGGAGCGCGTCCCTCCGTCCGCCTGCGCGAGCTGCACGCTGCGATGGGACCGGTGCGCGTCAAAGCACAGTGGTGACATCACTGCTCCCCGCGGCCAATCAGGAGCCTCTGCTGGCGGTTGGCTCCCAAAAAATGAACTCGCGCAAACGAGCGGCTCGTTTATCAGCCACAGAGGCCATTGATGAACACACAGCGTCAGGCTGCACCTCCTCTGCAGAACATGAATGTCCTGTAGGAACCTTAACCCATCATCCATCAGTCTTTGATAAGCATGCCTCAGTGCTGACCAACATGGGATGCAATCCAAAGCCCACCATGACTTCAAAACAGGGAATTCAATTTCTCCATTATTTGCCATTATAAACAAGGTTTGTTTTCCACCCATGAATTTGATATATTGACTATCACAACGGAGACATTCCACTGCCATGCTGAGTTCTGCTGGACCACCACAGACCTTTGCTGTCCAGCAATTGTATTACACAAAGAGAAGACTATAAACAAGGCTGTCAAACACTAAAAGCTTGCCGACACACAGGGAGTGTGGCTAAGGGTCATTTGCATTCATCCTACCTATTTAACATACATTGAGTACCTGACGGCATTTGGTCTGGAAGTTTCAACACATAAAGATGTCAACAAGGCTGAGTCACAGCGTGGGGCGTCAACACACACACACACACACACACACACACACAAACAGAAATGAAGATACACACTGGAAAGCAGGTCTGGGAAGTCAGTAAACAAAGGCTCATACCTCAGCCAAGGCAGAGGAGTCCTCCAATTATGACTGCACACTCAGTAACATTTCTTCCCTTTTCTTTCTTTTCTCTCTCTTTGTATTAAAATAATCTCCGAAATATTCAACAACAAAAGCGGTTATGACAGCGCCACCATCAGCCCGACCGCTGTCTAACCTACATATAGACAAACACCAGCCTCCTCAGCAAGTCAATACTGTACAGGTCAAAGGTCAGGCATTTGTTTTTCTACCCTGCATACAACAAACCTGGTAAACCTGCGGCAGGAACTACAGGTGACAATCCCAACAACAACAAGCAACCTCTACTCAAGACGCCATTGAGTCAACAGTCAGCGATGGAATGAACCTGAGGCTCTCCTCATATCGCCTCCAAAGCAAACTGCCACTCACAGAGGTAAAGAGAGGAGCAGTTGTCTGACAAGCTTTATGAGTTATGTGGAGTTTTAATGAAAATACCTCTTCAAAAAACGAACCTCACACTTCTGGTTGATGCCCCCTGCACCGTCCTATTTTAGACACATGAAATATGGAGTTTTCCTAAATTTTCCCAATGCTGCATCCGTTGGAGCTCAAGGGTTCATGATGTCGTAACATAATGGATTTTGAAAAATACTTTTCCCCATCAAACACTTGAAACTTCACACTCGAGCGCACCAAGGTTACATTCCTCCTATTTGGACAACTATTCTGTCAAAGTGTGTGTGTGTGTGTGTGTGTGTGTGTGTGTGTGTGTGTGTGAGAAGAGCTCTCAACCAGGGATCAGCTAACTCCCTCAGGTATTCATGAGCGCTTTAAATGCCTGCAGCGGTGGAAGTGGTGCAGGTTCGACTCGACTTGAACAGCTTGACCTCCTTGTGTCGCCACAGGCATGGAGTTAAAGGTCAAAAGGTGATTTCACTGTTTGAAGTGACGCCTCCTCTCCGGCTCGGACCCGTCGGCGAACCGATGCGATGAGTGAGGTGAGGGGATCAGATGTTTGAGCGGCTCGGTTCATTTGTCAGCCACTCACTCGCTTTTCTTACCCACACTGGAAATATTACACACACACACACACACACACACACACACACACACACACACACACACACACACACACACACACACACACACACACACACACACACACACACACACACACACACACACACACACACACACACACACACAATCTGAATGAGCGATATCATCTTAATAGAGCAAAGGACTCTACAATGAGGAGTGAATACATTACAGCGATTAATACTGCGGGGAATGGGATTTTCCTCTCCACTAATCTGCCATATGGCTTTACATCATCATCATCATCATCCGTTTCTTATTTCGTATCCTCTGTAAAAATCTAACCAGTCATGTTGTTATGGCTAGAAAGAATGAAAGGATGCTTGTAAAGGCTTGGTTGTGTGCAGATGGAGGCCCTGAAACTCTGCCAGATACAGAAAGCTCCACAGATATGCTTACTTTATGAATTAATATCGATTTGAGCCTCTTGAGAGCGTCAAGCGGCCACCGACAGCCAGGAGACCAGCCAGCACTTCCAGGCCACCGATAACGTCCAGCGACCCGTGAAAGCCTTCTGCTCTTCATTGCGGTCACTTCCTCAAGCTCCGATCATCTCTCTCTCTCTCTCTCTCTCTCACACACACACACACACACACACACACACACACACACACACACACACACACACACACACACACACACACACACACACACACACACACACACACACACACACACACACACACACACACACACACACACACACACACACACACACACACACACACACACACACACACACACACACACACACACACACACACACACACACACACACACACACGTATCATTGATCCAGGTCACAACCAGTTGAAACTGGAATTTAAATTGTGCATCTAAATGTCAAATTGCAGTATCTTAAATACTTATTCATCGCTGGCTTTGCCCCATAAAGACTAAAGCTACATAAAAGGCTAAAGGATAAAATAAAAAGGCTCGGCCAAAAATGTCTTTATAGAAAACTGAAGCATCCAGAGTCCTGCTTGTTGTACACACACATCAGGCTTTATTAGGTAGTTAGTCAGTAGTTTTCCTAGATCTGACAGACTGGCAACCCACTTAAGACTGGAGACAGAAGTGTGCATCAGAAAGGAAGGTACAGTGTTGAGATCAAACTACAGGAGGAGAATCTAATCCCTTCACCAAAACCCCCCAAACTCATTGCTCTTCGTTAAAACATACCAGAGGGACAACAACAAAAATACCATTTAGAATAAATAACTCACGGGGAGCAAAAACAATTGTCAATTCCATAAATACATTATTGCTTTGGAACAGTGAATGTGTCATTGATGCGTCATCCCAGGCACATCCCAGGCGCCAAAAGAAAACACTCCGACAGGTCTAATTACCTGATGAGGCATGATGACGGCACATAAAATCACAATTAGGAGCATTTCTGACAACGGCTCATGGGAAGCAAACACGGGAAATGACAACAACATCGATATTATGTGACAAAACCCACAAGTTGTTGCGGTAAGTGCTTGGTATTATTTTCCCTTTTTGGAGTAGAGATAAGGTGTGTATAGACAGAGATACAGCATCCCACAGCAGCAGCCAGTGAGTCATCACTTCTGCAGAAAGGCACTTTGCTCATTAATTTTCAAAATGGTAAAGAAAAGAAAAGGGCTCCTTGTAAATGCTGAGTGATGGTAATCAATAACATGATCAGTCACGGGATGAACATAACCTGTTAGAGTAGGAGGAGCTTTGTAAACAATGAATGGCTGGTGACATGTTTAAACAAATACAAAGTGTGTGTGTGTGTGTGTGTGTGTGTGTGTGTGTGTGTGTGTGTGTGTGATGCACCTGAAGGCACCAGTGACACATGAATGGCTGCAGTTTAAAAGAAATATATCATCCATAAGAATATGATTATGTTATTAAATGCTTTGGTATTAGACATCTTTAATATATTAGTGACATTTTGCATAGATCATGTCTCACACACTCCTCATGGCAAAGTGACTTTGGCATTTTTTTGAATTCCAGTGTAAAGAAAGACCGCTCATCTTTCTTCCGCTTACCTTTGAAAACTTTGAAAAATTTGTGAGAAACATTTCTTGTTTTGCTGCATTTTCCCCACCACCACCAGAGGAACACAAAGTTGTGAATGTGCTTAATCAGACGGGACTCTGAAGCATCTGATCGCGTTGACCGACAAAACACGAGGCCCGGCCCGGACCCCAGGCAAAAAAGAAAAGTGAAGCTTCTCTGCGGTGACGTTTCGAACCCCGAAGAAATAGAAAACAATAAAGAGAGAAGGGATTCTAGAAGGTGTGAGTCAACGCCACACTGACCTCGTCCTCTTTGGGATTATCGTCTATGTGAAGCGGCTGAGAGAAGGACGCTGCCTTCATGGTGCAGGCTTTGCTCGCCTTCATGCAGAAGTACAGCCACACGCTCAGGGTGAGGCGCGGGGCCGCTCCTCTCCTCTTCACGGCCGCTGGGAGCTTGGTGGAGACGCGGAGGGGCTTGGACAGGTCCACGATGGGGCCGGACACCACCTGCTCCTCCAGCAGCCACTCATTACCTGGGGGAAACAAAAGCGTGAGTCACTCGGTCTCATGCAATCCGGAAATTAGAAGATCGCACGAAAACAAATAAATACTAAAAGGTCCCCCAAAGGAATTCCAAAAACATGCAAACAGTGAAGTCATTCGTCCTCAGTGCAGATGCGTCTGTATCAGAATGTCTGTCAGCACATTCTTGAGGGATCTAAAATCTTGGCAGTGCGCGGAGGGGGAGTTTGTTCTTGGCTGAGTCAAAGCTCACACCGTGTACGACACTGACTCAGGCTCGGCTCAGGCTCAGCTCTGCACAGCTTTGATTCATCCAGCCCCTCTGACTTACTACCCCCAAAACAGAGATGACACTGTGAGATGACGTACGAGGAGACGGGAGCACTCTGGGATAAAAGTGACAGATGAAAAGAAATCCAAGCTCGGAGAAAAAACACTTTGCCACAGAGACAATCAATTCCATGTGACTGCTGATTTATGAAGCTTTATGCGCGACATGACTGCAGGTCCCAAGGAGGCCGTTTCCAAAAAGCCACGAAAAAATACAATTTAGATCTGGCATACACCGCTAACTTGATCCATTAAAATGCCTCTGCCTCTGCAATGATGTGATCAGCACGAGTCTAGACCGGGCCTAATCGGACAGCTGGGGATCACGTAACATAGCGTGGCGGCTAATTATGTGAACTGAGGCATCGCATCTTATCAAAACGTTCTAAAAATAGCCGGCTGATATCACTGGCTGCCTGCTGTGCTGCTGGGGAGGATGGAAACACTTCCACACATGATGCACCGACTACCTACAATCACCAACATGAGATTTTAACATCACCTCACAATCAACCTCAGGGAGCGGCGGTTGATTGCAACTCGGTTTCTGATTATGATCTGCATTATGTAATGATTATGAGCATGAGTTTGCTTTAAAGGATGTGTTTTGTTTTCAGTGTCCACAGCATAATGGGGCACCAATGAGGATGTTTTCTATCACCTTCAGCTGTGAGAGTCCAGCAGCTAGGCGCCTCCTCGGTGAGTGTGGCTCCCTCAGGCAGTGACAGGGTGAGGGACAGGGTGACAGTCTGGCCCGCACACACGTCCAGCGCCGGCATTTCCTTCCTGGGAGCGGATTTCGGTAGCGCAGGGCCTTTAGCCGGAGCGGAGGAACGTGCGGGTGCCGAGTCTGTGATGTCCATGGAAATGGGGAACTGGACAGGAGGGAAAAGAGACGCGAGACCAGGTTTACGTCAAGTTAAATAAAAGCTGAAGAGACTTTCTTTCACACACACACACACAGAGGTCTGACCAGTGAGACGGTCTTGGAGGCCAGGTTGAGCACTTTGACTCGGTGATTGTTGGTATCCGTCACATACAGGAGCTTGCCGCTGTCGCCCACGCACAGGCCTCCAGGCTCGTTGAAGCGGGACAGGCCAGATGCGGGTCCCACCTCGTCTCCGGCCTCTCCCGTCCCCGCTAGCGTGCTGCACAGCTTCGTCTTCGGATCTACAACTTTAATCTGGACACAGTCAAGCACAAAAGAAAAAAAAAATCATGTCCAGTAAAGAGCAGAGAGATCAAAAGGAGACAAAAGCTTTGAATATCCACTCAACAGCCCGAAGGTAGCCATTAGGGAGACCGACGCATCAAATCGGAGCAATCTGCAGCTTTGAACTCGGGTCAAAGCACAGCTGTCTTGCGGGCAAACATTACCTTATGGTTGTAGGAGTCGGCCACATAGAGCAGGCTTTGTTCGGGACTCCAGGCGACGCCGAGAGGATGCTGCAGCTTGGCGTCCACCCCCTTCCCGTCCGCGTCCCCGAAAGCAAAGAGGTTCTGGGTTCAAAGCAAGAAACAAAAACGGCACATTAGAAAGCGAATGATGACGTCCAAAGCCCCGTTTGTGAGAGAAACAGAGGAATCCTTGCCTTTATGTCTCCAATATAAACCAAACAATTCAAATTAAATGGCTTTTCGATCGCTTACCCCGCTGAATAAATGCAACAAAAGGGGGTTGTTAGTTTTAATGGCGGACAATTCTTGATTAATTAGATCTCCACAGCTGCAGACTCACCAGTGTCCACAGTGGATTTATGTTCACTTCTACCAGGGCTACACTCACACAGCACCAGTCTCCTCTACTTTAGAGCAGACAAAACAAACAATGGGCTGAAAAAAGGCCAGAATGTGACGGCGAACTGGTCAACGGAGGCAGATTTGACCCTTATTGAGGGTTTATGTCTCATCTTATATAACATCCCCGTCTGCTGGCAGCCGACTGTACCATCAATGGTTTTTGCTGGCCCGCTGCCCGATACACAATATATTCCTCTACACTTAATTATGCCACATTCACAGGGGAAAATATGAGCCTGTGAAGCTCTTGGGAAATCCCTAAAAATACACACGCTGGGCAGTAAAGAAAACGACAACACGGCGTCCGTGAGAACATGACGGGTGGAATCACTGAGCGGTTTCGGGACATTGAGCCCTCCTTTATTAATGGCCGCTTTAAATCAAAAGGAAGGAGAGCCGGGGTGTTGTTGGTGGCTGGAAATGTGTTAGTTTACCGTCTGGGTTTTCCTGCATCCGCGTGCTGTTGACGGACGGCGAGCGAGTGGAGCTACGGGGACATATTCTCATGCTACGCACTGTAGTGTATGTAATCACCAGCGTGTATTCACTTCCTTTAATGCCCTTTGGGAATGTGAGCTAAAGGAACTCAAACGGGGCAAAAACAAAACAAGTTAATATGACGATTATTGCCACTAACGGACCGGCACGAGGGACTTAATGATGGATTAGCTGAGATGAAGTTACACAACTGTTGTATAATCACTTCCAGGGAGTTTGACGAGTCCCGTTTTGATCCCATTATCCTCACCAGCGGGTCTCTCTCGCCGCCGATGAGCAGCTTGACGGCGCCATCTTTCAGCGCCACGGTCCGGACGGTGCTGCTCTCGCTGTCGGCCACGTACAGGCAACACCACGGCTCCCTGGGGGCCGCCGCCAGGCCCGAGGGCTGCGCGAAGCCCGCCTTCTGAGGGTAGGCGTTGTTCCGGTTCTCCTCGTTGCCGCTGCCCGCCCAGCGTAGGCACGTGCCCGCCACCGAATCACTGCGGGGCGCAATTACACCGGGACACAGTTGGGTTAATCAGTCATATTGTAGAGCTGTACACACACATAGACAACCTGTTATAGATCATTATATGTCCATGGCAGTCATACCCAAGTTTCTCACCTTCCTTTGGGCAGCTTCCCATCTGCTAGGAACAAAGCCCAGATCTGGTGAGTCCCTGCCATGGCGATCCACAGCACATTCTCCTCAGCACCGCCTGGACACACAAACACACACACATTGAGGCTTTGTGTCATTGCTGTTGGCAAACTACCGGTCCTCACCCAGAAATGTTCACATTTGATGAAACTATAGAAAGATCTTTCAGGAGGGAACCTGGATTCTGAAAGCATATCGGTGGATTTAAAAAAGCTGACAAAAGTGGATGGCGTCACAGAAAGTGAACAGGATGTTTTCATGCCAGCTGCTGCGACTGAAGATGTCAAAGCTATGCAAGCTCTGCACGTGGCTGTAAAGCACGAGTCACCATATGGTTCAGATGCATTCGTGACAGAGACGGCGCTGGCATCAGGGTGCATACACACACACACGACCCGTGTGTACTTAATGAGACGGATGAATGAAGAACGTCTGACAGCTCCGGCACCTCACTTGTCACTCGTGCCCGTAGCACCGCCAGATTATTCACGTTTTTGTCATAAATATGCGATGGAGGCGCATGGCGGCACCGTGTGTCGTCTCCTGACCTGCGCGGGAAATGTGACTTTGACTGATTACCTCTCACTTCCGTGGCGATTAGAATGTGTGCACCTGCCAAACACTAAGGTCACGTCAAAGTTCTTATTAGGCACACCAATGAGTTGGATCAAGAAACTGCCTGGCGCACGGGAATCTCTCCAGATTTCGCCACTTTAACAACGTTTCAATCAAATCAATCTCATCGAAACATCTGAACTCGAAAAGCTCTACATTTCCGATAAGAGGAAGAGGAGTGCCGGGTGAATGTGAGGGAGATAAATGAAGAAGCTGCAGGTTAAATAAATAAAACTCTGTCTGAGTCACGCGGGGATGAAGTGACAGCAGCACTGTCAACACAGCAAATCACACACACACCAAGAAGAAGACTTGTCATGTAAAAGATCTGAGGTGTTTGCAGGGCTCAGCCACAACAGCTTGAGATACCAGATGACATCACTGTGTGGAAATATTTAAGAAACAAACAACTGATGAATTATGCAGTTGGCACAACAATAACAGCAAAGCATTAAGAGGGATTTTGGCAACGGGAAGTTTACCGGCAGCCAACTGACGAGAAGGCTTCTGGAGCGTCCCGTTGACTTAATCAGCTCATTCTTACTTCCATCCTCAGTGGGAGTCTTTAAATATGGTGACGAGCGCACAGACTCAGCTGTTCACAATCAGGCTCAGCTGAGGATAAGTGTTCATGCTGTAAACTGATGATTCATTTAATCATTTGCTGCTGGTTGCCATCGGTCAGTTCACTGTGAACAATGGGTCAAATGCACGCTTGGACGTTTGTGCTCTGACCCCACAATCCCACTCACCAGCCGAGCCGAGACACACATCCCAGGGGGAGCTGATTGGCTGTTGAGGGCCCGTAGCCCCGCCCTCCCTATCTGTGCCTTGGGTGCCAACTCCGGCGATAGTGCTGACTCTCCCCTCCGACAGGTCGATCTGAGGGAGAGACAGAGACACATGTTCAGTCACGTACTTGCTTTACTTCAGTGTGGCTTCTCCTCGGAGAGAATGAACACTCGCACCTTTCGGATCAGGTGGTTGTCCGTGTCGGCCACGTACACCGTGTCCCCTTTAATGGCGACGCCCTGCGGGGAGTTGAAGGAGGCATCGGACAGGCTGCCATCTTTCCTCCCACTCTCAGGCCCTGTGACAGCATTATTATTATCATGCGATCATTCTGAACCATCTGCACCGGATCATAACAACATCAGCAACTCATGTAAGCCTCCGAACAGATGCAATGAAAGATACTGGACCGGAATAAAATGTGACTCATTCAAACGACACATCATCTGACTATATCTCTGTCTCTCATCTCTTCACTGTTTTCTTACCTCCTATGATGTGCAGCAGCTGCCCGGCGTTAGAAACCACCAGAATCCGGTGATGTCCCGTATCTGCTATGGCCAATCTCTTGTTGTCGTCGTCTATAGCCACCTTCCCGGGGAAAGAGAGGATGCTGGGAGGCAGCGAGTCTCGGTACAGCTTGATCCCAACCATGTGCGCTTTCAGCAGGCCCCGCCCCCTGTAGTGGCGGAGGGCGGCGCCGGTAAAGAGAGTCAACCTGTCGCTGTGGCCTTCGCCCACCAGGGAGAAGAGCAGGTTGCCGCGCGGCCCCAGCAGGACCAGCGTGGGCCAGCAGGACACCTCCAGCTCCTGCCAGAGCCGGGCCTCGCTGTCGTTGACCACCGGGTGGCAGATGTCGTAGCGGAGCACGGCGCTGCGGATGTTCTCCAGGACCTTGAAAGGGTTGGTGACAAAGGACGGTGTTCAATCTGTTGGAGAATACGGCGAATAAAATCCTGCATATTTGTCACCTTCATATAAATATCCAGGTCCAAAAATAATGGGAATAACTCTAAACTAAACTGAGTACAGGATGTAAATAATGTAAATAATGTAAATAATGTAAATAATGGATGTACATAATGTCATAATACAAGACTGCATATTTCACATTGTTAATTCATTGGTGGAGAGTTCACAGATGAATGCTTTGGCTTGATGGCGTCTAGTCACCAATTGTGGTTGACTTGTGGACAGATTGTGAATGATGTCCAACAGTGCGGACATTTTTCAGTGCTTTGTTGTGAACTTATCCGCTGGCCAACTCAGAAGGAACACTTACTTTTTCATTGGGGAACTTGGCAGAGTGCACGCCGACGATAACCAGACCATCTGAGAGAGATTCATTGGACAGAGAGGCAAAGTTGAATTAGGAAAGGAGTGTGTATCACCATGGAGCTCCGAAAGACAAAACTAATGTCTTGTCACACACACACACACACACACACACACAAAGGGGACCCAGAGTTATGGAACATTAAAGGGAAAACACTGAGGTCTACAGATTTACTCCCACCAATGTTTGTCTTCTTGCTATTTTTATCCCTAAAAGTTCATAAATTCACTGGCAGGTATTACATTTTAACGATTTCCTCTCTTGCTGTGCCGAGCTTGTTCATTTGTTTGTTCCATTTGAGGCCACCTCATGGGATTCACATCCGTGCGCCGGCCTCCACAGACATATAAACATCTCAGAGCGCCCTCACACAGTCCGAACAGTATTCCATCAAATGGGAATGCCGGGAGAGATTGTGGAGATGATGGGGGCGGGGGGTGGAGGAGTGGGAGTGGCTGTACACCTCGCTGACCAGACCAGCAAACAGAATGTACCCATAGCTGTGCCAAAGATAAGGAAAGAATGATAATGCGTGGCAGCTATGCGTGTGTGTGCGTGTTTTGTGTACTTGGGAAACCCAATGTCCTGCTTGGCACGCAAGAGAATTCAGACTACAGCAGCTTCCTCTGTTGATACCTTAAAGTGTTTGTATGAACCCAGAGGCAGTGTGATGTGCTTATAACGCAGCTCCACACCCGACTACAGCAGAGAACAATTACTGGAGCTCACCCGCACTGCAGCTCGGGGGTATTTATAGCCGCCGACTCATTAAATGCTCAGATAAGGGGGCTTCATGCCCTTTAGGACAGAAGAGGACAAGCAGACTCCGTGTACAGTTTCTCCTCGCCACTTAACTGTACAAACATTCCTGTGATGCAGCACGACATCGTTATCATTTCACAGTTTTACACATATTTTGCAACGATGATTAAAGTTGTGTGCGAGGAAGTGGAGCAGTTTTGTTGTTTTGTTCTACCCGTCTGGAAATGATAGATGTGCCAACAGCTCCAGATTTCCTATCTCGACTACAAGCTCATCCAGTGACAATTCACACCTGGCGAGTCAAAAGTTTTAGTGATTCAAAGTTAGCTGCCACTTCTACGGGTTCATCCATGCTGTGCAGAGTGTTCCTACCTTTGACAGAGTGCTTTTCCTCCAGCTGGTGCAGGTCTGGCAGGATGTGCATGCAGTTGATGCAGCAGTAGGTGAAGAAGTCCAGCAGCACCACTTTACCAGCCAGATCTCCATGCAGGGATAGCGGCTTCTCCGTGTTCAGCCAGTCTAAACCTGGAACATAAAGCTTTATTTAACGTTCACTACAACCTCAGTTTGCGTCTCATCATAGATTCTCTTTGTTTGTTGTTGTTTTCTTTGATCAAATTATTATGTATTATGCACTTTTGAACTTGTGAATGATTACTAAAATACAATACAAGACCTTTTAAATGCTTTTAGACGCAGAATGAAACTTGATCTACGGGTCGTAATCTTGAAATGTCACTATATTCGATTACGTGTTCTGCGTGTTACTAAATCTTGTGCAGTATCCGAATATATGCAACTAACATCTGCAGGTATATCCTATAGAAGCATTATGAGTTATATATTTGCCCTACATGCCATCTATGCCGAACGTTGACAGCTTTTACATTGTAAACACGTCCAGACATGTTGGTGTCAAAGTGGTAACATAATGTTAAGCTAGCTTCTACCTGTCTCAAAGTCGTTTATCTTCAGGTCTCCTTCATCGTCCAGTTTCTTCAAATACTGGTTGACAAGGTTTTCTTTCTCCTCTTGTGTTAAAGCCTCGTCCAGGGCGAAGTCTAACTGGCTTTGGATGGGATATAAAGTGGAGAGGGTGCAGCGGGACGCCATCTTTCTAATAACAACAAGCCGCTTGCATGCTAGGTGAAGGCATCACGAAGATTGCGACGCGCACTTTCGTCAGGCAAAAAACAACATATACATACGATATAACAAACGATATCTCTCAGGAATTTATTTTTCACTGTATTACATTTGTTGAAAGCTAATAATTGTATTATGAATGGTGTAGTTTCGGAATTTAAGTAATTGAAATTACCTAAATGTTTGGAAAGTGTCGTTCCGTTCCAACACTAGTCTTTGCTATCTTCGTTGTAGCGCAGTGGCGGTAAGTGTGTACAGATGGAATCAGCCTTAGTGTTATTATGGAATGTATGGAATTAACTTTAAAGATCCATACATTTACTTTCGCACTTTAACGCAATTGTAACGTTTACTATCGCCGTCAGCCACGCGGTACCATCGGCCAGACATAAAGGATCGCTGTCTTGTAACGAGTTACTAACGCGTGTTGTAACGCTAGTCCGATTCGAGTGTGTCTTGGGTCTAAATGTCCCAGAAGGATGACTCTGAAAACGACATCTGGGACTATAAACCTCTTGAGAAGAAGAAGAAGACAGGCGGACATGTCTCTGGGACGGTGGTCAGGAGAAGATGCAGCAGAAACCCCGGGAAAAAGAACATTAAGAGACCAAAACAAGCTGCTGGGAGTGGACATGACAGTATTCAGGTGAACACACAGGAGCAGGAGACTTCACTACCTTCACTGTCACCTGCCAACCAAAAGACAAACACTGATGATCCTGCAGCACAGGGATCATCCTCTGAAGACTTCTGTCCAATCTGTCAGATGCCTTTTTCTGTCTTGGTGGTTCAGTCTCAAAGATGGCATGTAGCCGAGTGTCTGGACGTTCCCAGGGACCGGTGCAAAGGTACACACATCTGGAGACTATATATAATAATCAATTACTCTATCACCTGCTCTTTAACATCTGTATATACTTTATCTGTTTCTGCAGAATGTCCTGATGGTCTCCTGTGCTGCTCAACCATTCCGACCCATTTCAGGAAATACAGCCACACACTGCTGGCCCACAGTCGAGCAAACGACATCACCGCCGTCCTCAGCATGTCCCAGCAAGAGGGGACCAGTGAGGAGACCAGTCACAGTCGTCTCCCAGGACTATCCGGGCATGTGGGTGACTCCGTTTTAGAGAGTTCACAAGAGAGTTCTGTCAGTTTGTCCAGTTGTAGTGCGTCTAAGTGTTTTAATGACAGTGGAACGCCACCGGGTCAAGTTAAAAATGGCCTTCTATTGCTGCGATCGCCCGGTCCAGAGGATTTCAAGAAGAAGAAAGGCTGGTCACCGTCTCCTAAAGGCCAAAGATCTACCAGTGCCTCACAGGAAAGTAAAGCAGAGCCATCAGCAGCTCAGCTGAAGGCAGACGGCGGAGGGCGAGCTGGTGAAGGACCTTCCATCAAGCCTGAACCTTCTCCTTATGATGATGAAGAAATATCCTTCTCTCCTCTCTCCGAATTCCCTGCAGAGTTTGAAGTCGGGAACGGTGAAGTTAGGAAATCCCTCTTTACCGCCGGTGACAAACAAAATGAAAATTCCTTTGAGCTGTTTGGTGAAGATGAGCTCCTTACCGACTTTGTTGATAGCTTTGTCAATGATCAGCTGCTAGAGGAGCCTTCTGCAGCTTTGTCGTCGCCCCAGCTGAAGGCAGTTACCTCATCAGCACCCAGTACCTCATTAGCACCCAGTCAGGTTGACAACAGTGCGCCTAACACTAGTTTTCAGTCTCCACAGAGCGTCGTTTTGCTACGTCTGCGAGAAACCTTGAATTCACAGATCCAGAAGGACAGCTGGGCTCAGTCGGAGCAACCAGAGTCTGAATCCTCCCTCCTCACCCAGAGATCCCAAACCATGGCACCTCGCAAGGGCCAGAGCAAGGCAGGTCAGGCTTCCGGTCTAAAGCAGCAGGACATCGGCGTGTATTTTGGACTCAAGCCTCTCCCGGTGAAGGAGAAAGAGCCTGAAAGTAGACCGGATGAAGTCGGTATCACATCGAGTCAAACTCAAGCGCCGGGAGAGAACCCGCGTTCCAGAAGACGAAGGGGAAGCAGGGAGAGAAGGAACAACACGGGCACCACCGCAGAACCCTCTGGCGGCGCTGGGACTGTGGGTGGCAGTGATGCAGTGGGTGCTGCTCAGACTCAGGGCCGCGGTGGGAGAGGGGGGAGAGGGGGAAACGGAAGATGGAGACAAGGAAGGTGGGGGAGACAGACGGCGGACGGAGAAGACAAACCACGCTGTCCTTTCTATAAGAAGATCCCAGGTCAGTCAAACTGTCACATGATGCATTCAGTTACTTTGTTACGTTGGTGCTTTTGTAATTGTTGTTGTAAACTTTTCATAAGGCACAAAGTTTGTCGTCGATGCTTTTAACTACGGCGAGATCGAGGGAGTCGCTGCCTACTTCCTGACCCATTTCCACTCTGACCACTACGGAGGCTTGAGGAAGAACTCCACATTGCCCATCTACTGTAACAGAGTAAGTGTGTGTGTGTGTGAGAAATCAAGTTGAGTTTGATACCGCATACGTGAATGAATGACCATAGCTCAGGTGCCGACTGACTGACTGACTGACTGACTGACTGACTGACTGACTGACTGACGGCTGCTGCTTCTTCTGGTCAGATTACAGGCAACCTGGTGAAGAGCAAACTGAAGGTGGCGGAGGAGTTCGTCCACATCCTGCCCATGAACTCCCGGGTCACTGTGGAGGGAGTCGGGGTCATCCTGCTAGAGGCCAACCAGTGAGTCACCAAACTGACCCTGACAGTTACCTGCTGAAGTGTCCCTAGTGTCTCACCTACTGAGGGTCTGTCCGCCCCTGTCTGTGGTAGTTGTCCAGGTGCTGCCATGCTGCTCCTCTTCCTGCCTGACGGACAGACGGTCCTCCACACAGGAGATTTCCGAGCCGACCCCTCGATGGAGACGTACCCAGAGTTACTCAACTGCAGGGTGCAGACGCTCTACCTCGATACAACGTGAGTACCCGTCTGTCTCCACAGTCTTTGGGGCTAAATCCCGCTTTGATCTACATTCCTCTCTCATCCCTCTTGTCTTTGTTAGCTATTGCAGCCCTCAGTACACCTTCCCCAAACAACAGGAGGCCATCAGCGTCGCCGCGAGCGCCGCCTTCGAATCGGTGACGCTGAACCCGCGGACCCTGGTGGTTTGCGGCTCGTACTCGGTGGGAAAGGAGAAGGTCTTCCTGGGTGAGTGTGTTTTTGTCGAGGTCAGCACTGTGCGTGGCCCGGTTTGATTTAAACTGAAGGGTGTTTGAGGGAAGGGCACTCCTAATTCTGCTGAGCTCAGGATTTCTGAATGAGCTTCCTGACCTCCATCTTGAGGTGGATGGATTTGTCTGCAACCTCATTACTTCTCTCCCTCGGTTGGAAGGCCGTTTGAGTTTACGTTCTTGTCCTGGAAATAGCGGGAAGTGTGGAGAATTCAAGGATTGGCTGGCTTTGAGAGGAGCGTTGTCCTTGGGCGCTCACGGTCCTCCTGAGGGAGCAGGTGAATAAAAGGTCCACTTCACTTTCTGTGTGAACGGCGCTGCGTTACGCTGTCGCCTTTGCCTCGGTTGAGCTTTGTGTGCTACGGACAAAAACGCTGCTAAATTGAATTGAACATACAAAAGGACGTGGACCAACACTCCCACTGTGTTCTTTTATCACGCCACACAGAGAGTTATGCTTTTTAAAAACACAATTAAAAGGCCCGGACCCCAACACAGTAGTTCAACATTTGTTTACATTTGCATTTATCTGAGCCGCCGTTTGTCTCTCTGTCCCCGCGTCCACGTTTATAACCCTGCTTACCTTCAACCTACTTGTTTTGAAAAGCAAACTGACACCTCAGGCTTACCCCGGCCTTTGCCAACAGGGGGCGCACTACTACACAGGTACGGATCAGGTCACTCATGATTCTTTCTTCCGCCTCTCTCTCTGCTTGGTTCACAGCGCTGGCCGAGGTCCTGGGGTCTAAAGTTTGTCTCTCACGGGACAAATATAACACCATGTGCTGCCTGGAGTCGGAGCAGGTCAGGCGACTCATCACCACGGACTGGAAGGCGGCGCAAGTTCATGTCCTACCCATGATGCAGCTCACCTTCAGAGTAAGTGCAGAAGAACCGACGTGAAAGTAACTCCTTATTGTGGCATTTAAGAGTTGAAAAGTTTTATTCCATCCTGGACTATTTAGCCCAGCTGAGGGGAAGTGTATTATATATTATGTACTGATATATATATTTATATGCACCAAAGCTTAAAAGGTCTGCAGAGCTTTTGTGTAAATGGATTTTACCGGGGGGCGACTGCAGATGATGTCTGGGTTCATTTCCATGCACAAACAGTCACGTCCTAGACTGCCGATCCCTCCTTTTTTTTTCTATATATATGCAAATATCAAGGACAGACTGTTGTATAATTAGGAAATGCTCAATTATGATGACAACGCATAGGTCATCAGTAAAGTAACACCCCAGATAATAACCAGAGCAGCATTAGGAGAGACAGGAAAGCTGACGGGGAGAAAGAAATGAATTTACATTTCAGTTGGTTCAAATCAGACAGTCGCCTTGAAATGTAAACGTGGCATTCTGACTTCCTAACAAACAGGAATAAGTGTCTCCGTCTTGAAGTCCGATCTCTTACCTTGGCGATCGTCCCCTTCCTGTCGTCTCCAGAAGCTGCAGGACCACCTGAGCAGGTTTTCCCGGCAGTACGAGCGTTTGGTGGCTTTCAAGCCCACAGGATGGACCTTCAGTCAGCAGGGCGACTCCGTGAAAGACATCCGGCCTCAGACCCATGGCAACGTCTCCATCTACGGTATGTTTGACAACAACAACAACAACAAAGGTAAAAGGGTAAGAGGTAGTGTGTGCGCGTGTGTGTGTGTGTGTGTGTGTGTGTGTAGATGAGTGATACCCCACATCACACTGCTGCCACACACTCATCAGTCACTCATGGGCAGTGAGGCGTTTTCCTTCCCCTCCTCTCTTTGGGAGGTTGAATCCATCCATGAGCAGCTCCAGCCATCTGGCCTGTAATCTGCACTCATCAGCGAGGAGCTTTTTGAGACGCACACACACACACACACACACACACACACATTTAATTTCTTCCTCCTCAGCGTTCTGTGCGCCTCTGGTGGATATCAATTTGCACTCTTGCCTGCCTACTTCTCGTCTCCTCTTCCCAGCCATATGTCGCTGCCGCCGCCGCCGCCTCCTAATGTTGTCCTCAGCATGCAGGGTGTGTGACTCTGAGCACCTTTAATCTGTGGATGGATTAAGTGAGGAGAGACACCAGGTAGCAGCTTTTACGCAACTGTCGTCTCACTCTGGCGGCCGATCCAAACACACAGATGTGATTTGGACATTTTGGAGCAAGTCTCAGCCTGCGGGTTTGTTCTGATGAGCATCTGGTGTGTATGTGGTAAGGCGTCGCCCCCCCACGGCTCATTTTACCACAGCTGTACTGGACGTGATGGGTCTAAATAGGGTAATTAGAAGGGAAAGTACTGTGTGAGCTGCATTCAGACGTCCCTCAGGTCCGCTGGCAGTCTCTCTCTCTCTCCCTAAGGAACCCGGCAACGCTCAAAACAACAAAAAGCAGCAAATACAACAGTAATTGAACTAAGCAGCCGTTCTCGGTTGTGTTTTCTCAACAGGGATTCCGTACAGCGAACACAGCAGTTTCCTGGAGCTGAAGCGATTCGTCCAGTGGCTCCGGCCCCTCAAGATCATCCCCACGGTCAATAACGGCAGCTGGGACAGCAGGAGGGGGATGGAGATGTGTTTCAGCGAGTGGCTCTCCGAGGTGAAAGGGAAACGATGAATTAAAAGCCCACAGCTAAAAACAAGTCATACTTTATTCTAACATAATGCTGCTTTTTTTGTCATTTTAACGTAAACAATAAATTTAATTGAGGTATTTTAAGCTTTTGGTCATTTTTGTATCTTTGTCAATTTAGTACCATTGAAGTTTTGATGATTATACCTCTGCCAAGGCCCAAAAAGCCTAAAACCACAAATCCTTACATGGATTCGGAGGAAATTGGACATATTGTTAGTATATAATAAAATAATTTTAAGAAGAAATATGGAAAATGGCCATAATACCGTATTATTTGCGGCGTCCCATCCTGAACCCTACACACACACACACACACAGTATGGCTGCACCGCATCAAACTTCCTATTCAACTCATTCAGGTTTGCAGCCTAATCGATGCAAATCTATGCAGACATGACATTAAGGAGGACTTAAAACTATACAGTAACTATAAAAAATCTATTTGAGTTTGGAGGAGCGAGGCGTTCCCTCTTGGCTTTCACTCACATGAGGCCCAGGCTTTACTGCATCTCAGCCTAAGCCCTCATTAAGGCCTCACAGATGTGATATTTGAGGGTAAATTTCAATTCTATCCCTCTTGCGCCGCGTCGGCCTGTTTCATCACTCATTCCACGTAGACTTCTAGAAAATAGCCTTCTATTACTACGTATACCTGCAGACATCTGAGACCTGCTTCATCCATTTGTCATGCATGATGTGTGTTATCCTATAGCTGAGCATAAATTGAAGTTGAAGCCTGTGGGTTATTGAAAATTCATTGCGACTGGGAGGACGTGCTTCTCATCGCAACATTAACCTGTATCCAAAATTGATATTAGTCCATTATGTTTATATTGTGGAGGGTTCCAGGTTGATGCAGCAGCGAACATCTGCCTCGCTGAGTGAGACGCTGAACCCCTACAAGCATTTTTTCCGTAATGAGATTTGGCTCCTATGCTTCAGTCGGTACAATTACAAACTTCTCAAACTGTTTGTATGAATACAGGCGACTTCCATCTGGTTGGTCAACATATGGATTCCATCATACGAGCAGGGATTTTCTCCAGTGCCACTTTTTCCCCATCTTATTCACGCTCATCCCTCCCATAATCCTGGTGGGGTGTCAATAAATATGGCCAGTGATGTTTTTTTGAAAGATCTGATATTTATTCATGATCATTTTTAAATACAAAATACATATATTCATCATAAATGTTTTGATGTATTTACAACAGAGCACAGCTTGAAAGTCACAGTTGAAGAGGGTAAATAAAAAGTCGTAAGTTTCTTTTATCTACGCTTTATCGTTTCTTTTTTCTGAAGTCTGATAGCCCCATTAAAAGTTGAAACATTAAACTTTGGAGTAGCTTGCATGGAAACAGTCTGTGACGGATCATCAGATAACTTTTTGTCATTTGATGTTTTTTTAAAAGTTAAAAGAGTGAAACCTTGATCTTGGCCTCCGCACATAATTGAAAAAAAAGATTTATACACATAAAAATGTCAAAACGCTCCGTGGCACTTCTGATGTTTGAACATAACAGCAGTCGCTTCTTCACTTCCTGTCTCAGTCGATGAAATTGCACCATCGCCTGAGTCACCGCTCCTCTCTTCAGCCGCTGAGAGGCAGGTGAAACGTTGCCTAAGGCCTGACATGATTCTGTCTGCGTACAAATAAAAGGCCGGCCCTCCCTGAGGTACAGAGGCGTCCTCCCACGTCCATTGTTGCCGTCCGTTTAATTGTGTTGATGAAACCGATGAATACGTTTCGGCCCGCATCGCTGAAACGTGTGTCCTCCTTTGTTCTTCTTTCTCTGTAGTTCTCTCTCAGGGCGGATGTACTGCGGTTTGCCAAGAATTGTCATCATACTGCACATACTGTAACCGTGTTCTAAGAGCGCTGGAGGGGTTTCACCAGTGCTGCTTAAGTGATGTGGTGAGAAACATTTCAGGTTTGGAAAAGCACAGGAAGACGCTTTGAAGCTCCTATTGGAAGTGCAGATTGAGATCATTTAGCGTCTTGGACCCATAATCTGCCATCGTCCATCTCTATGTACAGGATTTGATTGGAGGGAGCGTGTTGTAGAGCATGACAAGACATTTGTGGTGAATCAAAACTATTGAAATCTATGGAAATCCTGTGATAGTGGCCTATAATTCACAATTGTTGTGTTTAATTGCTCTTTTCCTTCTAAATTCAACTTTTTTGTTTGACAATGTACATAAATTAGCCCAAATTCCACTCATTTGAGCTTTTTTCTTCATTAGTAATTTGTAATTGAGGAGGCAAGTACTGAGCATTTTTTAGTGTGAGCGACCTGCTTCTCACACAAACACGCGCGCACACACACACACACACAACGTGCATGCTTCCAAATCTGGTCACGCATCACCATGGAGGAGGTATGCCGAAACATGTGATGAAGCCTTTGTCACATTTCCGAATAACAACCTGAACAATTATTACCAGGTCAATGACGGAAAATTACTGCGAGTGACAGATAATAAAAAAAAAGAATTCCTTCACAAACTTCCTTCATCCATCAGCTTTAACTCAACAGAGCGGCTTCTATAGGAAAATACTGTATAGTCTGTTGTCTATAGTGGTCCACACATGGTACAAACCCGGCGCCATGGGAACACACTCCTGCGTACATGTCGTCCACGTTTGTGTGTGTGTGTGTGTGTGTGTGTGTGTTGGTCAGAGACTCAGCTCATTCGGTGCAGAGACTGCCGGGTAAATGCAGCGGCTGGCATCCAGTTCGTCGCAGTATTGTCACTTTCACCTGAGATGCATACACACAAGGAGTCACACACACATACACGGACACTAGTTTGGCACATCAACTACATGTGTGTGTGTGTATCGGTGTTACCTCGGTTTTCAGAATCCTGCTGACGTACAGGTTGAAGTCGTCCACGCTGGTGGTGTGCAGGTCATTAACGGCCACGATGTGATCGCCTTTGTGGAACAGGCACACGGTCTGTGGCTGGCCCGTCCACGCAGACACACTGTGACACACACACACACGATTAGAGAGAGATTACATCAGTCACCTTGGTCACATGATATCTAGATGTACGATCACATTGTCGCATGTTTAGATCCTGCTTTAACTCTTTATTGTGACGATCAGGGGATAGAGGAGAATCTATGTGCGACGACGCTGAAGTAGCAGTTTGAGTTTCTTCAGTTCTCTGTGAGTCAGTGGTGCTAAAGACGCTGAGAGGAGATCTTCAGATACATCAGCACCTCTCACCTCACTGGTAACTACGCCGGGCCATAAACCTTTGAATCTGTTTACCCACTGCCTCATACAGCAACAATCCACTCCGGAAGATGTGTCTGATTTGGGGAAAAACACATTAAAAGTATCTCGGGAGGTCTTTGAGGGTTTAAGAGGCCAAGTCTCTAATGGAGTTCGAAATGGACTTGAAAATAAATGGGGGCCTGAACCCGTCTGAGCCACAGATGCCTGAGATAACGATTCAACAAAGACGGACCCATCAAAAACACTATTTCCTCATAAAATGACCTTGGGAAAGAGAAAAAAAAGTAAAACGGGACGGAGAAATTCGATTTTTTGGGCACTTTCAGTGTATCGGAGCGTTTGACCTTCTAAACTGCTCGTCTCCGTGGCGTCATCGTGTTTGCGTGTGTGGAATGCGGTGGCGTCGTACCTCGGTTTCCCATCCACGTCTGTCAGTGTCAGGTGTTTCTTCAAATCTGCACAGTTGATCTCCACATCTCGCTCTTCTAGGCTGAAGTTATCCATGCTTAAAAGGAAAATATAAATTAAAATCAGGACAAAAGCCTCACGGTACAAGAAAGACATTGTTAGAAATGAACCAATCAACCTTTCCTTTGGCATGACAGATTCCGCTTATCATGACTCTGCTTATTATCTCTATCTACCTGCAGAAAGCCCCAATAACTCCTCTAACCAGTCAGTCCACATGTGTACATGTGTCACAGCTATTACTTCACGCCGCCTTCGTCAAAGTCACGCTGATTACTTCTGTTTTGTCCTCTGCCCACGTTTGCGAAATACTTTCTTACTTTTTCCGCTGAATGGAAAAAGCAGAAAGGTATTGTCCTTGTACTATTTTTGTACACAAAGTAGCACAGTCATGGTTGGTCTTAGCATCCTCCCTGACTTGGATCGCCGTTTAAGACAATAGAGTTCCGCCTCCCCGTTTCGGTGGATCTCACCTTTCGACAGACATCCGCTTGTCAGGCGTTAGCATCTCGACGGAAGAGACGGCGTCGTTGTCGCTGCAGCTGCTGCTGAAGTCTGGAGTCAGACGCATTTCCTCTCTGCAAAGGCAAACCCAAGTGTTAACTATTTAGGACATTTACTGGATCATTTCTGGGGCTGTGGAGCTATTGTGAATTCTGGCTTCTGTCCTCAGACGACCTGTCCACTTGTCACAGGCCATTGGACAGCTTGGACAGACTACAATCAGGCTATTTGTTATTGCATTTAGATATTGGCTCGGCGTGAGGAATACACCCAGCGGAGCTATGAAATGACGCATGAGGTGAACGCTTGTGCTGCGGTGACAAATGAGTGACAGGAAGATGGCACGGTGACAGACAACAGACAGAGGAGGCAAAGAGTAAAGATAATAAACTGGTTGCTATAAACAAAAAAGGGTTTGGAGAGAACTGTTGAGAAGCAAACAATTCCCATATTCCTTCTACTCTTTGGATTTAGCCTCAGAAGCCAAATGGAACAGGAAAGACGTCCCATCGTGCGGCACATAGCCACCGAGACGGAAAATCATCCCAATGAGACACGAGGCCAAAAGCTGAGATATCACACAATCTGGTGCTGCAGTGAATTCAATTAGCCAGAGAGTATTTTCAGTGTTTCCCATGAGATAAAGGAGCTGGCACAGGCTGGGATTCGTGTTTCTCTATTATTGGAGAATGCAGTCGAAGCACTTTGTCATCGAAACTCTGTGCATTTGATTAAACTATAACTGATAAAGCTGATTTGTTTTTATTGAAGACCTCATAGGATCGCTAAGAGCAGACTCATCTCCCTCTTTGATCAGATTGTATGCAAATCAGTCGAGGTGAGCATGTTGGGGTCGGAGTTGTGTGACGGCAACAGTTGGAGCTTTCCGTTCCTTCCAGTCAAGTTCAAAAGCTGCCAAACAGGCTCTGAGGCTCCACCTTCCTGCTCTAAGTGCTCTGTGCTTCAGGAAAATCACTCCCTCGCTCTTGCCAGCGCTCACCTCCTGGCCAAAGACGTGTTTCCCTCTGAGGAGGGAGTGACTTTGGCAGCTGAGTGACTGACAGAACATGTTCAACAAAAAGCGCAAGACAAAAAGTAACAAACGTCTTAAACAAACATGCCCCACAAAGACAACCTGGCAACTATGGTTCATCTCCTCCTACTGTACCTGTCTTCTGTCTCTACCACCTCCTCATCAAATGAGGGCAGGGGGGAGATCTGTTTCCTCAACTTGTCGAACACCTGAGTGACGGATCTCATCAGGCTGCTCGCTGTGACCTTCTCAACTTCGCTGTCCCTACAGGAAGACAACCAAAGCGTGATTGATTGGCCAGTTTAAACAGCTCTTTCTCACTATTTGGCAACAGACTTACAGTTCTTTATCCATCTGTTGTTTAAGTTGAACCTCCAACATGGTTTCATATCTGCGACATATATATATACAATCAAATCAACGGAGGTAGACACAGCTGGATGTTTGCATGAACACCACCTAAGTAAAGGTTGTGTGTTTGTTTTGCTGCACGGATCAAACTCACATCGCCTCCACCGCTGCGTCATCACGGCGGGCTCGGTTTCCGATCACATCCTCCACGGTTGCACTTCTCTGAAAGGCGACAATAATAAGAACGGTTATGAAAGTGCATCACAGACAAATAGCTGGTAATAAGTCTGTCGACGCCGTGTTCTCACCCCGATCCGTGTTATGTAGGATTTTGGGTAATCGTAGATTGGACCCAGGGGCTCTGACGCCCGTCTTCTGTTGACATCCGGAGTCTAATTAGAAAGTAATATCATTTTAAAAAAAAGGTCATAAAGGGATGGAAACAAATAAACAAAGCAGGAAAAGCTTTGCACCTTCTCGCTGGATGGATCAGAGAACGACCTCACCTTGCCATCGGCCTGAAAGAGCAAAACAAACACAACATCAAGTGAAATATCAATTTGAAAAAGTCTTATATAAGGTTAGTATCAGTTAATATGTATTGATGAAATCAACCAACACCACTGAGCCCAGTTGGTAACCATGCCAACTGTTCTGTTGAGTGTTGTTACGGGAAATATGATGCTCAAAAGACAATCCAGTAAATCTCTATGTGTGTGTGACGTGTGTGTGTGTGACGCGTAACTCACAGCTGAGCATTCAGGAGCGGTCTCCGCTTCCTGTGGGGGTCTCTGCACGGAAAGAGCTCAGTCAGCAAACAAACGCGTACGAATGAAAGTCAGAAATGATACCAAAACTCATGTCCCTCACATTTGGTGAACTGATGGCTGAACTCCTTTTCCTCTGCATTGGGTTTGATATGACCTGTGAGAAGAACGGCAGAACAAAAGGGGGATCCGGCTGTCAAACTGGTTTGTACTGTAGACGGTTAAAAGTTAAAAGTGCTGTAAAAACAATTATTACAGAAGACAGGAGTTCTCAGAATGATGGTGATGATGATGGGGCTGGTATTTAGGCTAAAGGCCTTGTTGTTGCCTTGCCTGCATGTCTACTCAATCTACTTCATGCAAATCTGAGCTATGTCTTGGTTTATGTGTTTATTTTTCATATTTACCTCGATCCCTGGCTTCCCGTCACACATCTCCTATATCAGGAAACACACAGAGAGTGAAATTGTGCTCGGTGAGAAAAGGAGAGACAGACAGGAGAGACACGTCGACAGTCCTGTCTTACGTACCTCCGAGCTGAGGACTTTGTGCGGCCGGTCTTTCAGGGCATTGAACAGGTCGGAGAACCAGCCGTCCACCTCCTTGCTACCGGCCGGAAGAGATGAAAAGAAAATGTTCACACTCAAATTACAGTTATTCATCTTAATTTAGAATACAATCACAATCAAAGCTTTTATCGGCTAATAGAGTTTTACTAAACAGGAAGGGACAGCATCAGTTTGTTTCTGTGCTTGTGCCAGCTAGGGAAGCGTTAAGGTGTCAATGAAGACTCAAAGTCCAGATCATCAAATCCAAGGCCAAGCAGATGATGTCAGGATTTAGATGAAGGTGTGTAAGGTGCGGTATGGGTTAACATTATAAAAGCATGGAGGAAAGGACGACTGACCTGTCCTCCCCCACCAGGAAGTAGTCTCGATCTGCGGCCCTTAAGTACAGCACGAGGGACGGGGAGCACTTTAGGCATTTTTGGATCCAGGCCCACTTGTCGTGTTTTTCTGGACTCACATACAGCAGAGAGACCCTGACAGTGGGGAAGGGAGGGGGGGGGGGGGACATATCAGAGAGCTGATCCGCTTTGATCTAGATACCGTTAAGAAAAAGGTCCACCAAAGCGTACTGCGATAGGTTGATCTCCCCGATCAACCGAGCCTTCTCCTCGTTCCCGTAGTACTTGAGCTGATACTGGCGCTCGTGTTTGAAAAGCACGAAATAGCGCCTCTTCCACGCTTTCTGCCGGAGAGAGAGAGCGAGAGAGAGAGCAAGACGTGAGTCAGCAAGCGACAACATAAAACCAACACAAAAGACACTGAGCCGACACTGAGCTGCGTTGTTTATTGTACCGCTTTGGAGGGAGGAGACTTCATCAGGAATCCGGCTCGTACTTCTTCCACGCTTCCATACTGTCTGTAGAACACAGCGCTTCCGCCTTGATGGGAAAAGAAAAAATCACAAAACAATCAAGAGCTATTGTTTGTGTTCCTTTGATTCAGTGTACAAATCATAAACTCTCTCCTAAGCAATACATAAATCAAAACTTAACGCTGAATGCATGAACTCTCATTCCACACTGGCACATTCAAGGTTTCAGGTAAGGCCTACAAGACAAACAAACAACCGCTAAAACTAGACAAAGGCAATCAAACACATTTACCTGTCGACTTCCTGAGCATCTTGACAGCCCGCCTGCAAAAAAAGGAACACAGTTTGTCTCTTTAAAATGAGCTTTTTAAACCAAAGATGAAGAGTTTTATAGTAGCGTCGGCCTCGTTTGTAAGTAGAAAGAAAACAATAAGGGTTAACATGCCTCGTAAAAGGTTACAAATCTTTTTTTCTATTGAGAATCAAATCACAGCATGCAGTAATAGCTACAACACCACAGAAGAAGATTGAAAAGTCTCTCACCTGCAGAGATCCCGCTCACGTTGCTCTCGTTCAAGAAATGCTGCCGCGTGAGGAGGAAGGACGATGTGCGAGGGGGTGAAGGTGTGTGTGTGACTGAGTGAGCCTTGCAAACGGCGTAGAGAGAGTCTTAAAAGCAAACTGGAGTTTCCAGTTCCTCGCACGTTGCCGAGTTGTTTAGGTTTGGACATTCCTGAGAGCTTTCCCTGGGGACATTCCACCTGCTGTGACTGGAAGGCATTCAGAGGGTTTTCACCTTTTTTGGGAAATCTGTGTGTTTCTGCTGTCGTGCAAAGTTCACACGATGCATTTGAGTCCAGCTTGGGTTCAGAGTTTTCAGGAGGGGAGTCAGTCCGGCAGCCACAGAGGCCATTTTTGTGCTTAGTGTCACGGGGTCAAGGGCAGCATTCCAAACTGGGTAGAGACACGGGGCCTGGACCCATTTAGCTTTGTCATACTGGAGAGTCAAGGCGGTTCAAGCGCTCTGCGTATCTGCACAGGACATCATTGTGTTGTTGTTGTGTGCGTCGGTCACAGTCCTGGAATATCTTCAGCCGAGTATCTAGGCCACTCACTCACACACACACATCAAGGTCAGTATAAATAGAGCTTTTATGGGTTCAGGTCTAACAGTGAGTCTGACCCACTCCGCCGCCTCCTTCCCTGCCTCTGGCCTTCAACAGTTGAATCTCATTCTCTCTGTTTAACGACACACACACGTGCAACCCCAGAGAAGCAGAACTGCAGAGGTGACGGGTGGGGGGGGGGGGGGGGGGGGGGCAGCGAGTGCAGATATAAGAGGACCACCCGACCCTCCCGTGTCCGTGCCGAGGCTATATAAGCCCCGCTGAGTGTGCCGTCACTGATGAGTTGCAGCTATTTCCCCCTACTTTACAGAGAGCAGACAGCCATGATCAAAGAGGAATTGAAGGATGAGGCTGAAGTATGCGACTCTAATGGTACTTTGGTGGCGGCAATGACAATACTGAGCTGACAAACCCCTTGTATGTGTGTGTGTGTGTGTGTGTTTTAAAGGACGTGCTTGTGAAACATCAGCAGCTTCTGCAGCAACAAAGACACGACGTCGCCTACAGGGTGAAGAAACTGGCTGCCAAGCAAGAGGAGCTAAGGGTGAGTCAGCTAGAATGTTTGACCTCCGTGTGTTCTACGAGCAAAGAGAGACGGCAGGTTGTTACCGGTTCAATCATTCTGCACTCACTTGGTTCCCATTGCCGCAGAGCAAGACGGCAGCGCTGAAGCAGAAGATCCAGGGGAAGTACGAGGACATGAAGCGGATCCTGGAGGAGGACCTGTGGATCACGCTGACTCAGCTGGACGCCGAGCAGGAGGCGGCGGAGAGGCTGGTGCAGGAGAAGACGGAGGACTGCCACCGTCTCACACAGGAGCTGGACCGGCAGCTACACACACAACAGATTCAGGTGAACACAAAAACAAAGTCAAAGCTGCGATGTTGTTTAGAAGAGGAAGAAGAAGAAGAGAAAGATTTGGAATCAATCACAAAAACAATCTGTAACCCTATTCTTGTTTTTGTTTGTTTTAATGCCAGAAGGATGAAACAGAAAAAAGGTACGTTGACATAATAACACAGAAAGCGTGATGAACTTTAGTAGGGATGAGTCGTTCATACACACCTTTAGCTTCACACTGGAAAACCCCCAGGACAGACGCCAGCATGAGGTCATTCGTATTTGTTGGGAAGTTTACTTCCTCATACTCCTCAGTTAAACAAATACAGACAATAACTTCAATATTAACTTCCTTGATCCTCAAAGTTTATCTCCAAAAAATATACCATAGATCGACTCTGTGTTTGTGTTTTCTACTACATTAGGATTTCTGACACACTGAAGTCGACAGACCCGGATCTGATCCACACGGACGATTTCAAGAACGAGCAGCTCCTCAGTCTCACTACCAATCTGCTGCTCTTCATCAGATCCCAGGTCCCTGCCACCAAGAAGCTGTTCCAGAGCTGTGAGTTCACAAGCAGTTCTAACTATAGCAACTATTATTACTTCAAACTGTGGGAACATGACCACAGGCTTTGGAAATGCAACCTGACCGATCCTTTGCTTCCTGCACAGATGCTGCAGATGTTGTCCTAGATGCCGACACTGCCCACCCCAAGCTGATCGTCTCCCCCGAAGGCGACTCCGTCACCTACACCGACACCTGGCAGGAGGTTCCCGAGTCGCCCGCCCGCTTTGACACCACCCTGAACGTGCTGGGCCGCCCGGGCTTCAGCCAGGGCCGCTGGTACTGGGAGGTGGAGGTGAGCGGGAAGACCTACTGGGAGGTCGGTCTCACCTACCCGGGCATCCCGCGCAAAGGCCGCGAGGAAGACTGCTGGCTGGGCCGGAGCGAGGAGTCTTGGTGCGTGGAATACTTTGAAGGAGACTGCACGGCCTGGCACGGCGGCGTACCGCACCAGCTGCTGGCGGCGTCGGGGAAGGAGTTCAACCGCATCGGTGTTTTCTGCAGCTTCCCCGGGGGCTTGGTGTGCTTCCTGGGAGCCGACACCATGGCTCCCCTCCACTGCTTCTGCGCCGGGACCTTCGCCCAAGCCCTGCATCCGGCGTTATGCCCGGGTCACCACAACCAAGGGACCAACTGGAGGCCGCTCAAGATCTGCGACGCCTCCCGATCGGCTCCTTCTCTTTGAGGGGAGGGGAGGAAGACCTCAGGGGGAAGAGGAAGGGGAAGAGACGCTCAGGAATGGGTTGTGCTGGGGGTCATGCGCATCAACTCAGCATCAATTCAGCGCGCTTTACTCGTCCGGTCTCCTGTTCTTGAAGTCGGTCTTCTCTCTTTTATTTTTTTTTACGTGGCCTGCTCAGATTGTTGTTTGGTTAGTCATGCATGCTTCTCTCCACACTGGGCTCACAAAGTGTTGATTATTAAAGCCGTACATCAAACCCGTGTTAGATGCGATTTGAACCCAGGTTAGAGAATTGAGAACTATTTGTTTGTGCTTCTTTGTCTCTACGCTTAAGCTATTTGACCTCGCTTTGGGTTCAACACCGCCAATGATCCGTCTATGGGTGAAGAATGTGAAGAAAAAACAACAACATACAACTCATTACACAATTAATTCCTTATGTTTAATACAATAAAATGTTTACATAAGCATTCCTCTGTTTGGAAGGTTTTAACAAAAGTGTTGCCCTTAATTCAAATTGGGCCAGATTATATACTTTTTTATTCAATTCTTTTCAATTCATTTCATTCATTCAGAATTGTCAAATATATTCCTGAGGAGAACAGCATCTAACACTGGAAAGCAGAAACAAATTTTACCTCTAGAAATGCATTTTTTTTTTTTTCCTGCCGTAAATTTCATTCCAAAACAATGCGGAGCAAAACGCTCCAATCAGCACAGAGTTGGGACACCGCATCACTGAGCAGAGATCCATGTGTCGAGAGGATTTGGGAGCTGTGTGTGTGTGTCTGTTTGTGTGTGTGTATTGGACAAGTGCTCTGGGTGAATGATGGGAACTATGAATCCTATTTTTGCCACCTAGAAATGTTCTGTAGTAATGTAAGAGATAAAAAAAAATGACAGACCAAACAGGGGAAATAGAGAAAAAAACTGAAGTCAAGATTCCCCCGAAGATACGGACACACGCAATCATGTCAACCATGCAAACAGCTTGCAGCGGCAGAGCGATGAGAGCGTGTACATGTGGATTGTGAGTGTTCAGACGTGTCACCTCCAGTAATAGCTGCCTCTTAGATTGACAGACTTTAGGGGAACGACGACACAGCGAATGAGCAGAATGGAAACTTTCACACTTCTAAAGATGACGACCCGTGCGAGAAATTAGTCACAATTTCTTAAAAATGTTTGGCAATGTGCACCGAGTGCTTCAAATGAATACGACGAAGCAAATTAGAAAGTTTTTTTTTTTTTTTTTTATGCATTTTTTTTGTTATCGTTCTAAATCAATACAAAGCTCATTTCTTCTCTGGTGAACGACATGAGGAGGTCGCTACTTTAGCGTAGCCGAGTATGTCATGACAAAACAATTGACACAACACTGATATACAGTGAAATCAGTGAAATAGTTTGGGTCAAGTCCAGCTTATCGATTATGGTATTTCCCAAATTTATGACACATCTTAAGACATTCAAAGTTCTCTATCTGGGAAAAAACCTATTGATCATATGTGCATTATGTATTCTCAATATTGTTAGAGAGAACAAAACAAGAATGCCTCGATTGAACAAGGGAAATGTAGAAGACAATATAGGAAAACAAGTGCATCAGTTTGATTTACCGCCAAGCCAAGGTTTCATTGTCAACTTTGAAGTCTTCCAACACTAGAAAACTATCAAAATGACAAATGATCCTTGCCTCTCACAGGGTTAAACTCTATACTGTGCCCTTTGTCCCAACGTCTCACAACAGTATAGTTCCACAGCAGGAGATTCCTCCAGCTAGGTCTGAATTATTGCAACGATACATTTACTCACTCGTGGTACATTGAAGAACCTGAGGATGTCAGCACGCTGCTCTGAAGGACCACCGACAGCTGAAACACACTAATAGCTGAATCTGATCTGATCTATTCTCCAGCTGAGTTTTGTCTTTGACAGAAGTTATAATCACTCTACGTAAGTTTCCCAAAGAAATGTGTTGTACACTAAATAAAGCATCTCAAACAGCCTTTAATACAGGGTGTTTATGTAAAAGACATAAGGGCGGAATTTAAATCCAAAGGCTTTTTAAAACATTCAACCTTCACCTGGTTATCAATCTCTTTCACTGTTTAACAGTGACGGAGCATTTTACACATTAGGTTTACTCTCTTAGCAAAATAGATATATATATTCAATAAAGTCAATTTAAATGAGTTTCTGGAGAGGAAGCTCTCAGAATAAGAAAATATAAATGATGCTTGTTGCTCTCCGTCTCTTCCGTGTGCTAAATGCAGGCTGTGCCGTTAATCCTGTCCACTTGGTATAACTCCTTATGACATTTGTAAGAAATGCTAGAAAATGCTGAGTCATAGTCAGATATGATTCCCCAAACCCACAGAAAGTGGCAGCACGTTTTCGGGGGGCCGGTAGAAGAACATGGATATATCTCACAGTGCCTGTCGACAAAGATCCGATCTAAATGTGACGTAATCATTCTGAAGAAGAGGGAAAGTTTGACCATCGACACATGACAGTGAAGTGCCACTCTAAGTATTGTTCCTTTCTCATGCAGTGCGTGTTTTCGGGCCCAGCTACACGTGCAAATAATGGAATTGCGCGTTCTGCTGGGCCCGAATGATCCCTGAATCATTTAACCGCGTAGTCAGTACCTGAAACAGTAAAGCCTGTCGTCGGGTCAGCCGTTAGGTCGGTGTAGCAGTGAGTCGGTCGGTCAGTCTGTGGTGTCTGTTGGTCTAGTTTAGTCTGGCTGTCAGTTGAAATACAGTTCTTTGGTCAGCATGGAGACCACGCAGGGAATCTGCTTCTTCTCGCTGAAGCGCGGGTCTTCGGACCAAGACTCAAAGCTGGTGGCCACCATGTAGTTGACCCGTGTCAGGATCTGCATGATCTCCAGCTGCTTGCCGAACTCGTTGAGGACGTTGCAGAGCGCCTGGACGAACCAGGAGCCGCGGCCGGGGTTCCTCCACGAGTAGTAACCTGCAAGATCAGCATGAGTCAGCACGGAAATCTCTCACGTGAAGCAAGCATTGACTTCCTCAAACCAGTGCTGAGGTGTGCTTACCTGGCACGGTCGAGTAGGCAAACAGGAAATCTGCCTCTACGGGAATCTTATGTCTCGGATTGGCGTCCGTCTCCAGCGTGTCGTTCGGCGGACCTGAATCTGTCTGAATACCATCATCAAATTCTGAACCCCGGCAAGCCTGGTGAAGTAAATGAAATGACATTTCATTGAGATCCTGAGCTGAACTCTCAACGATGACCTGGTGAAGCAATTCAAAATTAACTGATTGTAAAAGCTGGGATGGACAAGATTTGAAGTCAACATTCTTAACTTTCAGTGTTTAGCTTCTGGAACAACTTCTAGCGTTCCTGATCTGAACAGAAACAATAAAAGTAGCAATTTCTTTAACCTGCAAATTCTCCCTAACTTGACCGTGTGGGCCAAACGCCACAGCATCAAACTAAACTCAACTACAACATGGCGGCTACACAATCACACACAAAACACCCTTTCCTATCCTATCACACTGTGGAAAAGAGAAAGCGTGTACCTGGATGAAGAAGAGCTTGGGCTTCCCGACTAAGCTTTTGCACTTATCGCCCCTGAACAGTGAGGTCATGGTCTTGATGGGCATGGCGCCGTCCGTGCCGTAGATCATGCCCTCCTCGCCGTGGCTTAGCAGGATACAGGCGAAACACGAGCTGTCACTATGGTCTTCCTCCGAGGCTGACCCATACACACACAGACAACCCTCTTCATTTAATTAATTAAGTAAAACCCTAGATTTAGTTGATTTATATGACACAGCAACTAAATCCAGATTATTGATTTATTCAGTTTACAAGAAAACATAACTGTGCTGCAGAAATCGCCTTAAAAATCAAAAGATTGCTTCCCGTTAAAAAGGTGTGTGACGTGGTTGATCATCTGGGGATCGATCATGAACACGCTCTCTATTTTTCGTGACAGTCTGCCAATAAACCTCTCTCATTTTCTGGAATGAATGACAGCTGGTGACAGATTTCTTTAAGTACGTTTGGACGGTTGGTTTGATGTTGAGACGTTAGGTGGAGACGGAATCCAACCGAAACGCAGCCATCAGTTTGCGTGACAGCTCTTCATTTAGCATTTCATGTCTTGTTCAAGAGGAAAATATTAGTTTGACATCATTTAATGTTTGTTACTGCAAGCTGGTGTGTAGCCGCTGAGGACTCTTGCTTGGAACGTGCTGGACAGAGAGACAGGCTGCTTATAGCTGGGCAAAAGGCCCAGGCGTTTACTTTTGTGACAGCGCCACCTGCTGGCTGATCTAATTAAAGGTGGTTTCTATAACTGTGTATATTAGTTTGTTTTGTTTAGTTGGTCTAAATCTAACTTCAGACACATTCACTACTTTGTAATCAGGGTAATCACTAAAGTAAGTCCATAACGCCCTGCCTACAGGAACGAGTTTAACTTTTATAAGGTTCTGACACTAATAATGACTTCAGCACTCACCCTGTCGGAGAAGACACTCCATCTTCTCACACGTCTGATCGTTGTAAATTACGACATCAAAGCCCAGGCTCTTGAAGCACTTGTACAGCTCACCTGCGTCTCGGTCCGTGCCGTTGCGTACATTCATCCCTGTCGAGACAACGCTCATATTATTGTACCTTTCTTAATGAGTTATTGAGAATTGGAGCAGCTGCGGATTTTGCGACACAACACTCTAGTCGTACCCGTCTTCTCATCAAAGTTCTTGTTGTTGATGATGATGCACTTGCCCACTCGCTGGTGGCTCATCTTATACTGGAATGTTGGTGAAACGATTCTGTAATGGCTTTCAGAAGAGTAGTCCTGCTCCCGCGTCTGGCCATCCTTATTCTTCTTACTGACGCAGAAGGAGACAAGGAGGGATTTAACACAATACACACAAGCCGAATGAAGGCGTAGCATCATAACGTTTACACTTTAATTTACTCTTGATTACACTAAAATGAAGTCTCAACTCAAACTGCAGTGATAAATAATGAATATGAAGTAAATCCAGGGTGTAAGTTGTGTTTTAAAATCCCAACTAAATAGAAAACAACGAAATTCTAAAAAATTATCAAAATACACATATTACTCGAACATTTTAATAAGTGAAGGCTTCAGTACACACACTGTTTTTTAAATGCTGTATATTAAAGATTCCCTGGATGCAGCTCCTACGTCTGAAAGCACTTTGATAGAGGTAAGGAGAAAACAACAAATACATTCATACACAAGTAATAAAAGACTAAAAAGCAGAGGATTCTCTTTGGTACACACGCTGATACTGTACAATGACAACATCTGGCCTAAACTCGATTTCCAGCATAAATTCAAGGAAAGAAAACCTCAAGAAAGTCAACTAAAAGGCTGAATCACTTACTCAGGGATCAGAGAGTACATACATTTCCAAGTAAGGTCGCAGTAATCCACAGTCAGGCTGGAGAGGCTACAACATGTTTGAGTTTAGCTCAGATATTGGAAATAATCAGAAGCGAATCGACGTACATTGAGCGACGGCGGAAAATCTTTCACAAGTGGCAATATCTCACACACCTGTCATATTTCCATTCTTTCAAAGATCCATCCAGATGACTAAACCACCTGTAGCCCACTGAGGGGGGGGGGGGGCTTGCAAAATCCGCGCTAGTTCCAGAAGAGCCCAGTCATCAAGTCACCCAAAGAGGTGGAACAATGCCCGGGCCACTCGCACAAACAGCTTCACGCATTCACGCACGCGCAACACTGCCATATTCTGACAAACATGTGATCCAGAACTTTGGAGCTCTCTCTCCCTCCTCCCTCCCTCCCTCCCTCCCTCCCTCACTCCCTCCATCCCCCCCTCCCATCTCCAAAAGTGTACCAACATAACAAACAGTTGAGTGAGGGCAGGCAAAGGGCTGCGACCCTTGGGCATGGCAGCAAGAGGAGGTGTTATTGTCTTACCTGGGTTCGTCATTCAGCGCTACGCCGCTCTGCATCTGTAATGCGTTGCTTTTTTGTCTCGTTTTGGTTTCGGTTTTTTTTCCCCCCGCCCCTGAAAGAGTTTCCTTTCTCCAGATCTGGCAGCTTCGGACTTTTGGCTGCGTGCTAGGACGCCGACATGCTCTCTGTGCTGGACCGGTTACCGGACTGGGCCAACGTGTGCGGAGGATGGGGGGCGGTGCACTGCGACCCCCCTGAGTCAGCAGCCACGCCACCACGCCAGAGCTTTCTAAACGCTCTATTGACACATGGCCCCTGTGCCTCGCTCCCTGCTGAGGTCAGACAGGGCAACGTGCTGCTCCTCTGCTGACAGGCACAGAATCCACCTGTACTAACAAGCCTTACTCCAGGTGCACAGCAGCCTTCATCACAAGGAAAGGGACCTGAATACTAATCAGCATCTATCATCAAATAATATCTGATATAAACTACATTCACATACAATTTGTTCAAATCTCTAACCCATGATAGATCCAGTCATGTTAGCATGTTGGGGTACCATAATACAGAAACGAGCCAGTCTCAATCTGGCAAAAACAAACTAAAAGTCAGACAAAGCAAAGTGTTTGATTATGTGTCTGGGAACAAAGCTGTCAACGTTTTCCTCCACTACAAAGCTTAGCAGCGCCACTATGTGACTCAGAATGGAATAATAAAGGCGAGGTGGCTGTCCTCGTGTCAGCCATGAACATTTTTCACGTTAACAAAACAAGGTTCTTACCTATCAAGGAACACAACCATACGGTATTTTCAACTCAAATTATGCATGTTTCCTCTCTACTTGTCTTAGTGAATGTGCACAGGTAAGTAATAATCCTGAATCAATCGTAGCAATCCTGACAGCCGCTTTCATGACTGATTATTTTGTCTATTGAATGTAATTTTAAAAATGTAAAGCCTCCAAATGTCTTATTGTATCTTAACAGTTTGAAAGCCCAATGGGATTTAATTTAGAATAAAATGAAACAGGAATAAGCATTAAATCCTCATTAATGAAGAGCTGAAACCAGAAAATGTTAAAAGTTTGAAAATGTGTATACTTATAAATCTTTTAAAGTTTGTTTTTGTTTTTAAGACGACCACATAGTGCACTGGGTCAAAGAACTTGACCATTTGGCGCCCCCTTGTGTTCTCTTTAGGCAATTACCGCCCGCACCCAATCGTCCAGCCAGGTCAAACCCTGGGTCAACACAGACAATAATGACCTTTAGCCCGGAAGAAGGAGGGGGAGGAGATGAAATCACCTGCCAAACAGAAGAAATCTCGCTTTACGATCCGGTCTGGCATCCGTGCAGTCTCCGGTCGCCTCCTGTTCATCTTCCTCTCCAAGTTGCCTTTCCTGTGCGGGCTCCTCTTCCATCTAAAGTTACATAGATTACATGTTAACTCCATCTTCTCCTGGCCACAGTACGATTAAATCAGCGTCTCCTCACTTTCACTTCACTTTCAAATCACTGCTTGGTTCACTCGTTGTTTATTGACACAAAAAAACGAAAGTAAATGTTCGTGTAATCATATAAATCCCTTAAATGCCGCGCATTTCTAAAGTAACGACATTGTTTAGCTGGTTGCCAAGTGAGCGTGAAACAAGAAAAACAACTCAAAACTTAAGCTAACAAACAAAACAATGTAGCCGAGCTAACGTGAGCCATCTGCTTACATGTATTTTGTTAGCAACACATTAGCGAAACAAAAGTGAGTACGTAGTTTTACCTCTCGGGCTTTTCTGTTCCTTAGAAAATTAAACTGCGGTTGAAGTGAAAGTAAATCATTCGGGTTCAAGGTGTAGTTTCCGCGTCAGACCGCGTCACTTTGGTGAGTTTAAGGAGAAAGTCCAGCCCCGCTCTGGCACGACTTCAGCCCCGCCACTTGAGCTCCATGTCCGGGCCTGTGACCATGACATGAAAGTGCAAAGAAAACCAACAAAAAATATATGTCTACTAAATGTCACAGTTACGCAGCAAGGTGTGAATATTCTTTGTAATTTTATTAAAAATAAAATAAAAAATAAAATGATTTATTTTATTGTGTAGAATTTTCTGGAATCAAATATAACACCGATTAACCTTCTGCAGTCATTGATTTATTTTGGAATTTTTAACAGGACGTTAACGGCCCTTAGTAATGGAGGCAGAGCAGGATTTAAACCCGGGGCAACAGGAACACTATGTATGTATTAACTATATCATATATGAATAAATACATACATGATAGATATCCTATTTACTGTACATATCTTTGTTTTTGTAGTGACGAGTGTCTCAAAGGCCACAACAACAGTTCCAGCCCCAGCCAAATATAAGTGGATATACAGTATGAGGGATATAATTCCAAATGCAAAAAAAGAGAGTTGAAGGGGGGAAATGACAATAATAATACAAATAATAATACAATAATACAATATGAGGTCATCCGTTATGACAGAGAAAAAATATTTGTCCGCTTACCTGTCTGTCTCTCTATCTTTAACTACTACCCTCTTCCTTGAATTTCTATATGTATGTGTCATGGTGGTACGCTGAACAACCTCTCTAACTCAGGCTCATTACACATACAGTGACATTTCAGCCCCGTCTCTCTCTCTCCCTCTCTGTCTATCGCTCTCACATCCTGGTGCAGACAGACAGCTGGACCGTGGTAGGGGGGGCTGGTCAAATAGGGGCCATGGTGTCAAGTAAGAGACAGTTTGAGTGTCACACAGTCACAGAGCTAAGTTTGTCACCATCAGAGACACACTAACACGACTGTCTGAGATTCTGAGATCTACCTCTACACCACCGCCACTACCGTCGCCTGCCTGACTGTCTGCCTGCCTGCCTGCCCGACTGACCCTCCTGCTTGGGGCCGACATTTACCACAATTTAGTGAATTCTGTAGTTTCCTCTAAGGATCGTGGGGATAAGGACAGACCTTCAACATGCAGTCGTGTGCCCGGTGTGGGTTTGTGGTCTACCCAGCTGAGAAGATCAACTGTATAGATCAGGTAAGAGAGGCGTAACCAGAGTGAAATCATTTGTAGTCTGGTAATCTTTTACTGTAAATAGTAACAAAAACCCTCGACTATACAGAACAGAGGGGACAAAAAAAATCACACTTTAAACCCAAACAGATTATTTTCCTTTACTTTCAATCACAACACTCAACAGTTACAATTAGTAAATGTCTACATAATTAGTAAATATCTAGTAAGTGAGTAGTCAGTATTCAGTTCAGCTTGCAACATAAATGAATCTATATATAATATCAAAAGTGCTACATAAGAACAAATCAGCTTATCCAGTTCCACATGCGTGCTATGATTGCTGCCCTTATTTTTGGCCTTATTCATTAAAGAGTGCTATCTATAACACCGTCTTACTGTGCCGCTATCTGTCAGAAACCACCTGTCCACTTCAAAACAGTTTCTCCTAAATTAGAGATGTGAATTCTGTCACTGTAATAACACATTCAAGTTCTGTACTTTGTTTTTTGGTTCTTTCAGAATTGGCACAAAGCATGTTTTCACTGCGATGTCTGTCGGATGGTGCTGACTGCCAACAACTTTGTCAGCCACAAGAAGAGGCCGTACTGCTCAGTGTGAGTGGCGTTTCCTTCATTAGGGGAAAAGTCACACAAAAAGATAACGTTGTATAAAATTGTGACTTAATTAATGGTTGCTATGGTTCATTTATTTCTCCAGACATAATCCAAGGAACAATACATTCACCAGTGTCTATCAGACCCCCATCAACATCAATGCCAAGAAACAAACCAAGGCGAGCAGTGAGGTAAGCTAGAGATGATGTAATTAACGTCAACACGTCGGCAGTAACAGGAGATAAACGCGCCTGCCGGCATCCAGTCAAGGTCTATTGTTAAGCGATTCTATTCGCTCTATATGTCATTCTGTGAAATTGTAATGGTTTGTTGTGATGGGCTGCCGATCATACGACTACATTAGTAGTCTTCATCCTGTTGACTGAGATCATCACTATCATGTTGCATAGATGTAAAACATAATCCATGCATGCATCACTGCTCAATCTGAATGAACCTGTGTTTGTTGAAAGCATGATAAGACCCCAGAAGGTATAATATTCTGTTTGGGAAGGCGATTGTCATTTGAAATGGCACAAAATGAATTTGGATTAGACAGCTTTGTGGTTTAGTTTGGAAGCTGGCATCTTAGCACCACAAATTACAAACACAACCTAAGGTGATTTCACAGAGGCACGGAGAATGAGATCTGTTCACCTATAACCATAAATGCTCTCAGAAAGCTCCGGATCCCAACGTATCCATTTCTCCCAAATTGCTCTTAAACTCATAAAGATTCTGTATTGGCGCTTTATGAGCCAGAGAGGCTGCTACCGAACCCTCCGGGTTCACGGTGACGGCAGCCGTGTGGAATGGGGACTGTGGCCCGGGGTTATTTCTGTGCTGGTGACAGAGGCAAGACACCCCCTTTCGCTCGCCCACTTTATGCTTCAGGCGGGCTAAAATTATATCCCAGGAAAAACAGCCCCTGCATCTCTTCCTCTCCCCTGCCCTCACACCTGTCCTCGTCCGTCTCAGTCTGTCTGTGTGTGTGTACGCATTTCTGAATCCATGTCGGCAATGCAGAGCTACTTGCTTAGCATATATTAGAGACAATCCTGAGTGATTCTCCATTTCCCCACTGAAGGCAGTATCTTTTTATTTGGAGAAAGGTCAAACAAACAGATCCAGTATTTGCATGAGCTCCAGGGTACCATTTATTTGTTTTCATCGAGTCCCGGATCAGGACAGAATATTTGATTAGGCTAGAAAAGTGAAAACAGCTCCACAGAACTCACACAGACACACAACAAAAGTTTTACAGCTTCAGGGTCATTAAGGAAAAGCTCAGACTCCATCCCGGTCTCCATCTTGGCTCGTTCTACTTTGTGCCTTGATGTGCCTCAAGATAAACACTTATTTATAACAGCTCACTAATAATAGCTCAGGTTGTCTTGTTAAAAGGTGATAACATGAGAATGACGCAGTAATATTTGGTGCTGTGGAGTTGAAATGAGGGCAAATCTCCCCTTTGTTTTATTTGAATAAGCTTCAATTGGGACCAAAAGTTATGCTATTGTCAATGTTTGCATGTCTTTGTACATGTTTTAGTGTGTGCAGATGCATAAACACGCAGCAGGCTGGCTTTGGCTTAATGCTTGTCGTCTATGTGCACTTGTAGCTGAAGTATCGTGAAGATGGCGAGCGCTTTATGTCCACCTTCCACTATGATATGAGGTCCTTGGAGCTGGAGAAGGCTCGCCTAGCCAGCCAGGTGAGCTCTCGGCAGAGCTGCTGGCCATTACTCCACAGTCAAAGGGCGATACCATACCAGTTCTGATCGCTCCTCTTCAGATATTTAAAACCCATTGTTAGAATATGACTGGATAGGGATTGGTTGCTGAATTAAGGTGGTACAAGCATAAAAAGGCACAATGTTGCTTCTTCTTGTGACCAGCTGGGAACGATGAGGTTTGTGTTCTGTATCCAAACAGGCTTTTCACTCTCAGTCTCAGTTCTCTGAGCAGCAAACATGGTACTCCGGCATGGTAACCAACCAGGAGATAGTGAGGGTGTCCCAGGCCCAGAACAGCATCAGTGACGTGAGTGCTCCTGCCTGACTGCACATTTTCCTAAACATCTTTAATTCATACTGATCAAATGATAAGCCCTGCTTCTGTGTGTGTACAGGTGAAGTACACAGAGGAATATGAACAGTCCAAAGGAAAAGGCAGCTTCCCTGCCATGATCACCCCGGGTTACCAGGCTGCGAAGAACGCCAACACACTGGCCAGTGGTGTAAGTGGAACACACACTTTTTTCACTCCAGCGTTAAAGGTATTATTTCTTCAAATCAAATTGTATAATTTTCTTCCCCCCTGCAGCTTGAGTATAAAAAAGGACACGAGGAGAGACTCTCACAATACACCGCATTTGTTGACCCCCCAGAGGTGATTCTGGCCAAGAAACAAGGACAAATCAGTGATGTAAGCCTTTCCTAATGACGTCACAATATCTGAAGCCTGTTCAGGATGAATGACTGTACTCTGCCTTCAGAGAGCCTCATGATTCTAACTATTTGGGAGGTCTAATTCATGTCATTCACCTCTCCTAGTACACGTACACAGAGGAGTATGAGCAGCAGAGAGGTAAAGGCAGTTTCCCAGCACATCTCACTCCTGGATACCAGATGTCAAAGAAAGCCACTGAGATGGCCAGTGATGTACGTACGCACGCAACAAACAAATGCAAACGCACGCATACGCACAGCGATCATTGGTAACGGTGTGGTTGTTCTTCCAGATAAAGTATCGTCAGATGTATGAACAGGAGATCAAGGGCAAAGCCTGCGCCGAAGCAGCAATGGGCGAAATCGTAAACGGCAGAGAAAACGCAGAGAAATTCAGCCATGTAAGCAAGTGGAAGAGTTGGAATTGTTATTGGAGAACAGAAGGAAGGAAGGACACCATTTTCTGTTTCACTATTTAGGTTACAATCTTGATAGTATTGAATTCCCTTTATGTTTGCAGATTGCCTATACTGAGAAGTACGAGCAGCAGCGAGGCAAAGGGAGCTTCCCTGCCATGATCACTCCGGGCTATCATCTGGCTAAGAAGGCTCAGGAACACGCAAGTGATGTGAGTATCAGGGGAAAACGCACAACGGTTGGCGAGCTGGGAACAGTTGTGTGACCGTGCGAGCTGACTGCAAACGTGACCTCAACAGTGTGGAGTGTAAAAGCTTCAGCATCATCCATCATTCGGCCCTGTCACCACTCACACAATGGATGGGACCACAATGAGCAGGCATCCCATGTCGTCACTCTCGAAACGAATCACCCTGAACACCCAAATTAGCCTTTGTGTGTGCGTGTGTGTGTGTGTGTGTGTAAATCTACCTACACATCCATCTTCTAGCGACGGCCTCATCCTATTGTAATACAGTATGTTCTCCTCCTAAATGCCTGCTGAATTGTATCTCATGTGTCCGCAGCTTAAGTACAGGAAGGACTCAAATAAGATGAAGGACACGTCTCACTTCCACAGCCTGACCTCAGAGGATAATCTGGCCCTGAAGAACGCACGCAAAATCAACAAGCTGGTCAGCGAGGTGAGTTTATCAGGGTGAGAGGTCAAACTGCACTGATATGGCGATAAGGGATTCAGAATCGAAGACAGAGAACCTTTATTTCATTTCTTCCTATTCTATTTCTACCTTCACCCCGCTGTGTGTGTGTATGTGTCCGCTTAAGATGGATACATACTGGACATACTGTGTGATGTAGACATGAAGCTACTCATGCTGCATTCTCAGCATCCCTGACATGCTTGTCCGCTGAGGTTGCAGCTTAGCACCGAGGCCACGAGACACCTAGTCCGCCTAAAGTTACCGCACGGAGGACCACAATGCTTTGCTCCGCCGCATCTATTCTGAACCGTATGGATATGTTGTATACATGCTTGCTATCTGCACCTGGTTTGAACCTTTGAAATGTTGCATTAGCCATGTTTGCTCCCTAATTCAAATCAGTAACTGTTAACGTTAAGCCGAGTAAAGCATATCTGGGCTTGAGGTCTGCGTGTGTATTGACATTTATCACTCAGACATGTATCCCTGGTGCCATATAGGCTCATTCCTAACCCTCCCTGTAAGCTCAGACTTACGGCTTACAACATGTTTGTTGTTGCAGCTGCTTTTATTTTTTGCCTTTTCTCCGATAGGTGGAGTATAAGAAAGACTTGGAGAACACCAAAGGACACAGCATCAATTTCTGTGAGACGCCACAGTTTCAGAACGCAGCCAAGGCCGGCAAGTTCAGCAGTGATGCAAGTATCAAAACACACAAAAACCTTTTCACACATTACCCGCTGAATGTTCCATAGAAGATAGACAGAATTGTAATTTTTCTTCATCTTTTCTTAGAACAAGTACAAGGAGAAGTACACCACCAGTATGAAAGGCCACTATGAAGGCTCGGGGATCGATAAGAAGACCATGCACGCCATGAAGGCCAGGAAGCTTGCAAGTGATGTAAGCACCGTTTTCCACTGTAATAATTAGATTGATAGTTTGAGACATTTTTATTTTCCTTGTCCACATTATTAAACATACATTACACGCACAAATGGACACACTACTCTGCCCCTTCTGTCCCTAATACACTCTTTGTGTACATGACAGATTTCTTACAAACAAGGTTATGAGCATGAGAAGATAGAGCAAGGGGACTACAACTACCCGGCTACTCTCACCCCTGGTTACCAAAGCCAACGGAAGCTGGACCCCCTGAAGGATGTGAGACTTCCCAAATCTAATCCAACCTGTGTGTCCAAAGTGTGTTCTTTCTCAAGTAGGAACTCAGATTTGTTGTTTTTTTATGACCACAGAAGAACTACAGGCAACATATTGACCAGGTCAAGCATAGTCGAGTGGTGGACACACCAGAGATCATCCTAGCCAAGAAAAATGCTAATCTTGTCAGCAATGTGAGTAGAAAGATCGATTACATTGCACCGGATTGCACCCATGAGCATTGGACTGATTGGTGCCTATGTTTAATTTATGTGTCCCTCAGTTAAATTACAAAGCAGATTATGAAAAGACCAAACACCAGTACACCTTATCTCAGGACCTGCCCCAGATCAAAAAGGCCAAAGACAATGCCACCCTGTGCAGTGATGTGAGTTGAAACACATGCACGCACACACACAAAGCCCAGAGAGTCGGAAGAAAATATGTAATATCCTCCAGGTTATCATTCTATAATCCTCTACTGTCACCTCCAGATTAAATATAAGGAAGAGTGGGAAAAGACCAAATCTAAAGCCTGTGACATCGGTGTGGACACGCTGACTGTCAAAGCGGCCAAAGCTTCCCGAGACCTCGCCAGTAACGTAAGTCACCGCAAAACAACACATTCTCCCTCTCAGGTATCTGCTGAACGAAAACCTCAGCGGACGTAATCAGATTTGTTTGTGCATGTGTTTCAGATTAAATACAAAGAGTCCTACAAGAAGGAAAAGGCAGTGGGGGTCAACGTGAGCGACTCCAAGACTCTGCACTCTCTGCATGTGGCCAAGATGAACAGTGATGTAAGCAGAAATCCATTATCACTAATGACAGACACTCGCGTATATGTTACCTAATGTACAATGGACAGAGCAGGATACAATAGAGAACAAAGAACATTAAGCTCTCCCCATGTCCTCCTCTGATCCTGACCTCTTCAGATTGAATACAAGAAGGGCTCCAAGGAGAGCCAGGGTAAGTTTAGTCTCCCGCTGGACATGGTCAATCTGAGCCACGCCAAGAAGGCCCAGGCCCTGGCCAGCGATCTGGAATACCGCACCAAACTCCACGAATACACCGTCATGCCCGACGACATCAAGGTCCAGCAGGCCAAAAAGGCTTACGCCCTGCAAAGCGAGGTGAGAGACGGAAGGGTCGAAACCTGACACGTGTTGCTGGAGGATTGAGCCTTACTTGCGTGACGCTGTTTCTCCCCTTGACCCCTATAGAACCAGTATCGTTCTGACCTGAACTGGATGAAAGGAGTGGGCTGGGAGGTCGACGGAAGCCTGAACGTAGCCCAGGCTAAGAAAGCCGGGGACTTGCTCAGTGACGTGAGTTGATACGGACGTTCTGTGTGGTGAAGGCACTTTCTCAATCTCTGTATTGATCTACGCTTATGTGATGACATCCAACATTCTATATTTCACAGACTAAATACCGCCAGAAGGTGGACAGTGTCAAGTTCACGCACGTGTCAGACGATCTCTCCCTCAAACATGCGAAGAAAAGCCAGGAACTGCGGAGCAACGTAAGGCTTTAACCTGTACATCTGTGACCTGGGCCGTTTCATTCTCTCTCCCATCTCTCACTAATGTCCATCTAATGTCCACATCTGATTCCAATGTCCAGCTGGCTTACAAGGCGGACACGGAGCAGATGATACACCAGTACACCATGACGAAGGACGAGCCGCTTTTCAAACAAGCAAAGGCTAACGCTGACCTTCTCAGTGGGGTAAGAGAAGTAGATGTACGACTACATGTTGGAAGTGGACTCAAGCGGCCTGCTTTTGAGTCTGCTTGTGACTACTTTCTAATTTCCCCTTTATGTTTTATAGAAAGTGTACAAGAGCAACTGGGAGAAGCAGAGGGAGAAGGGCTTCGAGCTGAGTTTGGACTCTCTGTCTATCCTCACCGCAAGAGCAAAGAGAGACCTGGCCAGTGATGTGAGTGACTCGAGAACTTACCCACCAGTGATTTGAAAGTGATCTAACATTTTGATTTGTCCACCTCGATATGTCACTGACCACTACTTACGTCTTGTGCTCCTCTAGGTCAAATACAAGGAGCAGTATGAGAAGAACAAAGGCAAGGTGATTGGCATTAAGTCGGTCAGCGGTGACTCTCAGATGGCTCATTCTGCTCTGGCCACCAAACTACAAAGCGGCCTCGAGTACAAGAAGGACTACGAGGACGCAAAGGCCAAATACAAGTGAGACTCCGCTCCTCAACAGGGATATTTAAGTTCTAAATCAGCTACTTTACTGTATTTACTCTTTACTTAACCTTGTGTTTCATTGATTTGATTGTTCTTATACCATCTCCAGTGTTTCCCTGGATATGCTGAACATCAGCCACGCCAAAAAGGCCCAGGACCTGGCAACCGATACCACATACAGAACTTTCCTCCATGAGTACACCACGCTGCCAACGGACATGACCGTCACCTGGGCCAAGAAGGCCTACGGACTGCAGAGCGATGTAAGAAACCAGCCCAAGCAGTCATTATTGTTTTATTTACATGTCTAGAGGATTAATTGAAAGCATTGCTGATCAATCTGTGGTGGAAATCAGGAATTGGGAATCATTTGGAAGTGAAATGTGTGTGTTTGTCTTCAGAAACAGTACAGGTCAGATCTGAACTGGATGAAGGGCGTGGGCTGGGAGGCGGGAAAGTCTCTTGACGTGCAGCAGGCCAAGAAAGCCGGAGAGCTCGTCAGTGAGGTACGCTCTGACCCCGACACCCAGAATGCATTGCATGTCATTCTGGGAGATACTGATTTAAAAAGGTAAAATGAGAGAATGTGGATCATCCTTTATATCGACAACGAAGAGTACTTGAGACTGTTACACTGTATAGCACGATTAATCTGAATTATTAATAACTGCAGAAGTATGTAGTTAAGCTAATACGGGAGCGTGAGAAAGTGATAAGCATGATTGTGTAACGTGGGACCGCATGGACCGGCGCATATCTGGGTTTACCGCTCGGGTCAGAATGTATTTAAAGAGCCGCGAACCATTCCTGTTCTCTAGAAACTAGGTTAGCAACAGACCGAGCTATAACAAGAGGCCAGGAGCAGGAGTGCAGGAACTGGAACCACTCCAACATAAAAGCCCTCCATATTAATGCCTTCATACCTTTTAGACCATTTCTCCACATTTTCCTGTGTCCTAATTCAGCCTCTGTTATATAAAGGTGTTGTTCCGCCTCGTGCTTCAGTTTGCAATGCACTTGTCCGGTAAAATGGTGCGGTAACACTTACACTAATGTGCAGCAAACGGTGCTGAGTGACAGGAACACACTCTATTGATAACCTCTGTATAAGCAGCCACTTAGTCCGGTAAGTAGTCATGTCAGGGTTACAAATATGAGACCACAGAAATAGAACAGAGCCTGGAATTCCTCTTTTCACCACGAGCCAAATATCTATCTATCTATCCTTCATGTCTCTTTCTCTGCCGGACTTTCTTGTATTCCAGAAAAAGTACCGTCAGAATGTGAGCGCTCTGAAGTACACCAGCGTTGAAGACACTCCAGAGATGCTCCAGGCCAAACACAGCAACAAGCTAGCCATCGACGTACGTGTGACGCAACATATTTTAGTATCAAGTATCAAGCTTGTCGGTTTGTCGGTTGCAATCTGACTCACTGCGGAGTGTGTACATGGTTTTTGCAGAGGCTGTACAGGGAGAAGGGCGAGAACATGAAGCACAACTACACACTGAGCGGAGAGCTGCCTGAGCATGTGCAGGCCAGACTCAATGCCATGAACCTCAGTGAGGTGAGCGCACAATACTGGAACTGTGGCTCGTGGCTCAGGTGCGTGTGAGGTCTCACCTTGTGTGTTTGTGCGTCTGCAGAGCCATTACAAGGAATCCTGGACTAAGCTACGCGATGGCGGATACAAACTGCGCCTGGACGCTATTCCTTTCCAGTCCGCCAAAGCATCCACAGACATCCTGAGTGACGTAAGCTTATCTTACAAAACTCATTATGGCACAAAACAGATTCATCTTATAGTTACAGACTGGAAGTAGCTTTTCAAACCGTCTGATAGAGCTTCGTTATTTCTTTCTGCAGCTTAAGTATAAAGGGGAATTTAAGAAGAACAAAGGGAAGATGATTGGACTGAGGGGACTACAGGATGATTTGAACATCGCTCATTCAGTCCACGCCAGCACGCTACAGAGCGATGTGAGTATTTCCTCCTCAACCGCAGGACTAATTCATCTATTTAGTCATTTTAAAGATCAACTGCTTAATCTCATCTCCTCCTTTTTCAGATCAAATACAAGCAGGACTCGGCGAGGGATCTCTCCAAGTACCGCCTGTCTATGGACATGATGGAGGTGGCCCACGCCAAAAAGGCCCAGTCGCTGGTGAGCGATCAGGACTACAGGCACATCCTGCATCAGTACACCACGCTGCCCGACGACATGACGCTGCAGGCCGCCAAGAAGGCTTACGCTCTGCAGAGTGAGGTGAGACACATTTTCTTCCCGTTTCCTCCAATCACTGTCTCTGTAATATGTTCTCGGCCATTGTATACAAGCGTTAACCGTGCATCTGTGTACGTGTTCCCCTCAGAAAGTATACCGCTCGGACCTGAACTACCTGAGAGGCGCGGCCTGGATCGGCACAGGGGCTCTGCAGATCGAAGGCTCCAAGAAAGCCTCAGACCTCATCAGTGATGTGAGAATCTGGTTGAGCCTCTCTGTACTGTTTGCGTCTAAGTGTGCAGTGTCAGGGTTTCGCAGAGACTAACTTGGACATTTCCTCCACAACAGAAAAAGTATCGACAGCAGCCGTACAGCTTCAAGCACACGTCTGTCACCGACTCCCCAGATATCGTCCACGCCAAAATGAGCGGACAGATCACAAACGAGGTAAGATCGTTAAAAAAGGCGGACGGATTCTGTGATTTCATGAATACGAAACATTTCAGCCGGTGATAAATGTGTGTGTGTGTGTGTGCTCTCTCCGCCCCAGCGTTTGTACAAAGAGAAAGGGGTGAACGACCAACACAACTACACTATAACAACCGAGAGGCCAGAGATTACACAAGCAAAGATCAACGCTGCCAACTTCAGTGAGGTCAGTTCATGTGACTCAAACACAGAATGAGCTAATGTGGCTCTCTTTTTCTGGGTAATTTAATGTTTGATCTGTGTTTTTTGACCTTCAGATCAAGTACAGGGAGTCGTGGCACACACTGAGAGCTCAGGGCTACAAACTCTCCATGCAGGATATCCCCTTCCAGTCGGCCAAGAGCTCCACAGGCATTGCCAGTGATGTAAGCAAATACAAAGCAAAGTCATCCTTGCACGGTCACCGATTTTAATGTCAGAATAAACGACAACCTCTGCTTCTCCCTCACTGTAGTATCAGTACAAGCACAACCACGTTCTGGAGAAGGGGAAGCACATCGGTGCCAAGAGCGTCCTGGACGACCCGCGTCTCCTGCACTGCTTGCAGGCGGGCAAGCTGGCCAGCGACCAGGAGTACCGCAAGGACGCGCTGACGGCCAGTGGGCAGTACCACCTCACGGGCGACATGATGCATCTGGTTATGGCTAAGAACGCCCAGGCTCTGGCCAGCGAACAGGACTACAGGAAAAGGCTGCATGAGTACACTGTGCTCCCCGACGACATGAAGGTCCAGTGGGCCAAAAAGGCTTACGACCTGCAGAGCGAGGTGAGGAGAAGAAGAGACGATGAATGGGAGGAAGAAGGCAAGAAGGCGATACTAATTTTCCCAACTTGTCCGTTTCCCTTTTTTCTAGAAACTCTACAAGTCTGACCTGCGTTTCATGAAGGGAGTGGCCTGGGATGGAGTGGGCGCTCCTCAGCTGGAATCGGCTAAGAAGGCCGGAGAGCTCATAAGTGATGTGGGTGTACATGTGACACGTTCTGAAAATGAGATGACATCAGACTCCTCACGTTATCACAGACATTTAGGATCAGCTTCAATTTTAATCTCAAGTCCTAACTTCAGTGTCTGCTGCCTTCACACAGAAAAAGTATCGTCAGCTGCCCGACAGACTGAAGTTCACCTCAGTGGCCGACTCTCCTGATATCCTCCATGCCAAGACCAGCTATCAGCAGTGCAGTGAGGTAGAGTGAACCGTGTTTGTAGCCGTATCTTAAACCATACAGTAACTAGTTTGAGTGGTATAATTGGATTTTACTTTACTTCTCTTAAAATTCCGTAAATTCTGAATCCGCTGATGTTTCTGTCTTCACACTCCAGAGGTTGTACAAATCAGGGAGGAATGACGACATGCACAAGTACACACTACACGGAGACGACCCAGACTTCATCAGAGCCAAGCTTAACGCCCAGCAGATAAGCGATGTAAGACCCCGCTCTCATCTTCCTCACGTGATTTCAAAGAGACTTCAATATCTCTTACTGACATTCTTTTATCTCAAACATTCTTTACCCCCGTGAAGAAAGTTTACAAGCAATCTGGGGAGGAGGTGAAGTCGTCGGGCTACGACCTGAGGTTGGACGCTATTCCCTTCCAAACCGCCAAGGTCTCCAGAGAAATCGCCAGCGACGTGAGTGAACGTGATGAAGCAAATCTGAGAGGTGGAGATCCGATTTAGATCTTTTGTTCCAAAAACTTTCTCCCCGCCACAGTTCCGCTACAAGGAGTCCCATCAGAAGGAGAAGGGCCAGCAGGTGGGGCTGCGCTGCGTGGAGGACGACCCTAAGATGGTGCACTCTCTAGCCGCCAGCAAACTCCAGAGCAACCTGGAGTACAAACGGCAGTCTAAGGAGGAGCGCGGCCAGTACAAAATCCACGCCGACCAGCCCGAGTTCCTGCAGGCCAAGAAGAGCCAAGCGCAGGCCAGCGACATCACCTACCGCAACAAACTCCACGACTACACCTGCGACCCCGAGCAGCTCAACGTCAAACACGCCAAGCAGGCCTACAAGCTGCAGAGCGACGTAGGTTACGGTGTTTTCTGAACATCTGTGTAGGTTCTATCCAAACATTCTGCAGCACGCTTTAACTGTGGCCCTCTGCCACTTCTCTGCAGGTGAACTACAAGGCCGATCTGAACTGGATGAAGGGAGCGGGCTGGACCCCTCCAGGCTCCCATAAGGCCGAACTGGCCCGCCGAGCCGCCGAGCTGGGGTTGGCTGAGGGGGTGAGCACCGACGAGGCTATCGCTAAGTACCAGCACATGATGATGGTGAGGGGAACTCAATTAATGGCAGAAATGATTCCTTCTGTATGAAACCTTTCCTTGATGGCTCCGTTTTGATGATCGCCTGTATCGTTAATAGTGAAGCATCTACGCTTTCCATCACTGTCTTTGCACCACCTGATCAAATCGTTGGTTGTTTGAGATAGTTATGAGGCAGGAAGTTCAACACATTCAACACATTAACTCTTTCTCTTCCTCTTCCTCTTCCTCCTCCTCCTCCTCCTCCTCTGTCTTCTAGTTCCAGCACCAGCTTCAGATGGAGCAGCAGATGGCGCTGCAGCTGCAGCAGCAGCAGTCCTCAGAGCAGGTGGAGACCAGCGAGGAGATCCAGCAAGGTGTCAACATGGACGCCATGGAGGTCCTCCAGGTCAAGAGGAAGAAGACCATCCAAACCGTCCAGAAGAAGTCCACCACCACCTCCTCCTCCTCCTCCTTCAAGTCCATGGAGAGGAAGTCCACCACCTCCAGCAAGTCGTCCTCCTCCGCCGCCATTGAGAACACAGTGAGGATGTCCTCCAGTAAAGCTGCTGCCATAGAAGAAGCGTAGATTAAAGTGTTTTTATATGAAAATAGTATTTAGGAAATGTTAAAGAAAGACACTTTAAGAGTAAGAGGGGTTTACTTACTTACTTACTGGTGGAACGGTGGCGTCTACTTTGGTGAAATGAGCGTTGAAGCTGGAGTGAGGTGTGTGAGGGCGGGAGATTACGTAAACTGGGTGTGAGAGTGAACTGTGAAATGTGGATTAAAGCTAAAGGGATGAAGCAGGTGGAATCAGGAGGGAAACAGTCAAGTTTGAGGGAAGGATGATTTGTTTTCAGATTGAATGTCATGCAGGTTTGACATTTGATCTCAACTATGAGATTGTGATTTTGAGATTCATCTGTATTTGCTTAGTTTAGCCCAAAATGTAACTTTTCAGATTGATGCAGTTGAACTGCCACCTCACAAATGCATCTTTACTAGAAGTCCTTATACGGATTATAAATGATTATAAGTGTGTTCAAGAGGAAGAACAGTGAGGCACACACACACACATCGTTTGTTTTATATCTTTATTCACACATGTTGCAAGTTCAGGCATGGATCATATGCTGTGTTGTTGTAATGAGGCTCAGGGAGAACTCTGCCCTACTGAAGTGACCTTTGACCCTACGATTGTTCTGACAGGTTCAGCTTTGTGAGCTTGTGACAGTGTTTCTTTAATCTCAAAGCTGGGCTCGGAGTAAATGCTTGCTTTCATTTGCTGATGGAAAAAAATAAAGAGTTTTGTCAAACGCAAAGTGGCCTTGTTTCCCTGTGACACACACACACACTCATGCAGATACAGATACAGATCCTCAGTTCATTTTGCTTTTGATCCAGTTGTTTAGTCCATGGACGTTGGCGTAGACACCAGGCTTGTTCTTTTCGCCACAGCCGACACCCCAGCTCACCACACCGGTCACATAGGAGACCCCGTTCTCCTCACACACCAGGGGGCCCCCGGAGTCGCCCTGCAGAGAGAGAGAGATGGTTCAACACCCAATGACCTGAAATAGGTTGGACTTTAAGAGTGCGTCGTCCTAACACAATCTCACCTGACAGGTGTCGACGCCTCCTTGCATGACGCCCGCACAGATCATGCTTGCGTCAATCAAGTCTCCATGGACACCAGGAGCTTTACATCGCTTGTCTGAGATCAGGAGAACACGAGCGTTCAGCAGCTGGGGGCTGTACACAGCTGAGGGGGAAACAAAGTGTGTATTTAAAGGCCGCTTTACCACAAACACATGTTAAGTGGATATCAAAGGACATTTTGTTTTTGTACTATTTTCAGTTTTGCCCCATCCGGAGATCACACATTCCTTTCCAGGGGGGAAGGCCTTGGTCGAGAGACAGGCCGTCCTCACAAAGCGTGTTTCCTTGGCGCAGTAAGGACTGTCGGTGACTTTGAGTTTGAGCAGAGCTGCAACAGGCATTCACACATACAGGTCTATAGATAAACCAATCCAACTACGTTCCTTTTGGCGTAAGTCAATGAAGACATGAATGAGTGAATGTGTGGGTAATTTGGTAAGAAAAGACAAAATATACAAACCAACGTCGTTGTAAAGTGCTTCTGCTGTGAGTCTGTATCTCTCATGGACAATACTTTCCAACACTGGGATTACCTGGTCCATCGTCTCGTCTTTATTCAAGTTCACGCCTCCCGCAACCACTTGGTATTCATCATTGGGATCACTATAAAGAACCACTCTGTAGGATTCAGCAGGAAAAGGCATCGACCTGAAATGGCAATCGAGAACTTACATGCAGTGAGCGGCAGTGAGGACCCAGCAGGACGAGATCAGGATTCCTCCGCACGTGTGGCCGAACGCATCATTGGAGTTCTTCTTTCTGTACTGCAGGGACACCTGCCACGGGTGGGCGCCAGGGAACGACTTTCTCCCCCCGAAGATCCTGCTGTTGCGAACTGGCATGGAGACGCCACACTGGGAGAACTGGGTGGGGCTTCGCTGAGGCGCAACCGCTGTGGGCTTAGGGACGACCGGGTCTAATGGAAGAGGAAGATGAGCACTGGGCATGCATCTGTGTGTGTGTGTGTGTGTGTGTGTGTGTGTGTGTGAGATCACCTTGGGAGCATTTCTTGATTTTGCAGTAGTCCCAGAGTAATGTTTTGTTCTCTTTAGTAAAACACCAAGGTTTGTCGTCGCCATCTGGGTTCCTAAGAGGAAATCAAGGTTGCTTTTTCGAGAAACTATTCTTATTCTTAATGCAGTTAAATCCTAATAAATAAATGGATAAATAGATATAATGAAATAGTCTAAATTCCACTTTAAAGAGTAACACCAATACCACCCTTAACAACCGCATACCTGCAGTCGTTGTTACGTCCCAGTCCATCGAAATCTGAATAAGTCACAAAAGGGTCTTCCCCATTGGCCAGGATGAAATAGGAATGCCAGTCCAGACAAACAATACCTCCCTCTGTCACACTGACTGAACCCCGGTACGATGCTCCATCTCCCTGGTAACAGTCAGTGGGGGCTGCGTGGAAATTTGAGGCCAAACATTAAAGCACAGTAAGTGATATGACAGGAGCATTAAAGGGGGCGCTGTCACTTCTGTAAAGCCTTTTACCAACTTCACAGAATCTCCCAGTATATCCGTCAGGACAGGCACAGCGGAATCGTTTCGTTCCGTTGATGCACACGCCCCAGTTCTTGCAGGGACTGGGCTCGCAGACAGACACCGGCACTGAAACGGGCCAGAGGGACAAATGAACAGAACAGGAGCAGGAGCAGGAGGGGTGCACATAGGAATCTTCAACGGGGGGCGTATGGTTAATCTGTCTGGGTCTATCAATAATCTACATGTGGAGAGAAATGCATCAGTTTGCTCTGATCAGAGGTCAAATCTGTTCGTTTTGATGTTGATCCATGTCAGAAAGTGCAGTGTGGTTATAGAGCAACATCTCCATTCATTATGGGGTTTCTAGTTCTAGTCAAGTGTGTGATCGAGTATTAGCGTCTCTTCCAAGTTGGCGTCGTACTCACAGGACTTGCAGTCAGCGCCTTGGTAGGGAGTTTTACACTTGCACTCGTAAAACGGTGGCTTCTTCAAGTCGACGACACAGTAACCGTGACCACATGACACATTCTCACACACGTTTCTCACTGAGGAAACCCAAAAAGAGAGGGAGACGTGTTTGCAGTTGTCCAGAGTGAATGAGTGATGAAAGGAGAAGGTCGTTCATACCTCTTTGACACTTCTTGCCTGTGTAAGGCTCCTGACAGAGGCAGGTGAAGTTAGATCCACCTTCACTGAAACAGGAGGCACCCTGTTGACAAGGGTTTGGATTGCAAGCAGCTGGGAAAGAGCAGAAGTTAGTTTGGATGAGGATTTATGGAAAAAAAAGGAATATGAGAGAAGGTTTTTATGGGGCACTCACTGTTTTCATCCAAAAGCTCGTACAACCAGTCGTCTGATCCTACAAAACCCGGGGTGTAATCCAAATCGAATTCATCATCCCCGTAGTCAATGTCTGCCAAAAACAGAGAGCTGAGTAAACTTTGGAACTTTGGCAACAAGAGGAAAAGTAAAGAGAAGAGAAGAGAAGAGAGGAGAAGAGAAGAGAAGAGAAGAGAAGAGAAGAGAAGAGAAGAGAAGAGAAGAGAAGAGAAGAACATAAAGTGACCAGAAGGTCTAATTACATTCAATATCTATTAAATTAAAGTGGAATTCTTCTTTTTTTTTTTTTTATCATTTTTGAATTATTGTATGAATTTTGTTCTGTATTGATTGGATAAGACAGTATATTCTCTTTAAACTATTTGAGTAAGATAAAATAAATAAGCAAACACATGAAGAATCTCTCTGATCAGGTTTGGGGACAGCAGAATTAAACAGATTAACAGTGTGTGTGTGTGTGTGTCACCAGCAGACGAGATTCTTACAGTCAAGCTGAAACGACAAAAACCACAGCAGGGTTATACTCAAAAACAGCCACTCCACAAAGAAGACTCAAAGATCGCATTTCCAAACTTACTTCAGAGTGCCCGTGAGCGGTGAGGACGCTCAGGGTGAAGAGCAGAGCGGCTGCAGTCAGCATGATGTCGTGAGGACCAATGATCATCTGAATGTCCCTCAACTTCACTTACAATGTCCGTCGTTCCCCGCATCTGTCAATCTTTACCCAGCTGCATTGATTCTGGAGGGTTTCTGAGGACACGCTGAGCTTTTGAGCATTTGTTTAACCTTGTCTAGGCTGCCCACATATAATACCTCCACCAGCTGGGTTTGGTGAATAAATATCCTGGAATATCCTGAAAGAATCTTTCTAATGTAGCCTGGTTTGTTAGATTTTAAATGTTATTCCATATGATGAACATTTATGAATTCATTTCTCTGTATTTCAGTCTTTTTGGTGTGCAGGTTACTGGAGAATAAACTGAATTTAAATGAATTACATTTAAATTTAGTTCCTTATTTATTGATTCACTTAAATTCATATATATTTGTTTCCTTACAGATCTTAACAGCAACATTTTCTTCACAATAATTTCTTATAAGAAGTAAATGTTTATGTAATTTGCCTCCGAGATAAATCAATAGCAAAGATCCGGAACCTGATCCCAATCCCAACGTGTGTAATAGCGTCAAGTAAGTAAAATAACACTAGCTAATATAAATGTGTCGCTGCCAAGGGAGCACTCAAACATCCAGGGTATCATTCTTTTATCTTTATTTACAATTGTTGCAAGCAAAGAGAAGTGAGAAGAAATGACAAAAGATGTGAGGTAACATTTTGTTCAGACCAAACGCATCCTTATGAGATTAAGTGACGGGCGATCCAGTCGGTGAACCCGTTGACGTTGGCGTAGACTCCGGGTTTGTTCTTCTTGCCACAGCCTGCGCCCCAGCTCACCACACCCACCACATAGTGGGTTCCATCACGCTCGCACACCAGAGGGCCCCCGGAGTCACCCTGCAGAGAGAGAGAGAGAGAGAGAGAGAGAGAGAGAGAGAGAGAGAGAGAGAGAGAGAGAGAGAGAGAGAGAGAGAGAGAGAGAGAGAGAGAATTAATATCCCACTATTATCCTTTACTCTCTATGTAAGGATGATTGCAGCAATAATGCGCCCCCCCCTTCCCTTCCACACACACACACACGCACAACACACCTGGCACGCGTCCACGCCTCCTTTCATGTTGCCTGCACAGAACATGCTGTCGTCCAGTGAGGTTCCGTACACCTGAGGAGCTTTGCATCGCTCCTGAGAGATCAGGAGGACGCGGGTGTCCAACAGCTGGTTGGTGCCATATTTGTCTGCGAGGAGGGAGGGAGAGAGAGAGAGAGAGGGAGAGAGAGAGAGAGAGAGAGAGAGAGACAGACAGACAGAGAGAGAGAGAGAGAGAGGGAGAGATTCTAATGTACTGTGTGATGTCATCATTTTGCAGTGAAGTAAGCAGAGATTACATTACCCTCCTGTTTTCCGATGTAAATGCGTGCTATAGGTCTAGGTGAGGAGGATGAATGTCCATGAGCTGCCAAAGTTTAAAACAGTCACCACTTCATTGGTTTCATCCTTTGATTTCTCCCCACATGCTTTGATATTTGTTCTCAAAAACAAATTATTCTGCACAATCTTCTTGTGATTGTTGAGGTTAGAATGAAGCTCAAACAGCTTTTTCCTCTATCTATCTATCTATATTCTTCAGTGTAGATATCAAAATATACTTTACGTGTTTCAGTGACACCCCAGCCTGAGATCACACACTCTGTCCCGGGGCTGAACGGCTGGTTTGGCAGGCAGGCCGTCTTGACGAATCGTGTCTCTTTGGCACAGTACGGACCGTCCGTCACTTTGAGCTTCAGCATGGCTACAGGAGAGAAAACACAGAAATGGGACAGAAACAATCACACTGGATGCAAACGTATTGAATCCTCAGTATCTTATGTATATTCATGCTTATTCTTGCGCCTTACCAACATCATTATACAGAGCGAAGGAAGTCTCCCTGTAAGCCTCATGGACGACGGCTCTCTCCACAGGAATCGCCTGATCGAAGGCCTCAGTCTTCTCTAGGTCCACTCCTCCCAGCACCACCTGCATGTCCGCCCCATTTGAACTGGGCAATAAAAAAAAGAGACACCAGTTGATGCCAGTGTACAGCAGAATACGGAGGGATGATGAGTAAATACCTATGGAGCTTACATGCAGTGTGCAGCGGTCAGCACCCAGCAGGACGACACGAGGATTCCTCCACAGATGTGAGAGTAGGACCCGGAGCCTCTGTCTTTGATCTGCAGGGACACCTGCCACGGGTGAGCGCCAGGGAGAGACTTCTTGCCTCCGAAGATCCTGGCAGAGCGTCCGGGCTGAGGCTTGCCGCACTGAGAGAACTGAGAGGCGGGGACGTCCGGCTTAGGTGGGACGGGTGGCGGGGGGGCCGGAGCTGGAAGAGACTGAGCATGTGAGAGCTGAGGGAAGGTGTGTGTGTGTGTGTGTGTGTGTGTGTGTGTGTGTGTGTGTGTGCGTGTGTACCTCCAGAGCATTTTCTGACATTACAGTATTCCCACTTCAGTTTCCCGTCTTTGTTAACAAAACACCAGGGCTGATCGTCTCCATCAGGGTTCCTTAAATACAGAAAATTAAAAGCATATTCAATCTATTCTGTCTAAATGTGTTCATCACTCCCTATCATCCCCCCCCCGCCCCACCTGCAGTAACTGTGTGGTCCGATGCCGTCGAAGCCTGGGTAGTCTTTGAAAGGATCTCCACCTTTCTGCCGGACGAAATTGGAATTCCAGTCCAGACACTCTGCACCGTCCGCAGTGATGCTCACCGTGCCGCGGTAAGACTCTCCGTTGTCCCTGTAACAGTCGTTTGGGGCTGGAAACACACACAACAACAACCACATGTCATCTCTACACTTTTACATTTATGCTTATGCCTGCTGGGAATTACGAGAGGAATCATATACTTACCAATCTCACAGAACGTTCCAGTATATCCAGCAGGGCAGGAACACTGGAAGGAGGAGAGTTTGGGGCCCTTGATGCAGGAGCCTCCATTCAGACAGGGGCTGGGCTTACAGGGAGAAGCTTCAAACACACACACAACAGCAACGATTAATAGTAAACACAGGTTCAGTATAGATCAGTAACTTCACAACAATCACAAATACAACAGACCTTTCCTGCAGCTGGGTGGTTTGAACGGAGCTTTGCACTTGCACTCGTAGAAAGGTGCGGTTTGTGTGACGACGCAGCTTCCATGGCCGCATTTGGCATTCTTACAAACGTCTTTGGCTGATAGAGAAATGGTTAGGTTAGGTTCATTAGCAGAGACTGAAGTTTACAGCCACAATGCAGTACCGGCGGAACCCCCTAGGGTTCCCTAGAGCCCCTTTTTTGATCGTACCTGTCTGACACTTCTTTCCAGTGTAAGGCTCAGGACACACACACGTGAAGCCTCCGTCAGAAGTCGTGTCACATCTGCCTTCGTTTAAACACGGGTTTGGATCGCACTGACCTACATGAAGACACAATTACACCATCCAACCAAAGCAAAGGGGTTAAAGGTCAAGACGGGCAGAATGCAGCTGAATCGATGGATTCCTCAGTCGGCTTTGGAGGTCAGGGGTCATTTACCTGCGACATCAACGAGCTCATACACCCAATCATCCTGTGTGTAATCTGTGTCCTCTCCCGGGGGATCGGTGACGTAATCATAATAAACGTAATCTGAGAGAGGAGAGAGACATGCAGGGACGTGTTCTAATGTGGAAGTGACACAATGAACGTCAAGTGAGACAAAGTCAAATCTGAAGGACTTTACCGGTATAGTCGGTTTCTGTAATGACCTGCAACAAAAACGGAAAAATACATGAAAGGATGTTAGAGAGGGAAACAGACAGACGCCATGATGCAGTTTAGGGGTTAAATGGCACAAAATTGGAATTATAGAAGTTTTTAACAAAGTGACTTGCAAAGCTTAATGTAGAAGAACTACTTGTCATTTGCGATGTTTAAACGTGCAGATTCCTTGTAACTTTGTTGCTATGGGAGATCACAGATTGTATTTTTTTCATCCATACTTACAAGAACCTCCTGTCCGAACGCACAGAGGTGCAGCAGTAAAGCTGTGACGAGGAAGAGGAGCATGGTGATGATGGGACCAGCCGACGTGAAGCTCCTTCTTCTGCACCGTGGTTCCTATATAATACCCCCCCCCACAAAAAAAACACACCACCCACCTGTCAATCATTAGCACCCTGCATCGACCACAGAGGCCTCAGATGTGATTAAATTCTTTTGTTTTGCCCTTTGACCTTCGTTTTTGACGTGGTCGTCATAATAAATAACTTCAACCTAAATCCTCCTCGATACACAGATGGGCTTCAGACCAATGAGCAATCAAATGTTCATCACGCGTTTGAATATTACGCAATTCCTGTAGTAAAATGTTGAAATCATTGATCGGTGATTGGACATCGGCTTAAATGTGTCGATATGGATCATGTAACAGAGACAAATAAAGATGATTCAGTCATTTTCAAACACACACACACACAGTTGTGATTTGTCAGCTGAGCTTTTCTTTTTTATTCAAACAGTGATCATGTTACACTGGGTGCAATAAAACATCCTCAATATACAGAATTATATAAAATGTACACGGGGAGTTTGTAGACAAAGAGGTCCCATCTGTCCACTATCTCGCTCTCTCTCTCCCTATTGGTTGACCTCATTTTGAAAAGGTCATCAACCTGTTTACACAACCCAGTTAAGAGAAAGACAAAACGTTCACGGGGAGTGTGTGTGTGTGCGTGTGTGTGTGCGTGTGTGTGTAAACCAACTTTAAGTATCATCATCATGTGCCGTTTAAACCGAGCTGTTCGTTTTGTATCACACTCCAAAAACTCCGGAACCTTCCCCTGGCTGCGGACGCGTCAAAACCCTAAAAGTGCTTTCGTTGCCGCGGTTACGCTTTGTGACAAAAAGAAAAATCTGATTTGGCAAGTCGCAGGCAGGTCGGGTTTCCAGAAAATAAAAAAAATGATAGAAAAAGGCTTATAAATAAAAAAAGAAGGCATAAAACTTCCAGAATCAAGAGTTGGCGGCGGTGGCGGCGGCACAGATCCCTCAAAAGGAAGTCACTCTCATCATCAAACCCCGTGACGACAGATCAAAACTGCGTGGGCGTGCGTCCCTTTCGTGTCCTCAGCTCCGCCCCGTCTGCGCAGGCCCCTCCCCCCGCGGCGGGAAAGTCCTCAGGATGGAGAGTCAGGCGTCGTCCTCCCCAGCCGGAAAAACCTCTTCATGTGTATTCCGACTTGCGGATGTAGTTGGAAGGCACGTAGCCTTTCCGCCCGCCCGCCTCGCCCAGCCACCACTCGCTGTTCCCGTTGAGGTCCTGGAACTCCAGTATGCGGAGGCGCTGATTGGCTGAGATGGTCAGTTCGTTGTCACAGCGGGCGCTGAAAGAGTAGATGGCGTAGTATATCTGGAAAAGAACGGGATTGATGAGTGGATTGTTGTGTTTGGGAGGCATTTTTCCTGAACCTTTTGCTCTGGGACTCAAATAGAAATCTCACCTGATGGCCGTCAAGCTCCGCCTCGCATTCCGGTTCCGGTTCCGGTTCAGGCTCGATGTATTCATCTCGGTACTGAGGAGACTTCTTATGGTCGCCGTCTCCGTTTCGCCGCTGGTGCGAGCTGTAAGCTTTGTCTGCGTGTCCGTACCGCTGTGAGCCGCTGTTCCTCTGCGCCGAAGAAGACTCCGGCTCCGAGTGGTACGACGTCTCTCTGTAGCCGCTCGGATTCCCGTGACCGCCATCGTACGAGTCTCTGTGACTGCTGGAATTCCTCGAGGAAGAGTCCGTGTCTCTGTGACTCTGGGAATTGCGGTAAGTCTGGTCCGATACTTCCCTTCGACTCGAGGGGTTTCGGTTGGACGAGCCCACCGCGTTGCCCTGAGTCGTGGAGTTCGTTTTCGCCGTCTCTCTGTGATTCCTGCGAGACAAGGACAAGTCCAGGGACGGGTGCGGCGACGGCTGGCTCTGGGGCTGCGCCGCAGTGAAGCCCACGGTGGCGGTTTCCTGGTTGAACGTCAACGTGCTGTTGCTGTTCTGGCGGGAGAACACCGGGGAGGAGCCGCCGTAGCCCGACTCGTTGGACGACTGGCTCTCGATGGAGACGTCCGACTGGCTCCTGCGTGGGTTGTAGGGCTTGAGGAAGGAGCTGTACACAAAGCCTCTGGTGACTGCAGGAGAAGAAAGGGAAAGAACCATGACATCGCTGCGTGGATTTTTGGGATCTATCGGCGCTCGGAGCGTCCAGATGACTCACCTCCGTTATCGATCAGCCAGCGGTTGTTGCTCCCCATGGGGTCCTGCTGCTTGATGACGGCAATCAGGTCTCCCTCTTGTACGCACACGTCCAGATCCTGGGCCGCGTTGAAGTTCCTTTCGGCCTGGAAGAGCTTCTCAGGGCCGTATCGTGCCAGGAGCGACGCGCGGTGCTCGTCTGTCTGCGAGATCAAGTTGGGCTGAAAGACACCAGACAACCATCATCATCATCATCGTCGTCGTTCCTCAAAGACAGCAGGGCGGTGATGTAAGGAGTTAGTTTGACTCACAGGTACTTGGAGTTGCTTTTTAGACGTTTGCTTCTCCAGCGTTTTCTTCTCGGGTTTCCGTGGGGCGGTGGCGGGAGGAAGGTTCTCGGGGCAGAAGCTGAAGCGCTGCAGGAGCTTAAGCACTTGACCGTGCTCATCCTGGAACTTTGACACCAGGTTCCCCTCCGTGCCACTGCTACCGGAGAACTAGAGAGAGAGACAGAGACAGAGAGAGGTGAAGATAACAGTCTGCGTCAGTAATGTGTCAGATTCCCTCCCGCCCCTGCAGAGTTCAACCCCCGTCCCACTCACGGCCTGTAGGAGGGGCTCCAGCTCGCCCATCGTCATCTTCATGAAGTCTTTCTGGGCTTGAGCGAACGCCCGCACGCAGCCGGTGAACAGCTCCTCCGCCGCGCCGTAGAACTTGGGCAGCTCGTCCAGGAGCTGGGCGTTGAGCGCCTCGTAGGTGTTGCGCGTCACCTGCAGCTCATCTTGGATGCGTCGGTCCTTCAGACGCTCGGCGCGTTCCTTGCAGTTGTCGTAGTCCAGCAGCTTGTCGAAGCGCTTCTGGATGAGCTTGTGGGGGCCGGCGAACATGAGGAGAAGCTGGGTGAGCGGGTTGATGACCAAGGCCTCTGTGCGCTCCTTCTGCTCAGGGAGAGAAGGGAAGAGGAGTCAGCGTTTATTGCCTAAAAGCCACACGTCAGCAGTCAGGACATCCGTGTTTCCTGACTGAAGCTACGCAGAGCAAGAAAGACTTACAAAGTGGGTGAACTGCTTGTCACTGATGCAGCGGTGAGCCCTTTGGAAGCGATCAGGGTCCAGGATGCTGCGATCAGGGTCCAGGATGCTGCGCTCGGTGTAGATGTCACAGAAACTGATGGCCGCCAAAACCTTCACAGAGGCCGATTCCTGTACAGACCACGTTCAATATTATGATGGATCCAGGGAGATCATTACTTATAACAACTCATAAGAAAGGACCGACTGTTTCGGACTGACTATTTAAGCAGTTAGACAGTTCTGTAGTCAAGTTCTCCTCTTCTTCATACCCGTATGTGTTGCAGGTACAATGAAATGTCCCTGATGAAGGACTTGATGAGTCTCTCTTGCATCCTGAACTTCTTCTCAGCATCATCGAACGCCTCATCTTTGATCTGGGGGAGGAAGAGACACACGACATCAGAACACGCCGCACGTTTTGGTTTCATCCCCCGTCGCTTCCGCCTCCGTATGAAACATGTCGGTTACCTGGGGTGAAATTCCCGTGAGGTGCTTGAGGTGGCTGCTGACGCGGTTCGACTTCTTGATGATGGAGTGCATGCTCAACTTGGAGATCTTATCGATGAACGTGTCCTCGTCTCCTTTCCTGTACTTCACCACTGTGGGCAGCAGAGGGCAGGCATGAGCAACCGGACTTTAAATTAACCCTGACAGCATTCATAACAAACTTTTAAGGGATTTTTTTTACCTAGATCCTTCCGCCGCTTGAACTCGTTGATGTTGACGTTGATCTCCTTGACGGCCTGCAGGGCCTTGGTCAGCTGGAGGCGGTCGTGGTGGCTCTCGGGCGTGGCACCCAGCAGTTCCATCAGCAGCAGCGGGTAGCGCATCACCCGCTGCACCGGCTTGATCAGGAAAGAGCCCAGGTTGATGTAATTCGTTTTGCCCCTGAAATTGAATTGGAGATGATTGGTTGGCTGAGGGTATGAAGAGTGTGTGTGAGAGGAAAAAAGGGTAAGAGTCCCTCAAACCACAGCTACCATCTGATTTTGGAAGGAAATGTTTACACACACACACACACACACACACACACACACACACACACACACACACACACACACACACACACACTTTGCAGGAGCATGTGCAGATTTGCTTAATTATAATGCCATCTAGAGCACAAAACAGCTTCAACATGGAAGCCAATGACTAAGGGGATATTTAAGGGGAAACCTGAATCCAGCAGAAATGCGTGAATGCAGGTTTACACACTTATCCTGGGGTTGGAAGTAGATTAGAGGGTTTTCAGTTACATTTTCTCATGATCTGAAGTTTCACGTTATTCTAAAGATGCAGTTGCTGTTTTGCTCCACTAGATGGCATCACAGGGTTTCCCAGGATGAATTAGGAAGCTGTCAGCTTCTCCGCAGATGAGGCCGGTCCCTGATAGAGTGCTGAGCATTAAACAGTGTTAGTTTGCATTCTGCAGCAATAACACGCACGTACGTTATGCACATGCACAGGCAAACACCACAACATACAATAAGAGACACACACCAACACACGCGTCATTGTGGTTAGTGAGCCGTAAGCATGCGGTCAAGACGCTCCTCATGCTGGAGATCATGGACACACTCTTTTATGGAGACTTACCACTCTCGGTACATGGCCCTGTTGTTGAGGATGGATGAGAAGAGACGACAAAGAAGAAGAGGATTTATAAGCCTGTGACCCTGACACAACTTTGCTTCATGGTATTTGCCTGCCTAAAGGGAGTGTTTGCGTGTGTGCGAAGCAAATCCAAAGAATGTGACTGAAACCCTGCAGAGGTCAGAGCCCAGTGGAGCCCAGAGCAGTCACTGCTGAAATGTACTGTTTTTATTCTCACGCGGGAAAAAAACAAAGTCTAACTCTGCCTTGCTCAGCTCCTAAAGCGAGTGTGTGTGTGTGTATGTTGTTACACTTTTAGAACGGACTGTTAATGTCTAAATCAACTGTCCAGTGAGCAAATACGCGATTGGAGAAACAGGAATATAAAAGGACTAAAGAGACGTTCAATGTCAACATAGGGTCTGTGATGTGAACAGTGACATTTCATTTTGTTGATGCCGATTTGTTCCAGGAACCAAACCTTTTCAGGTAAAACAAAAGTGTGTAAGGTCTATAAACACACACACACACACACACACTGTCAGAACAGCTGTGACGACTGAAGTGCCTGAGTCACCTGCCGCAGATGGTGAAACTGGACAGGTGAAACCAGGTTGGGCACATTCTTTGACTGCTCCACATTACTGAGAGGGCCTGATGCCGCTGCCGCCGCCGCCACCGCCGCTACACGGGTGCAGCTGGAAACGCGTCTCGTAACACGGTGGATATAAAAGCCGACTTTCAGACCGATCGTGTTGTTCCCTTGTAAAAACATGATATGACTCATTTCCGCTAGCAATGAATTCCAAAGTCTACAGTCGTAAAAATGGATCAGGTCAACCATCAGAACCACGTCTGAATGCTTCTGTAAGCTCGTTCTGCCTTGGTGGAGGTATGCCACATAAATGGTCAACAGCCTTTGACGGATTTATCTAAGCTATACTATTTGTTTTAGAGGACACTCGCTTCCTTTCCATGCTATTCCACACGCAATCATGCACATGTCTGATCACTCCCATGCAGACGGGTGAGTTCACGTGTTGTGTTCAAGGTCACGTGTCGCACGTTGCGCCCTCACCTCAGCCTCTCCAGACACTCCAGCACGTGGGACTGGATGCTCTCGTCCTTCTCGTAGGTCTCCAGCAGGGAGATGGCGTCGTCGTGGTTCTGGCAGTAGATCTTGTAAACGTCCTCCAGTTCCACTTTGAAGTCCAGGAATACCTCTCCTGAAGAAGACCAAGCAAAGCAAGGAAGTTATTGAAAATGTAGGATAAAGGGCTATCAACGCACCATTCAAGGGCAGCTGTTGTCATTTATGTCATTGAATATCATATCCATCTACTTCCACTCTTCCCCGGCTGCAGCACTGCTCTGCACTGTGAGTGAAAACAGTCCCTCCCTGCTCCATTTTGTTTGGCCAGCAGGATTATGACTACATCACGTGTTATTTTGTCCGTCTCCTTACCGATAGAGTCCATGTCCTGCAGCGTCTGAAACAGGCGCTGAGACAGATCGATCACAGAGCTGATGTTGCCAAAGAGTCCTTCGAAGTCCACGTTCTGAACCTGTGAGATAAAGCGTTAAAAATGATAATAAATATACTTAAATATACATATAAACACACATAAATCCTTAATTAATTCCATTTACCCGTTTGCGCTGCAGAGGCTGGATGATCTCCTTGACGCACATCTGCAGGTCTTTGATGTAGTCCTTCTCCGTCTGCAGCAGCTCTTCGATGACCTTCGACCTCTTCTCCATCATCCTCAGCTCGGGGTCCTCCGTGCCGGCGCCGGCGGCTAGGGTGGCGTCCGAGTCTGGGACGGCGGGCTCCAGGGGTTTGGGCTGGGACGACAGGAGTGTCATCTCTGGAGAGACGGGAGAGGGACAGAGAGAGAGATGGTAAGACCTTAGTTTGGGATCATTCTAACACGTGAGAGTGATGTTACAGCAAGGACCTGACTAACAATGAGGGGGATTGTGAAAAGGGACAGAAAGGAAAGAGACACTCGGTCCAGCATGCCATCCATCCCACACTGTCCCGCCCCATTTCTCCTCATCTTGTCCGACTGGCTTGTGATCAATGTCTCTGCTATCACTCGGGGTAGGAGGGAGAGCCCGGTTCACGCATGGCTTGTTTTTATGAATGGGCCTAAATCTGGAGTGGACTCGGGCTCTTTGTCTCCGGCACAATGGCCTGTGACAGCAACTGCAGACATACAGGCTCGAAGGGAAGGCGCAAAGGAGACAGTTAGAGCGGGACAGAGGGACGAGAGTGGACTGGAAAGGGATGATAAAGAAATAGGATGTATGTGTGTGTGTGTGTAAACCAAAAACACCACTGTGCACCTGCTGAAACACTTCTAGATGGGTAGACTGTAGGTTAAGGGTTGATTGATAAATTCTGAGCTGAACCACAATTATCTACTAGATTGACAAGCATTGCTGGTGGGGTCAGAACTTTTCAATCAACCTCTACGTATTCCATGACTGCGCTACTCTGGAGATGACACAATGAGCACCGCGTTGTGTTTGATCATGACATCACCCATGAACAGACAACATCAGAGGCTAATCAATTTAATGCCGCTTACCCTCAGGCCACACACACACACACACACACACACACACACACACACACACACACACACACACACACACACACACACACACACACACACACACACACACACACACACACACACACACACACACACGAGAAATAACCCGAAGCAACTGCCCCACTCTTTTGAAATGAAGTTACTAGATCAGACATTCAAGCTCATAAAATATCAATACTAACTTCCAAGTGACATTTATTTTGAAATCTGCTGATGAGGGTTGGTCTGATCCCCCAGCCACCTGCCTTTCCCCCCCACCCTTACCTCATTCATCCTTCCTCTTCCTCTTCACGTGACATGGCTAAGACTTAGAGGAGCTTTTCCCATCTCTAACACCACACTGACACACACACACACACACACACACGTATATCCCATCACTTTTGCTCTGCAGCACCGAAACGTTTCCCCACTGATGGGAAAGTAACTTCACTAATGGGTTTGTAAAGTCAAACATCTCCACATTGCAGAGATAGAACACAAAAGAAAGCCAGTTTAATTGGCATCAAAAGGTTCATTCCCACGTTTGATCCTCTGCGCACACACACACACACAAACACACGCACACACACACTCACAAGCGCATTATGTGCTCCACTTCACATGTTTCAGTATGCGGCCCTCTCCAACATAACAAACCTGCGAAACTGCATAAGCAGAGTTTGACCCACTTTTTACGGAATACAACTTTGCTTTGTTCTTTGCGGGATAACAAACAGGCTTCATCAATACAGATTTAGACAGACCACAGCTTGGGTTTATGCAGATTTTAGGAAGAAAATAAATACAGTGTGTGTGTGTGTAGCCCTGTAACTAGGTGGCGTAGGAGCTGCCTGGACCGCTCAGTTGGCAATCAGACAACGGGAAACACCTGAGCAACAATCACACTCCTCGGCTGAATCAAATCACTGCACCTGCTTCACACACTCATTATGAAGAGCCTTAATCTCTAGGGTGTGTGTGGTAATGTTAGATTTTAAGAAATTTTACTAGTAAATATAATAAAACTAACAAATACATATTATTCAGGTGATGTTGTGTAATTTACTGCATTTTAGTCTCTAGTTTGACAGACTTCCTACACACAACACACACAGAAACAACTTCCTCTGCAATGACTAAAGCCTCATATGAAAACAAATGCAAAGATTGTGCGTCGTAGCATTAAGTCACTGTTTGCAATGCACAGACGACAACAACAACAACAACCATTTGAGTGTTGAATTTGCAGTAATCAGGAGCTCTATCTGCTAAAAACATGTTGTATGACTGCGTTCATACTCATAGTTGATGCATCAGCGGAGGATTAAACCAAAATGGAGCAAAACAAACGACAGCTCACCAGAAACAAGTCCTTAAAGTCTGACTTAAGGATTTAGCGGCTATGATGTTGGAGGACTGAATTCCTTGCTGGAGTTTTTCAGTACACATGCTTCCATATAAATGCTGGTTAAAGTGAATCATCTGCATAATCCTTCTAATTTCTAATTGTCAAATATGCATTTGAATGTAAGCAGAGAAAGAGGGTGATGATGCTTCACACCACTTTAAAATCAAACACATGCACACACACACCCACACACACAGTCCCATGCATACGGGTTCAAACAAAACCAGACACACTGAGGTGGTCCATTGTCAGTCATGAGGATCCAGCTCCTGAGCCTTGTGGCGGACTGTGTGTGTGTGCATGTGTGTGTCTCCTGCTACAAAAAGTCCATTACAGAGATTTGATTACCATGAGAATGGATGGGAACCCACCAGAGAGGATGGAACACTCAGGCATACATTAAAAACCTGTTTGTAGCTTAATGAACAGGTGGTCAAACATCTAGGGACTGAAAACCAAATTCCGCATTTTTGGGACAGAAGACGCTGCTGGGGACATGGAGGTGCTGTGCTGCTGTGTGTGATTGCTACAGGTTGCCTATCTGGAATGAACCTAAAGGTCATCAGTCTTAACTTGGAGCAGCTGGAGCCTCTTCCTCCTCTTCCTCATAATCCAAATCAACTCAAGCACATTGTTTGTTTCTACACTGTAGCTTTTTGAAAACTCTTTTTTCCACGCACGTCTCCCTGCATTCCGCCTCCTCTGCTGGGTGCACAACGCTAAACAAGCCGTGCAAAGTCAAAAGTTTGCTCTGAGCTTTAAGGTCAGACACAATCGGTGCTGTGTGTGTTCGGCTCCAAAGTTCACACAAGAATGCCCAGTCGCCCTGGCAACACAAAATAGCGGGGGCCCTTGTCATATCAAGCCAAGTTTTGGAGTGCAGGGAGTGGCTTTTCTCTTCGTCTCTCTTTTCTCCCCGTGTGTGTGTGTGTGTGTGTGTGTGTGTGTGTGTGTGTGTGTGTGTGTGTGTGTGTGTGTGTGTGTGTGTGTGCGCACTCAGCTGGGACATGAAACTACTTGCAATAAATCTGTAACTGCTTGTTGGTAACTGGCATGAGAAAACAACACCAATGCCAACACAGACAGAAGTAAAACCAGCAAGACTCATAAAAGGGCCTCAAACTTTGCCACTTTAGTTTTGCGTTTCACAGAACAGGCTGCACTTTTTTATTTCCATAAAAACAAGACTAGACTAAACATAAGTTCTTTAAAGACTTTAGAGTAAACGGTTGCTGCTTGACCTTTGTACCACCGTCCGCTAGACCAGGGACAACACAGAGGAAGGGCAGCTTGTTCAGTGACATGTCCTCCTGTTTATCTTCAAGGTTCAAAGGTCATAGGTCACATTCCTGCTCGTGGCAAAATCACAAAGCAGAATCCGTGTAGTTTTGTTGGGTGTAACAAACAAGCCATTCTATAGGAAGGTTCCGGGTCCACCTACAAACCTAACTAACAACGTGAATAAATAAAATCTATCAAAGTTTTGGGGTTGAGATGCTAAAGGAGGCCAACAGTGAACCCAGGAATGTCTCATTTCTTCTCATTTCAATGTTGAGTAAAGACCCATTACTTCAAGAGACCATCAGCTTTGCATATATGTGCACAGAGAGGGAGGGGGGAGGGGCATGTACAACCAAAGTGGTACTGTCTTCTAGCTGCCGGAGTAGGTGAAGACAATGAGTCTATTGGTTTTAACAGCTGCTTCGGCGATGGACAACGGTGCGACAGTCTACTGAGATATCCATCAACTTACAGAGTCAAAGAAAAGCAAAGGAGGATGTTTTCCGTCTCTTGTATGAGGCGATTGCCCCATGTTCCTGCTGTGGGAAAATACTCCGATGGGACAAGTTAAGACAAAGCTCCGCCTCTGGGCTTTACTGGTTTTCCCACTGATTAATATTAAGAATTAAACAGACTTAGTGATGTAATGTTGTAGACTGGAACAAGGGTGGAAGAAACACCCTGGGGCACTGCTGTAGGAGTGTGTTTGAGCCGTCAGTGCGAGTATGTGTTTTGAATAAAGATCAACAGCGGCTTTTGGATTAACGCTCAATTACTATCGAGATTGAGGGATGAACTGTGATTAACTGTGATTTCCAAAACAAAATCGAGAAAATGGAGAAATTCAACAACCACAAAACAACGACATCTGTCAGACACAGGAAACAACTGAGTGGCTGTAGGTTCTAGCTTTGTGTGTTATTTGGGTAAGATTTGTGAACGTTTGTCTTTGAACACAGTTGGTCTTGGGATCACACGAGGAGTGACGTACGCAGGTAGCCGGCCTCTTATCACGTGTAAACTAGTCCTGATGGGAAAAGTCCACAAGGTTAAGTTTTGTTTTCCCACACTTTCTATCTGACCGTGCAGATAACATCGCTCTCGTCTCTAATGCAGGTACCTGTAGCACCATTGTTCAACCGGCAAAGGAGGCATGTAGTGTTTTTAACAGTGATTTGCTTTAATTATGTGCTCCGGCATCAATCTACAGGTTTGGTGCTGAACATTATCTCATGAAATATTGATAATTCTTACATATACATATTCCTAATGAGATGAGTTTGATATTTATTCGGGGGGGAATAATTGCTATATTGCGAAACAGAAATAATCTATAGATTAATCGACTAATCGAAAAAATAATCTGTAGATTAATCGCTACAAAAATAATGGTTAGGTGCAGCCCGACTTCACACCTACGGGCAGTTCAGAGTTGATTCTCCAAGTCACCTGACCTGAGCTCTACTGTAAACAAAAGAGCTATGCAGCCGGATTCAAACCTGAGGTGAGGGGACCGGGTTGACTGTTTGGGGATAAACCAATAAGCAAAGCACGGCGCCTCGTGCAAAAGTCAACACTTCTGCCGCAGAGTTTCTGACCTACATGAGAGTGGCGAGCCAAATCCTTTAGCCAGCAGGAGGGTAAGGCTCATTTAGACCGATACTGAACTCTTGTCCAGAGATTTCTAGTCTTAACCTACCCCCCACCAATAGCGGTGACTGCTCAAGGATTAAAGACAACACGGTCAGCCAAGTGGTTTACGTTAGACAGATTAGCCACAGACAGTGAAACAAACTTCACAAAAGTAATCTGAAAACCTTGGTTATCAGCTGCAGTTTCTACGCTCTGTTTCTGTCACACAGAGGTAGAGATTTAATGCTGGATTACTCCTTCTACATGCCTAAGTGCCATCTGAAAATGCCTTTGTAGTCACCTCAATGTCATGGAGGCACAGTTTAAACTCAATAAGCAGAGCAATAGAACGAGCTAATGTTTTTAGCCCTGCAATCAACTGCTTTAGTCAGAGCAAAACCCTGAGCAAGCTGAAACTGTTTAACAAGATTAACGGATGACAAGACAGCGCAGAAGTAAGCGAGCATGTGTGCGTTTTGAAAAATGCCGTCATCCCTCCAATAAGCCTTCCAAAGACCAATCCAGGACACACACACACACACACACACGGACTAAGACACACACATCAGCATCGGTGTTGTCTTGCAGTGAAGGAGTCAGCACAGTGCTGGCCCCCGCCTGGCACCAGACAGACCCCCGCTATTCACTCGCCATGCTGACGCTAGGGATTAATGCTTGGACAGCCAAAATGGATGTGTGTGTGTGTGTGTGTCGTGCATGTGATGTATGTGGGTCTAGGTGACTGGGGGAGGGGTTGTGGGGCGCCACCTGCTTCTACTCAGACACGATGAAGTCAGCCTCAAGAGTGCTCTCTCTCTTTCCTATCATTATGTGCGCACACAAACACACACACACACACCCTATGGTCTGGTGTTGGGGTTGTTTATCAGTATAGGAAACTGAACCCCAGGGCAGCCAATCTACGTCCTTGTTCACAACTGTCTTTCTGTTAAGACCACAAAGCAAAGTTGATGATCTGCTATTTAAATGGAAATGAAGACCAAGCAAAGATAAGCCCCTGCATATAAAACAAACTCAAAATCATTCCACAAAAATCAAGCAAATCCAGTCACGGGGATGGATGGAAGTTGATAAGATCATTTTAGCTGCGTCATTTAGAGGAGAGGGCAGATGACAGTGACAGACTGTGGCCTTCCTGTCAGGCGTAAAGTGAACAGACGAGTTGTGCTTTACATAGCATAACAGTGATGCAGACTGAAGCAGAAAACAGCAGAAGGGACAAGGAGAGAGGGAGAGAGAGAGAGTGACAACAAAAAACAAGAAACCCACAAAACCTGATCGGCAGGTTCCTACGCCTACAAATACCTCATATTTCACCTTCCTGCTACTGACACACACACACAAGTTACAACACACACACTGTAAAGGGGCTGGGTGCCACTCAGCACTTTGGAAGCACTAAGTATTGATTAGACACATCCAAATGTCACAATGATGAGACACCAAAGACGGTCATAGATTTCACCTTCCTGTTGACAATAGGTGCGGGAGTGACATTAACACTTCAATCCACAACCCTCAAGACCAGTTTAGTGAAGTGGACTTGAAAGCAATCCTGATACTGAGTGTGCACTGGTGTGAGACCTTGTACTTGGACCTGATTATACAGACAGTGGTACCTCATGCTTAGGAATGGCACACATTGTACCTTCCCTCACAGGAAAGCATCGTGGTGTTTACCTTCGTTCTGTTTCCTGTTAACAGCAAGCCGCGTCCGTCGCAGAGAGCATGGAGCGGTCTTCCTGTAGAAGCTGTTACGATCGAGTGAGCCCACGTAAACAGGCTTGTGGCCCCTTCTAGGACCTGCGCTCCCGGTGCTCGACTCGTATCCTCTTTCCCGCTCGTCGCTGTGCCTGAATATAATGGGATCCTCGTAAGAGCGCAATTCCCTGAGTGCGAGCTTCTGATTCTGTTCCTGGACCCACTCCTCGCAGTGACTCTTGTGATTTTTAATGGGGTATTCCTCAGGTGGTATATCAACAGATACCGAGCGCAGTTCTCGATATCTCTCTCTGGGTTTACACTCAGAACGTCCCCCGTATCTGAGTTCATCAGGGTCAGCGTCTGTGTTATTGTAGCTGTCTTCATACTCCGAGTAGTGGTGGTCTGCAGCTCTCCGCTCTCCGCTCTCCTTTTCTTTGCAGTTATCCCTCCTGCTGTAGTTGTAATGCTCATCTCTTCTATCTCCTGAGGTATCCCTGTATCTGTAATAGTTATCCTTTTCTTTAGAACCGTAGCGCTCGTCCGGTCCAAGGTCACGCTGGGCCCTTCCTTTATTGGTGTAAGTTTCCTCACTCCTTTGACCATAGACATCCCTGTCTCTCTGGACGTCGTCTCTGCGGTCATATTGATCGTCTGCACAGCGGTCATGATAATGGTCCCTCGATTTCCTCTCGGGATAGTAATCGTCCTCCTCTCTGCGCTGGTAGTTGTCTTTTTCTCTGTAGCGACTGTTCTCTTTAGAGTCATAATAATCTCTATCTCTGTGGTCGTAGTTCCGATCGCCATCTCTGTAATCTTCTCTGTAATCGTCTCTGTTAGCATATTTGTCTTTATGATCGTAATAGTCTTCGTACTCACTGTTGTAACTGTCATGTTCCCTGAGATCAAACTTCTGGCGTGTCCTGCTGTCATATTGCTGCTCTTTGCGCTCATAGTGATCCTTGTACCTCCTGTCATAATGATCCCTGTTGGCGTATTTGTCCATGTGGTCATTTTGTTCTTGGTCTCTGTGATTACTACGACCATAACGGTCAGCATCACGTTCATAGTCTCTGTTCTTTCTGTCGTCATACCTTTCTTGACTTCTGAGATCACAGTCTTCTCCTTGAGGGGCCCTACTGTAGTCCTGGTGGCTGTAATCCTCTGGGCCCTGGTAGAAACAATGTTTGCCTTTCCATTCCGATTTCCTCACGTTTAGGTGACCATCTTCTGAACGTGGGTGGAAATAAATGTCGTGACCTCGATCCTGGTTGTTTTTTGACTCTACCTTGTGCCGATCCTCATACTCCCAGCTGGGTTGGTTGCCTTGCCTAACTTGGGCTTGGTTCTCCCACTGTACCGGCCACGGAGCTGACACATGCACTGGAGGAGCCACTGGCCCAGCCACGGCCACCATTGGCCCACTTTGAAGAGGCATCATGGTGGCATGTACTGGCATAGGGCAGCCTGGAGGTGGACCTGGGCCTGGATGGACAGGAGGTCCCATCATCACTGGTCCCTGCGGTTGCCCAGGTGCTAGTACTCCATATGCATGATATCCAACCTGTTGCTGCAGTTGGTGTAAATGCTGTAGCTGCTGTAGATGAGCAATTCTCTCTCTCTCTCTGGCCCAACCAGCATCCCCCAGCTCTTCCACACTCTTCCCTCTCCTTACCGGGGCTTCAGCTGCATAGTTCCAATCCATCGCACCAAACATGACTGGGTTCCCAAAAACCACTGGGCTCTTCATGTTCCTTTCCGTCTTCTATCAGCTATCTCAGAGCCGATCCTTGTTCAGCGTGGCTCTTTCCTTCACTCCTTAAAGTTCTACATTCCATAACAAAGCGCCTTGGGAGACTCCACCTGTCAGGCATATTGTCTGTAACTCTCCCACTTGTTTTCTCTGTCTCCTCTTCTCCGTCTCAACAGGACTGCCTGGCCTAAGCACCTCCCAGCCCTCAGTGTAACCAAATCACACCCTCCCAACAACTCTTTCCACCAATCATGCGAGGAGCTGGGGGAGCAGGGTTATTGAAGGAGGAGCCTTCTTGGGTTAATGATTCAGTAGAGTCACATGAGTGGAGGATTAGCCCGGCAGCCCCTCCCTCTGCCTCAATTGGCTCGTACTTCTGTTCGCAGGAAAACACACTGCATGGAGATTTTCTTTGGGAGATGGAAGATGGAGACAAACTTCCCAGTCTGCCACAGATCTGGCACCAACTTTCTACAGCTATGCAACAATTCATCATCCTTCCTTCCCTATATCCTGTTTTCTACCTCTTTGTTCTTTCCCATTCTTTTCCACCAGTGTGTTCACCTCTCCATTAACGCTGCCCTGTAGAGACTAACACAATGCCACAACCCATTTCTGTTTGTCTGTGCTTTCATTTTCTATATCGATCATAGATGTAAAAGGACACGGCTAACCAAAACTAAAGAAGAAACTGAACTCTACGCGGGAGTTCGACTTTGCCCTGCATTTAAGGGTGGAGTAAAGCATTTCCACATTAAAACATCCATGTGGTATTTTTGAAAACTGATTTCCTTATGGAGAAGTGTGCAGTAGAAAGGGAAGGGCCGGGTGCAAAGGACAACAGAGGCGGAAACCAGATATATTCATACCTAGACAGAGCAAGCAAATGAGAAAGTAGAGAGTTTTGAGAGCTCATAGCCTGATTAAACCAGAGTGCTGGAGAAGTAGCTGCTGGTGTGTACAATGAGCTATTGTTGAAGACTGTCCCTGCACGATCTCTCAGTGTGAGAAAAAAGTCCGGCCTATTCATAAAGCTGGAGTATAATATATCCCTCTCTCTCTCCCTCTCCCCCCCTGACCGTGTTCTCTCTATGAAAGAGGCAAGGGCTGAAGAAACAGGTTTAAAGGACCCTAATGCACTCACACGTGACACACACACACAAAACAGGCCTAATCGGCAACAAGGAAAGAACAAATAAAGAATCAACAACTTAAATAACATAACATAGATATGAATGTTGTACTTGAGGTTGGATCATGAACTGATTCAAATAGTATAAAAATAATTAACTGAAATAATTGAGATTATTTTACCCCAGTGAAATGTAAGAAAAAGTATAGAAAGATAACTGTAAGAAAATACAGATAACTGTAAGAAAATATATGAACCTAAATCAAAGTTCACTCATTGTGAACAAAGCAAATTTCCCCCAGATTTCTGCAAAAATCCTGTGGCGGAGCATTGTGCTCAACTTACGTAAGTCTATTTAATTATCAGTGTTCAACATCTCAGCTTTCAGGAGCGGTACCGCCACCGAAACTGTGTTAGTGTCTGCTGCAGGAATGTCAAATACAGCATTCCTCCTCGTTCAGGTTATGTAAATGGTGCTGTCAGAGGGCGCTACTGCCTTTAGTCTACAAAAAAAAGTCCAGCGATAAGATCCGACCTACGGGAAAGAGTCTGCAGCCTGGAAGCGTCCGGATTGTAACCTGAAGCTGAAACAGATCCTAAAAAACAGAACAGGCTCAGTTGTGGGGTTTTAATAGAGGGGTTGGAGAATTAAAGCGGCCTGAAGGTCAAAGAGGTTAAGGGAGAAAAGGGGGGACACAAAGAGATGGTGGAGACAGAAAAAGATACACACACACACAGAAAGAGAGAGAGAGAGAGAGAGAGAGAGAGAGATGTGACTTGGACTGGGCCGTGCAGAGCAGCCAGGGGCCCACGTTGAAGTTCCTCCCTGCCTTATAACAATAAGCTGCCATTGTCTCTCAAACGTCACACTTAGGAACACACCCTGCTACAGGCTGGAAAAAAACACACACTCCAAAGCGTGACTGACTAGGCGCGTGTTTCTTTTTTGCAAGAGTGTTCTCTATGAAAAACACCATTAATACATAAATTATAAATAAACTTTAAATAGATTTAAAACAACAATCTATTATGCATCTGGGTCCATTTCCACACCTTAGAAAAACATCAAAGGGGAGGCAAAGATGGAGTTACTGATTATATTGTTGTAACGGGTGTGAGAACTCCTGCTTTACTCTGACGAATGAATCCTAACTACGTGGTTTCACCACACTTAACCACACCTGTAGACCCTGGAACCTTTCTACACCCCCCAGGGTTTACTGCTTTAATTAGCAATTAAAATCAAGGGTTGTTCAAACTCCACTCCTTACAATAGCAGCCTTAGATTATTGATAGGGAGGGAGAAACGTGTTGTAGAGGAAATGTCTAGAGGAAATTGATCAGATTAGATCTTTTCACTGAGTCACTTAGTTAAAGCATTCATTTAGTATGACATCAAATAGCCTCATATCAAACTGAACCATAGTTGAAAATGATCCCATCAAAAGCTTCTCAGTGACAACAAGTGTGTCAATATCCGTGTGTGTATAGGAAAGTCACAGATATGCATCATCGGGCATGTAGAGACGTTAAAAAGACGCAGTGAGGGCTTAAAGCTTCACTTTCTTCAACAACAATCTTTCATCAATTACATTTTTCAGTGTGCCCATGAGCAAGGCACTCAGACCCTAACAGCAGCGAGGCTTCCCGGTGAGAAAACAAGAGAACGGTGCAAAACTGAGCGGCTCAAACAACGCGCTCAGTCAACACAACACCAGCTGTCACACAGCGCCCGCGACCAGATGACACCAAAACTATGATGTCACCGTAAGATTTCAGGCCCTACCTGCCACCCAGCTGGACCCGGCCTCCCGAGAGAGTCGGAACAGGGTAGAGAGGCGTGCCAGGGGCCGCGTCACTGCTCGCCACAAGCTCACTTTGGGTCCAGCTCCAGAGTGAGCCATGTTCTCTCCTCCCGCAACCTCAAAACTATCTCTGAGTCCTCGCTCTGTCCAACTCCTTTTGGGAATGATGGAGGAATATAGGAAAAGGGGCACAGGGGGTGAGGAAAACTCTGAGGAAGGTGAGAGAGGGAGGAAGGCTGGGAGTAGAGAGCCAGTAAGAGAGTGGGAGAGTGGAAAGGAGACAGAGGCCCACATGCATTGCTGAACCTCTCGCTGTGTGCAAGAATGCACCTCGTACCTACGTGATAAACTCAGGCCGCCAACCACGACACATAACATGAGACAGCAAGAACAGATAGCCAATTAGCTTTGGCCCGCAGCCACATCCTTCATGTGTCAAAATGGAGCTCCAGTCTTGACCTTTTTGCCTAACAACTTGTCATATGCATCATTCTTATTGTTGTCTTGTGTATATTTGATTGCCTGACATGGTCTGATCGCATCTCTACTGGAAAGGAGCCCTGCATCTGTTTGTAAGCTTACACTCAACCAGGACAAGAAAACTCAAGATCTCCAATTTTATCAGTCCTATCAAGTTCAAGTACAACTTACTAACGCACAGGACTCTCACCTTGTAGCTGATGCTGCTCCAGAGCCAGCGTCTCCAGAGTGTAGGTGCAGAACTCCAGGTTCTCCATGGCTTGCAGCTGGGCCGTCTCCTCCTCCTCCACTTCCAGCATGGCCCTGAGTTCCTCCGCCGTGTGCGCGTACGCCTCCATGTCGTGCTCCACTTCCTGCAGCCGTAGCAGCAGGCGATACTGCTCCTGCTGCTCTGTCTCTCTCTCCCTCTCCAGCTCCATCTCCCTCTCCAGCTCTGTTTCCGCTTCCAGTTGTCTCTGGATCTCCTGATCCTGGGCCGCAGCCAGGTCGCCGAACTCTGCTTCTTCTTGTGTCGCCTGGTCGAGGAGGTTTACGGGGGCCTCGTCGCTGGCGTAGAAGATGGGACCGTCTGTGAGAGGGTCGTGGGTTGGCGGAGCGGAGGTTTGTCTGGGGCAGCGTGGGGGGATGCGTGGAGCAGGACGGGCCGGTTTGTACGCAGCTGGGGCCGAGAGACGAAGGATTTTCGGACGAGGGGGCGGAGGGCGGAGGGTCCTGCGCCTGTCCAGCGAGGATGAGGCAGAGTTAGGGGCTAAGGGCCGCAAGAGCTGGGAAACGGGGGAATGCGCAGAGCCTCGGATGATGTCACTTTCGTCGCTGTAATCCAGAATGGAAAAGTGGCGTGAGACGTGGGACTGAAGGCTCGGGTCGCCACCGGCAACCACATCAGTGTCACTTTGTGAGGCGGTCAAGCTTTTCTCAAACTCAAAGAGCTGCTGGGTTAGCTTGGCCTCCAGGTCCCCGGCAGAGGTTGCTAGGGCATCCAAGGTGAAGGACGATACACCGTTGGAGCTGCGGAGCTTCTGCTTGGAGTGCGATCGTTTCTCCGCACTGCCCATCAACATGTCGGCGTCACTGACACTTGCATGGCGAGTTAGTCTTTTCTGCATGTGGCCTTCAACAAGACTGCTTAATGCCTTGCCCAGAGTCGCACTTTTGTTGTTGTTGTTGGCGGCGGCGGCGGTTCCATCCCCTGGCGGCCTCTGGTTGTATCTGCTCTCCTTGGACCTCGGCGTGCTCGGAAGGGTCAAGCTCTGAAACAGTTTGGATTGTGAGGGTCGCGTGTTTCCGTTGGCATAGTTGGACCTTTTCACACTCTCTACATTAGAGGACGGGCTCAGGTGGTGCTTATGGCCGAGCGCGGGCGGGCTGGGCCGAGGCGGAGGAAGGGATTTAGGTCTCGTCGGCGCTCTTTGCGCTGGCCCGACGGGTCTTCGTGGCTGAGATTCAGACCTGCCACTTAAATCTCTCCGCCCTGCGCTGTGCGGTTGTGCTCCGCTGCGATTGCTAACCTTCTCTCCTTGCCACCTCGCCTCCTCAGACCTCTCAAAGTAGTCCAGGTCCCACACTGTATGATCCTCGTATGCTCTCCAGTCAGAATCCTGCCCTGAGCCATTTGGGCACTGGTTACCTGGGCCGTATTCCAACGTACAGCTCTCCCCCTCCTCTTCCTCCTCCTTCTCTTCCTCTTGTTCAACGTTTCTTTCCTCTTCACTTTTCTGCTCATCGTCCTCCATTTTGACAAAACGATGTGGGAAAACCCCCCGCTGGCCTGACAGCTCCCCCTCCAGCCAGCCATCTTCCAGAGTCTTAATAATACATATTCTGTCCCCCACGTCAAAGTCCAACTCACCAGGTTCTATGGCCCGAAACTCATACAGTGCCACTCCATACACACCAGCCTCTTCCTCCTCATCCATGCCTTCCTCATTCACCGAGCGCTCCTCCATTTCTCCCATGAAAACCTCCCCGTCCTCCGCCCCTTCCTCCTCCGTCGCCTCTCCGGCATCATAATCCTCATAGTTCAAATCACTCTTAAAGTAGTGAGAGTCCACGGGCTCCTGTGGAGATCGAAGAGGACTCAGGAGCTCCACAAACCCCTCTGGGAAGTTCCCCCGCCGACCCTCCAGCTCTCCCTGGAACCAGCCGGGCTCGGGCAGCCCGGTGATAATGATCAAGTCCCCTTCGCGGAAGTCTAGCTCTTCGTTGAGCTGCGCATGGAGGCTCATGAGGGCCCGGGCCTGGCCTAAAGCGTAAGGCGGGAGCTCCAGCGCCTGAGCCTGAGCCGAGCGTTCAGACAGCTGCCTGGAGCGGCCGGACAGGTTCAGTTCCTTCACACAGGACAAGGGGAAGAGACCCCGGGAACCAAAGGCATTACAGCCACGCTGCCAGATCTCTCCCACATCTGTAGATCCTCCTGCCTCCTCCACCACCACATCACCTAACAGGGAGAAGCAGAAAGAGACTTGTTTTTAATTCTAAGAAGGCAAAATCATTGCAAATCTCTGAGCTCAGCAATAAATTTACAGTTTTACAGTTTCTGTTGTCACGTCTCTGTGTTGATTCAACTCTTTAAAGACATAATAGAACACGAGTAGAACAGTGAGTTGAATGAAAACAGGTCTGGGACAAATGAACACAAACTTTATGAGCTTCATAATAAGAGGATTGACTGTAGAGCTGCTGTTATTGCTCTGTAATGCTGTGTTTCCTGAATTCTTGTATTAGGATTATCCTTATTTTTTACTGGATTGTTGCTCATATATCTGGAGATTAAAGGAATGTTGACTGGTCAGCTAAAAAGTCACGGGGGTCACATTCCAAAGAGCTGCGGCTCCGCCTCCCATTGTGTCTGGGATCAAAACTGGAGCACAGCCAGAAGGCTTTATGGAAAAATCATACATAAACATGTCAACTCACAGATGAAAGAGGAGGATACAAACCAGGAAATGTGAGTTACCTGGGACAGAACAAAGCCTGAAATGTTTTTGATGGAAACATTCTTGAATTGTAGTGAGATATAATCAGAAAAAAACAAAAGCTTACACTCAGTAAAACCTATTCTGGTACAAGAATAACACTACTGATGTTTCTACGACTACCACAGCTGCTGGTACTTCTAATAATAAAAAATAAACAAAAATACAGTTTGGTGGATCTCTGCAAACATCACTTTAGTATATTTGTGTTTTTTTAATGAATAAAAAATAAGGATCACGAAAGAAGACGAAACAAGTGCTTTCATGCGAGTTTAGCTTCTGGATGGTGACATCTAGTGGCTGGATTTGGAACAGCACCTTTTATGTTGCGTGTTGCCAAATTGCAGTAAATAATTGCTGTAACATTGAATTTCTTTAGTTTAACATCAAAAATGAATCCTGAGAGAGAGTTTATAATTATCCAAACACAACACTACCCTCCAAATAAGATGCAAACCTATGATGTGACCGTTAGACTGAAAGCTCTCCAGGTCCTGTGATGGAATCTACCTCCTTAAATAAACGCCCAATGTCGAGAAATCCCCCCATGAGTCAGTCTCCGGAGCCGCTACCAAACATTACATCATGGTGACATCACAGATCCCGACCAGTCTCACTCTGGGCTGGTGTGTGTTGATCGAGTTCACTAATAAACCATGAGCATGAAAAGGGAGGAAGAAGGGAAACATGTGCCGTGTCTCCAATTTCAGCAAAATGGTGAAGTAAAATATGAGTCACAATATAATCAGTGTGTAAGTGTGTGTGTGTGTGTGTGTGTGTGTGCGTACCTCTCTTCAGGTTCAGGTCCCCGGGTTCTGCTGAGGTGAAATCGTTGATGCACACGTAAAGCTTGTCTCCCGGCTTGGTGCTGGGAATGGTGACCTCTTCCACAAAGGTGCTGGGAAACTGACCTGAAGACACAAGACAAGAGGCGGAACGCTGTCGGACTCTCCGGTTACTCCAAATGAAACGCGACACCTTAGTGAGCTCCGACACACACACACGGAAATTCAGTCCAATATTTACCTCCACAGACATTCAGAAGCTTCCTGATCCTAATTTGACAAAGTTGCGTAACATAGTAGAGATAGAAATGGAACAAACTGCAGCGCAAATGTGACAGACAGAGGTTGGTCAGTTGTTCCATTAAGTTGTAGTAACCGATACCACACGCTGGTTTAAATGCGCCACTGACACCTTACCTGTGACGCCATCTTTGTTACCCAGCAACCAGAACTCATCCACGACACCAAGCACCTCGATGACATCGCCGGCGAAGAGGGGAAGCTCCTCGGAGACGCTGGGGAGGAACTCGAACACGGCGCGGACCACCGAGCCCGCCTCCATCACTCATATCCTGCCAGGGGGAAGAAGAGGTGAGGTGAGGCGAGGCGAGGTGAGTCACACACATCAGAGGACACGACCATTGCAAGCCTTCAACCTTTGCGAGGGTGAAACTTTCCCGAGAGAGACTTGTGTGTGTTTCTTCCCTTATGCAAATCGGAACGCGTGAAAGGGAAAGCAGGACTTCATTAAATAATAAAAACCAAATGAGAGGGGAGGCGAGAGCGTGAGAAACCAAAGAGAGAAGCCAGACAGAGAGCTGTACATAAGAGGGCTGAATGGCATTCCTTCACGCTCCTCTTTTCTTCTTTCGTCACTTTCACATGATGAAACAAAAAGGTGAGGGATGTCCGCCGCTACAATTCCACGAAATCCAGCAGGACAATAGATGATATTCAATCCGGCACGCAAGGTCTTAACGCAATAAAGACCCGTCTATCATGACTGACAACATATAAGACGACATGCAACGTGTTATTTTGCGAGTAATACGACAACACGCGCCCTCAAAAACTCATTATGTCGATTTTTCCCGGCTCTCCTCATTCATTATGTGGGGACAGACTGAGCACAGGTGGGGACGGACTCTCTTAAAAGGACGGGAAATGAGAGAAGTGGGCCGTGGTTGGCCTCGGTCAATGGGGCCTCTGTTCTGGGCCCTGCTGGTGTGGAGGGAGGGGGGGAGGAGAGGAACAGGAGCCTGGGCCCAGAGAGAAAGCTTGGGTTATCCTCCATGTGGATGTCTGAGGGGGGGGGGGAAGAGGGGACAGGGACGAGCCACCATAGACAGAAGAGAGAGAGCAGTGTGTGTGTGTGTTTCCTGAGTGAAGGTTAAGTATAGTTTCACCGAACAAAAGCGCTTGGTGCTCCCGATCACTGTAGGGGTTTGTGAACTCATCACCGCACAGTGATGGAGCCACAGAGAAACCCTTAATGTCCCCTTTATGTCTCCTTAACACTCCCTTTAGAATGGAACAGTGTGTACATCATCAAATACTATTCATCTATTCTGCTTGAAAGATGATGAAGCACTTCTGCCTGGAGAACGCTGATGGAACAAGTCCTGACCTGACGACTGGGGACGATGACTCATCACTCCCATCTCTTACAGTGAAGCGGTCCATGCCCATATTTGTCCTCCAGGTAGGCGAGGAATAATGATCACACTCTTAACCATCTATCTGCTCATTGATGGAAATTCATCAACACATTATTTCATATTACAATTCCCATATTTACATTATTTAGTAAAATGAAGTGGTAACAGTATTGTAGTATTCTTATTTCTTCCCACTGATCATCATCATCATCACTGTCATCATTAGAGGGCTGCAGTCTTCTTGGTGAAGGTATCAGTTATTTATAGTTGCTATAATATTTACAAATGTCTACATGCAGCACCGTCCCTGCCTGTATACACACACACACACACACACACACACACACACACACACCCCGACCCGTCAGATCTGCGTCCAGCCAGACGAGCCTCGGCGTGTTATTTATGACACCGTCAGAGCGTCCGAGGCCACTGAGCTCGCTGACTTTACACTGTCTGGCAGATGTCACACTGACGTCCTAATCGTGGCAAAGTGTTTAGTCATCGGATTGATTCTGTAGCAGCAGCAGCGTGTCCACGTGTTTCTGCTCAGCGTGATCAAGAGTGCTGACACGCAATCAGGAGTGTATGAGTTTAATACAGCCAAAGTGATTAGGAAGTGATTCTGAAGTGACACATGAAAGGAGTGTGACTCAACACCAAGCCGACAATCCTAACACATGACTTAACAAAAGAAATCTTACTCAACAATTTCTTTCTTGATGAACTTGATTTGTGAATTATAAAGTGTTTCAGTGTGTGAGCGGCTCATCTGTTCATGACTCAACAGATCCACATGAGGAGACTTTGGTTTAGATTTGAGGGAAATAAATGAGAGGAAAAACAGGATCAGGTCAGGAGCAGCAGGCGTATCTGGAGGTGTGTGTGTGTGTGTGTGTGTTTACCAGTCATACATGAATGGGAGGCATCATAATAGAAAGTGGACATGATGAGATAAGATAAGATACTTGGAACAGTTGTGGGGTTTGGTGCCTTACTTAAGGGAACCTCGGCAGTGCCCCGGAGGTAAACTGGCAACTCTCCACCTCCCAGTCAACTTTCTTGGTCCATATGGGGGACTCGAACCGGCAACCCTCTGCTTCCCAAGCCGACTCCCCTATGGACTGAGCCTCAGTGCATGTTGAACCAAATTGAATCCTTCTCGGCAGCAATGGGTTAACTGCTTTCGCCGCCTCCCCCGAAAAAGCTTCATGGAAAAGTTCAAGGTGCATTTCACACGCTGGAAGCTCTTCATCGCAAGACAGAGACAGGCGTGACTCTCTCTGTTATATTTTACGATGTCCTGATAAGCAGACTAGGACTCTGTTCAAGGACACGAGGACAACATGGGCCAACAGCAGAAAGGGTTCCATGAGCTTTATAAGATCAATCTGTACCATCCTGTGGCCTAGTTGATCTTTGGTCATAATCTATACATTATTCTGCTTAATGTTGACCTCCTGTCCTCACATCTGAATGTAGATCTACTGTATGTATAGCGTTTAAACTTCCTGTATCTATAATTCCAATGACTTCATCCGCAGTAACTCATCATTAGATCAGCACTGATGACAGTATGAGGAGTGTGTGAGTGAGGCTTGTGTGTGACACTTGGCACTGTCCTGGAGAAAGAAACAGGATGACGACAGACAGCCTAGCCGACAGCTGACACACACACACACACACACACACACACACACACACACACACACACACACAGAGAGAAGCCTACAGACACACACTTCACAGCTGACAGCGGGACAAAGCACCAACTGTCTGACCTGCAGCCCTCATCAGCCTTTAGTTTAGTCTGTGGTAGTTTAAGCCTTAAACTCCAAGAGACCTTAAATGCTCTGTTTTCACTCCATCTGCACAGTGGCGTAACATCAAGAGAGCACAAATGCAACAATAACCCCTCATACTTCCATGTAATTCAATCAAACTGCTTTAGTATTCATTTCAGGCGCCTACGCCATCAAAAAGCATTAAATCCAAAGCCATTGTATCCGGGGGACGCCGACAATCATGAAGCTTCTTGAAACAAAGCCGTGGTACAAACAGGGTCATCTCATGCCAACAATGAAGCTGCACACATGCCTTTCACCCTATTCTACACAGGCTGAAGTGGCAGACTGGCACGTGGATGTCAAAACATACACACACATGGGCGCACACACACTGGTAGAAACCTCTGGAGTGAGCTGGGTGGCAGCTGATGCCTTGTGTGATACCGATTGTTTCCCTCGGTCCTGGCCCAGAATGCTGCGTCCGCTAAAACTAAATTCAGCTCGCAGCCAAAACAGGTGTGCAGCCGGTGGATGGTTCTGGATATTAAAACCAAGGGGGGAGAGGGAGGGGGAGGGGGACATCTGCCGCTTTGTGACAGCTGACACTTGTCAACAAACGGCACATGGTCGTCAAAGCCATCAGGGGTCAGGGTCGTTTCTCGGAGGGCCTCTGTAGCAGGATCGCAGACGTAAATGATTTGTAAAATGGAAAGAAATTGAAGAAAAGGCATCAGTATCTATAATATTGGCAGTTTGAAGCAATATTACATCAACATCCTGCATGTTCTGGAGTTTCATTCTGAAATTCTGTCCCTTGAAACGCATTTAGGCCCTGTTTGTCCCACGTTAAGCAACCCTCTACCCTCTTTCAACCTGTTTATCCTTCTGTTAAAGGGAAGAAACAAACGCGGTTACGCCTGTAAATAAAGAGGCAGAGGAGAAGAGAGAGAGCGGTTTGGCCTTTGTGACTCATTTCAGGCAGATGAGACAAACTGCGGAAAGAGAACACATCTGGCCCTGCAGCTGCTCAGACTCCCGCTCGCAGGCCAGCACCGGCAACGGACAACAAATATGAGCCAAACAACAAACTTGCAGCGGAAGCAAAAAAGCCCACATCCTTATTCAAATGCCATGGAAGACTTCAAAATTCTAGAACTTTCCATTTCCATTATCAGCCCTGTTAAAAAAGCACTTGTCTCTTTGGTTCTGGGCTGAGTCACGGCGGGACAAGCCTCAATACGACTTCTTCCATCACGCTCTTTCCTCCTGCCACTCCCTTCTTGCTTAACTCTCCTCCACCCAGAGGGTTATGTCGTTTCTACCGTTTTAATTCCTCCTTATTCGTGATCTGTTTTCATTTTTCCAGCAGCAGCAGAGAAACTAAAGCCGTTTTAGGGGGGAAACCCTGGGCAGGGCCTTGGAAAGTATTGGGCGTACGCAGTTTGACTCATCTGGATCGGCCTCCGTGTTTCCCATTTTCACTCAGTTTCCTCTCCGGTGTCGTTGCAGTTTGGCCGGCGTGTAACATTCCTCTGCTCCATGTTCCTGAGCACACAACTACTTACTGGGATTTATCCATAAAATCCCTCACAAACACAGATTTATCTCCCTGTTCCTTTCTGAGGGGCGCAGAGGGGCACAGGCTGAATATTAATAGATTGGGACACACACACACACACACACACACACACACACACACACACACACACACACACTCACACACACACACACACACACACACACACACACGCACACACACACACACACACACACACACACACACACACACACACACACACACACACTGCTGTTTAGCATAAACACTTGTAAGAAAGGAGGAAGGAGTGATCAGATGTCCGAGCTGGGGGCTCACACATGCGTTGTCAAGGATACGCCAACGTGTTTGGAAGGCAGAGGGTTTTCCCTGTGAGGACCCCAGAGGTGCCCGAAGATGTGCCGCACCCTTCACCATGGCTGAGGCCTAATAGTTTGCATGTGAGCCGTTACATAAGCCATCTCTTTTCACATCATGGTGCGCTTGCAAAAGAAATGATCCCATCACAGAGAATGGAATGAAGGGATGAAGCTCAGGTTTGCCGTGATGAGTTCAGGGGACAGGAACTTTTTCAGGAACTTGGGAAGACGTGCCAGGATGCGTTTCAGTGCCAGAGAGATAGTTACAATACCATTTTTAGTTCCAAATCCAAGGTATGTACTCGCAGGAACCAGCTCAGGAAGCAAAACGGAAACATCAGACTAGGCAGATGGTAGTTTGTGATAAATAACTTAATAAGATAATACTTAAAATGAAGAGGTGAGTTCCATCTTTAGGGGGTCACATCACTAACAAGACCATTACAAGAACATTAGCAATAGTGTGTAACATTCAATGTGCACTGCATGTCAGGACAACCCTCAAGTTCATCCTTATCTTACATCTCAAACACATCGTTCTCATTCCACCATAAATTAAAATGAGTTCTCCTCAGAAGTTGTTCAGTCGAGCGAGCGAATACGACTCTGCTGGCAGAGGAATGCCAAGAATGTTTCCATTTGTTTCCTGAGACCTGACTTGAATACAAAGTGACGGTGCATCTCAGGGTAAGAAATCAAAAGTAGACTCCACACACCTTTATGTCATTTCAACATGGCTGGCTGCACTTCATCACATCATGTCATCATACACGTGTGCTGATGCGTGTTGTTATCATCACCGCCATCACCAAATAGAGCACAAATCCATCAGGGTTTAATAGGAGAACTACAGTCTGTTCTGTTACATGCAACACAAAGCAACTGACACAAACGTATCGAGTTTCACATCTGTTGCATAGCGCCGATATAAGACACGTGTACAAGTGTTAAATAATTCAGAAAGTATGAGGTTTACATCCAAAATCCTGACGAGGCATTAAGTACAGCAACGGGTGAGGGAAGAGACACACACACGCACGCATGCACGCACGCACGCACACACGCACACACGCACACACACACGCACACACGCACACACACACACACACACACACACCTCTATTGAAGCTCAGATCAACTTTGTTCTACTGACTGTGGAGCTGTCGTGCAACAAACATGGACACCACTCATATCCAGATTCTTTAAGATATGGAACCAAGTGAACTGTGTTACCAAACAACATAAACACTTCATACAGATTCATGTCAGATGAGAATAGAACCAACACACTTCTGCTCCTGGATTCCCCCTGAAAGTTCCCCTCTACTGTCTTTTTCCAAAGCCTTTTCCAGGTCAAAGTTTAAAATGGTAGATATAGTACAAACGACATAATGGGATCTTCAGAGGGTCTGTGTCTGAGAGAGAGAGAGAGAGAGAGAGAGAGAGAGAGAGAGAGAGAGAGAGAGAGAGAGAGAGAACTGACAGGCCAGCAGCAGCCACAGGTGACAGACAGCAGTGGGACTATTTGGTGTGCAGCACTTGTGTTCACTGCCATCACTCATTCAAATCACGCCATCAGTGTGTTGTTCACTCACTCTCTCACACATACACACTCTCTCTCACACACTCTCACACACTCAGTACTGTGTCTGCCTTCACTTGTCTGTGCCTGTGTGCGTACAAATCTCGCTGCAGGCTCCCAAACACAACAAAGTAGCTGCCAGCACTGTATAAAAGACATTTGACTGCAAGTTGTGTTGCCAGATCTGCTGCAAAATAACGTCAAAAAGCACCGATCACAGCGTCGCTACACACTCGTAATGTAAACATCTCTAGTCGCATCATTCATCATGTGATTACCCGTTTCCTCCATCACTGCCAACCGCAAAGAGTGCAACGTCTCTCCGACATTTGCTGTTGAATCTTACCTGTAAAAGCGGTTGGACGTCTCAGGGGGGGACCGGCGTGTGATGGCGCCACTGGGATCCAGTAATACAAGATATCAAACTCCTTCAGCTTGGTGATGTGGAAGTTTGAAGAAAGTCCGAAGCGAACAAGCTACGAGCTTCCGAACCGCCCCGGGACTACGCGGAACATCGTCGCCCGGCGTGGAGAGAGAAAAAGGCCGATTTAAGCGTGCATTCGTCGGGGGGGAAACATGCTGGCAGGACCGGATCAGCCGCGGGATCAGCTGTCATCACATCACAGGTCGGAGCGGAGCGGGCCGAGCTGCTGTGCCCTCACCATGCCTACGAAACGCAACGCCACCCACTTTTTGCCAAACAGACCAGGGCTGCCTGGGTAGATGCCTGATCAAAAAAAAAAAGAAAAGTTTCCAAAGATTGTTCTTGCTCGCCGCTCTGTTTTACACGAAGAAGCTACCACAGCGAACGAGGAAAGAAATCTAAACAGTTTTAATATAATTAAAAACAATTATAATTATCATGGCACAGAGGCATATTTTTCTCATCAAAAGTTCAGTTGTGCCAAAACCCTCTCAGGTTGCAGGTCCTCACTCAGACCGCAGATCATGTTGACTTCAATCACAGATGAATCTTAAGTCTTAATTTTAAGCGTATAAAAATTATATGAATGAATGAAAAGATTTTGAAGAATAATTCAAAATAGTCACACAAAATCAACTTTCCACCCACACATTCAGCAGACATGGAGCAACACGCACAACCCACTTTGAGTTGTTTACTCTGTTGAATCCATGCATTTATGTCCAATAATCACGCATTTTTTCACTGTTTTGGTCTGTAATAGAGCATATGAGAAAAACCGAGGAAGAATCTTTGGAGAAAGATTTCCACAGAGCATCCTAAAAAAATTCCAGTCTTGTCCGGCTCCATAATTTCTGGGATTGGAGTGAAACCAGTGGGGTTAAGTGATGCAGTGGTGATAACTGGGAGCTATACTGTATATTTAGACCACCCAAAGTCAATCAGTGCAAAAACAATACAGTTGCTATGGAGCAATTTGGGAACAGACTCTTTTCTAGTCTAAGAAAGGTAAAATGTCATGGAAACGTGCCATTATCTGTCTTTGCACGCAGGGAAACTAACTCTGTGGCAGGGGATGCACACACATCCAAGAAACATTTCCGCAATTCATTCCATCATTCCTGTGCAGGCCAGGACACGCTGGGTTGTCCACTCCACCTAGACCAAATCACACACACACACACACACATGCACTACACAAACTAGTTGAAAATAAACTGGAAGGTGTATATTTTGTGGTTTAGGTCTAAATTATGTTTGTAGTTATAGCTCTTAACATAACTGGGGTTTATGTATAATTAAGATAATATAGAGTGAAGAAAAGATGAAGATTCCCTGTCCTTTACCCCGAGGGATCATTAAGAAAATAACAGCTATCCTGACAGGCAAAATCACAGTGATTGTACATGTAGTTTATTTCTTTGTGTTGGCTCGTGGACGTGTGAATCTACAGTGTGAGCCCTGCATGTGGCCTGTTCTGCTGTGTCTGCAGTAATGGCAGCTTCCTCATATGTGCTCTCGTCTGCTGCAACAATTGCAGGAAACGGAGCCAAGTGGACACGCAAGAACTCAAGTGTTGACAGGAAGAGAAGATAGAGGAGACATCCATTTAAGCTGATCCCAACTTTGTACTGGTGTCATTATATAACAGTAAAACAACGCCAACAGTCTTCTTACATTTGCTGAAGTTCTTGGTTGAAGTCAGTTACAATGACCTTAATCTACATACTTGTTCAATGGATAGATTGTTCCCAAATTCTTAGTTTTGTGGTTAATTCACAGAAATCACGTGTGTGTGGTTGTTGAATCTGTTGATAGAAAGTAAACAAATCCATCCAAGATCAAATATAAATATGGAATCAGCTACTCAATGGGGTAAAACAAAACTCAAAACAAATTTCTATTGAAAAAGACATTAATACGTATTTGATACCACGTGTTTGTGGAAGATATTAGTAATATTATTCTTGGAAAACGTTATAACAGATTGGATCATAGATGTTTCAGTATATGCCACATGTGTTTGACTCATCCACACCTACTACCCCTTTACAACCATCACTCATCTTGACATTTCCAGCAGCATCGTGGAAATTTTACTGTAAAATCTCAATGAATGAGTGGAGGAGTGTGGGTAAGGCAGTGTAGGAGAGGTCAAGAGCGCTGGTGGGCTTCATTGACGCCACATTTGGCCAGCTAAGTGTACACACACACACACACACACACACACACACACACACACACACACACACACAGAGGACTGTACTGCGGCTGAGAAGGCTCCAGATCAGTGACTCTGTATGAAACGCAGGCTTTGTCTCCTCTCACACTGGCTACTTTCATTCAAAGAGAAGCTCTAAAGCCTATTGTTGTTATTCACTATTTTCTGCCAGTTGGCCGTCACTGTAAGCTCTGTTCGCAGAGAATACATTGCTTGTCTTGCAGGCACTCCATTGTTTCTTCACTGAGAAACATCAGCTGTGACACAGTGTTTGAGTAGGCAGAAAGTGAATATTACTGCAGGCTGAGGTCATTTACTGGACTATTATGATGCTGTGGTCATTACTGAACCCTTTAGTGGGTTTGAGGTTGCGCCAATAATGTGAAATTTCTCATAGATCAGATTCGATCGGTGCTGGGATGCCGTTTGTCCTTGCGGGGAACTGGCATCTTGTGATTGTTCGTAGTTCATGCATAATACATCAGCACTGTCAATTTGCTACATTTGCATATTTGATGATGCGATGTAAATGACGGAACATAACAGTGACCTTACTGCCTCTTACTGGCAGTGGGAAAGGGGATCAACACTTGGCTCTAGACTCAGATATCAAAGCAGTTTCATATCCTTGAACACCATTGCAAACATCAATAATTCCCCTTAATGTCACTGATCAATCACATATTGTTATTGTAAAGAGAGACATATTTGTGTAACTTGTGTGGCTCCATGTTTGTTCCCCAGGATTCCTCTGTGTCAATGTCACAAATCCACCAAGTGCCGGCTGAAGTGCGCTTTTCCTCTTTCCTGTCGGTCAGAGGCCGGCTATTGTTGGATTCTTGTGAGAACGCTGGCAAAGACCAAGTGGAAAGATCTCCACAGAGCCGGTATCCTGTGAGGGTGCCCTGTTTACGGATGTGTGGGATTACAGGGACACATATAACAGCAAAACATAACTTTACAAACCTGAAAATTGACATGACACTCTTTTTTTTTTGCTTCCTGTTATAATTGCAGCCAATCAAAATTTCTTAAACATTACAAAACATCTATTAAGACATTTTGAGGCATAACAGGCCACTAAAGACCCCCTGCCCACTTTTGTAAACACTCCTGCCCACCGTAATTACAGATTAGTGCTCCGGGATCGATGATAGAGCGAGTTACATGAAATACTTTATATCAGATGTACAGTGTCTAGAGTACACAGGCCAGAATTGAACCTTTAAATACAAATCTAATAACTCATATCGCTTAAAAAGGGAGACAGACAAGTCAAATGTTCTCCCTTGTACAACAGTGACATCTATTGACCGTTTGTTGAACTGATTTCAAAAGCAGATACGCAGCAGACATGTCAGCTGAAAATTTAGCTGGCATATTTCTGCTTCACACACAAATCAGCAGACAACCTTACGTGTGTTTTGTAATAACTCAGACTCAAAGCATGCAGAGGGCCGTGCTGAAATGGCCCTGAGAGCAGACAAACAGGCTCATAAAACCCACATGCTTTCATGTTTTTAAAGCCAATAAATGCTGCAAAGTTTCATCAAAAACATCAAAACTGGTTTCAATTATAGATGAAGTGGGATGCTAATGTGTGAATCCCATTATGGCCTCCAAGACCAATAAAATAATTAATCAAAGCAAAAATCTTTGAAGCTGAATCCCGTACAAGTGTTGAAGTTTATGTATTGTAGTTATATTTGATGATTTTATCTTCAGCAACACCCTGTTTTGCTTTATTTTTGTATGTTAATTTGGTTTAAAGTCTATTGTTGTATTGACGTCTTCATTCTGTTTATTTACTTACAAAGAAGATAGATGATACAAGTCCTTAAGACAGAAAATCCTTTCCTTTTATTTTCAATAATCAAACTTAAAAATGTCCTTTACAAATACAGGACAGCTGTGCTCATACAGATCAACGCTATTACATAAATACATCAGGTTTGCAACAAAAACCACAGAGGTTTGAAATACACAATCATAGGACTACGAAGGTAAAATTACACACATCACGGTCAATTCTCACTTCCATAATTTGCATCATGTGTATCGGTGTGTGTGTGGAGTTGTGAGCGTGTGCATTTGTTCTGGATCCTCGTTCACGTCTCATCTGGGGCCGAGCTTTAGAGGGACCTTGGCAGACGAGGGGTGCTTCTTGCCGTGGTGAGGTTTCCCTTTCAGGTTCTGTTTTGGTGCCGTTTTCAAGTAAAGATTAAGCTGCGAGGGAAGAGATGGAGAGAATTAAGAGTTAAAGTCTTCACATTTCTAGGATTACATATTAGGCACACACACCCACACCCACACCCACCTGCGTGGCCTCGGCTGCTCCCACGGTCACGGTGCTGGTGGAGGGAAGGTAACCCGGAGCAGAAGCTGTCACAGTGTATGTGCCCGGTAACAGGAGTCTGAAATAATCACCATCCACACCTGGAGGAGCCATCACATGATCAAAACAGGGTCAGTAAATCAATTTGCACACACTTTACATTGTCAGATTAGAACAATGCATTTTCACCACTGACCGCTAGGGGGCGACTTTGCTACACTTTGCTGCACTTTGCTTCATTTCGCGATCTAGAATCTCAATCTTTTATGTAAAGGAGATATTAGAAGATCCCACACAACCCAAGTCAAACACACCTTTAACATTTGATATACTATACAACTACTACAAAATTGTATCAAAAACAAATTTAGATATATAGAAAAGTGAATCAACAGCCTCATCCCCTCCTCACCACTGGTCACATCGTGGTTGACGCCAGCCACTGAGACGTCAGCGTTGCCAATGGGGTTGTTGTTCTCGTCATACACCATGCCTTTGAGCCCATGGTGCACCTGCAAAAGGAACAACACAACTCAAGCCAGTGTTTACGAGAGACCTGTTTGCTCTTGGCAGTGGATTTGGGCATTGAGGAGGAGGAGAGTGTGAGAGACACCCGACCTGTTCGAGGTATGAAACCAGCGCCTCTCGGTTGCCCAGCCATTCTCTGGGGAGCGCGGCCGCCGAGGGGAACTTATCGCAGCTCAGCTCTAGAGTGATCTCAAAGCAGTTGGTGTACAGATAGTTGAAGTCCTGCATTCCTGAAACAGACAGAAGAAGAGAGACACAAAGCCATAAAGAGCTGCCGAAGGGCCCGGTGACCACCAGGTGAGGCTATAAGCAGATATAAGCACACAATTCACTACACACAGGTAACTCAGCCACCTGAATGGCAGTGGTATTTCTTTTTATTTGCAGTACAGATATGTTTCAAACCTCAGTGATAATATTTACCATTACCACCAAAAGCTACAGTTCCTAAGTCTTTATATTAGCTCTAAACTTGGCAAAGCTCGATCACTCGGCACCGCGGATTCCTACGAGCCCACGAGCGAGATGTTTAAATGTGACCACACAGACCGTGACATAACCCTTGGACCGAGTCAAGTTGTGAAAATAAACACAACGTGCTGCCACTAAAGGGGATCGCGTGCTGGGTTTAGTTTCCCCCCCCTCCCCAATTCAAAAAGCTGGCACGACTCAAACCAAATAACTTCACAGATTCAAACTCCGAGGCAGAATCCACAGCCGGGTTTCAGATTAAAAAAAAAAACTGGGCATTGTTGTGTTCAAAAATAACCGAGATCAAATTGAATCCAGGCCGGGTAAATTAGACGGGTGAACTCACTCTGAGAGATTTAATAACTATTTAAAACAGGGCACAAGTTTCCTAACCCATAAACCAAACAAAGGAGCTGGAGGCCTGAGACGTGCCTGCCAATGCCTAAACTCTTGTAATGCCTAACAGCCTCTGGTTGAACTGGTCCAGTAAATAACACAATAGGTGAGGGTCCACTAGCTTCTTGCACAGCTGAGGTGGAATAACAGAAGACGGCCATTCTTTTCTGCTGTCCTCATGGGGATGTTGCGCAAAATTTACCAGAACAATTTTCTGCATTATTGTGGATTCCAGAAAGGGGAGGAGTCTCCTGCTGAGTCTTAGCCTGAAGTTAACCTCCACCTTACCAAACTCAACCCCATCTAATCTGCACGTCTCTAAAGCCTCCGGTTGACCTGGACGAAGGCAACAGAGGTTTGGGATTGGAGCAGACAGCTGAAGCGGACAGAAGACGGCTGCTGATCCCTCCGTCTCCAGAGAAACGTCCATGAGAAACTGACAGATAAGATGGATCTAGCTGAACTGGGAAAGCCTTGAAAGCCACTCCAGGTATTTCATAAATGCGAGCACGTTGGTGTTATTGAGCTCGGTAACCTCGTCTCTTCTCTGGCATGGGAACCCTGATGGAAACTGTGCAGCACATGGGAACAATCACTGTGGTTTTGGGGAAACGCTGGCTGGTTAGAATAACGGGTTAGGCAGCAAGGAGAAATCATTTACCAACAAAAGGGAAAGGCAGGTTTTCATGAAGTCGGGGTGTTTTATGGACTGGAAATACTCTTCATCATCATCAGCACTCAAAGAGGCCCGGGTCCGAGCCTGATGTTGGCGTGAGGACACTCTAACTTTACATTTGCGGCTCCTCAGTTCAAGAACTTCAGTCATTCTGGGATTGTTTCCTCTGTTAACATCTAAACATTTACTTTGAAAGTACCACCATGGCACTTGTTAAGTTAACCTGAGGCCACCGTGGAGTAACCGTGGAGACGTAAGCTTTGTGTGTGTGTACCTGTGCTGTGGGGCCCCATCATCTAATACTGCGCCTGTATCAACCCGACATCAATCCCCTTCATACTGGATGTGCCTGTGTGTGATTGGTCGCTGCCTCACCTTTAGACAGAGAGTACCAGCTGGCCCCGTTGGTGATCCCCTCGTCAAAGAAGTCTCCACAGTTCCACCCCTGGTGCATCCAGCTGTGCGCGTAAGAGTAGGTCCTCGCCAACTGTCGGCACAACATGCGGTCGCACACACAAACGACACACGCCTCCAGGTCAGACGTGGGTTCAGTTCAGGGAGAGAATGTTTTTTCAGTAGCGGTCCCGTACCTTCTTAAATATCTTGTCATCGGCAGTGGCAGCATAGGTGGTCCTGCCTCGGATGCGGGGGTCTCTTGAGCGGTCGAAGGGGTAGTTGGCCACCACAGCGCCGCCGTGGAGGTTGGCCGACAGAATGAAGTTGTAGTTCTGCATCCATTTTATGACGGCCAAGGTCTCCGGCTCAACCTGAGGAGGGGATTGAATGACAAATCGATTAAAATCCTATTGCGATTAGACTCTAAGCGTCATTAAAGTGAACCGCAGCAACACACTGAGCTATTTTAAATGTTACATAAGGTCGCATACCCTGACTGCAACTACATATCAAGCAGAGCTGAACACGCATGACATGGATTAGCCTTTGCACACAACGTAAACAGATGGTATCTCCCTAACTAACGCCTCGCAGACATCAAAAACCTTTGAAATCCAGGTCAGGCTGTGTCACGCCCGACTATATTTACACACTCCAAACCGTATACACCAGGGAGACGAGGAGTGATACATCTGCCTGAGTGAGGTATGGAGGGAATTAAAACACACACACACACTCCTTAAGTCATTCATGAATCATGCGGGCCGATCGGAGCCTGTTGGCCTTGGACACAGCAGCTGGAATGCCAACCTAGGAATTCTGTTTTGGGGGCACCGACTGAGATTTATTATCTGTGGATTTTTATACACACTCGTACTTCTTCTGCGCCTCAAGCTGTCATCACAGCGTCGGGTTACAGATGAGGGATGCACACACACACAGACACACTCATACCTCATCATTAGAAAACCCAAACCCTTGAGCACAATGTGAAGGCCATGCCAGCTCAAATACAAACAAATCAATCCAGCTGCTCCAAGTTACACACGTTCTGGATCATTCTGTGGTTCGCTGACAGACACGGCACTGTAAGACAGGTCACAGGAAGGCTGTTTACGCTGTAAGGACCGAACTCCTGCACATCAATCAATTGTCAAGCCGACGTTCTCGCTCGAGCACGGCCCGGGATTCACGGTGCGGCGGGGAGGGAATGCACTTTTTTCCAGAGGCTGTGTAAATAAGGAACGGCTATTTCTAAGAACTGCGCCTGCTGGCAAGTCGGCAGGGGGTGGAAGCGTTTCTGGAAGTGGAATAAACCGTAAAAACATATGACTGGGTTAGGAGACTCAAGGCCGGAGCGAACACGGCTACCGACTGGAATTCTGTACCTAAATAAGAGAAGAAAAGGTTGGACTTCCATACAACAAACTAAATATTTCCGTTGACGCGGAAAACATCTGGTAGGTCACGAGTTGCACTTGTCAGATAATGCAGCTGACTGAGGAATGTCGAGCCGGAAATGTGTTTTTTTTTTTCCCCCACCTTGGCCGTTCCGAGCTCCAATCCCTCTCCTGTAGGGTGAAACATCATCCGTTGGCTAATAGCGACGGCGTTAATGTAGCGTGGCTGAACATGCTGCCGAGCGCCTGAGAGGAACCGAGTCAGACGGATTGTAATCCCTACGATCTGCTCCACTGAGGTGTCTGTAACAGTGGCACAGTTACTCTTTTGTGTTAGCCTTCCTCGCCAGGCCGAGCCGTGACCCCGGAGGAGCCCGGGTCTAGTTTGCTCAAAGCCGAGTCGGGTTTATTTCCACAGTCCAACATCGCGTACGACGCCTCCCAGGGCTTTATACTTCCCGTCTGGGCCCACGCTCCCCCGTGGAAAGACGGGAAAGCAAACAAAGATGGGAGAAAACCTCAAGGGCCCCTCTCCTCCAACAGGAGAGAGGAGCAGGGGAGGAGGCGAAGCAGGCGATGTTAAAAAGAAAGAAGCCACAATCGTGACAATAGAGGAGGTTGCATTTGCAGTAACGTGGAAAACAAATCGGGACTCGCAGTTCAAAATGAGTTAACATGATACCTGCTAATGTTGTAAACATTATAAACGTCCTGTTTGTTCCTCCAACTATCAGCAGGAAGGATGCAAGGCTGAAAACTTGGACCACGAGGATGTGACCCTCATCCAAGCAGCAAACTGAACCCAAACTGTTGAGCGGCCCTGAACCTTCTGGATCAAAGTTGAGGTTTCTTGCACCAGGTGTTGTTGGCAGCCTGTCTCCCTTCACTCTCTCTGGGTCAGACATGCTGTTGCACGTACGACGCTCCACTGTGCCGGGATGTTACAGTGTTTGTGCCAAGCTAGAATATTTCAGAGCCGAGCGCTCAAACATTTGGTTTCCAGTCGCCTCATGTTGGGATGCGATTCCCCCAAGAATCCCAGGTCTCCTTTAAATACACAGATCTGGCAACCAGTGAGCAATTTGGGTAGAAACCTTCAGTTTGAGAGTCTGAAGGTAGCAGGTTAATAGAACACACACCGTTAAAGACAGAGGTGCCCCCCCCCTCCACCTTGATCTGTGGTCAGAGTGTATCCAACTAATAGTTCTTTACATTTATAACTACACAGCCCGAAACCATACACACCTGTGTGTCCCTCCATCAGAGAGGAAACACGTCTAGACACAATCTCCCCTCTAAGTAATCATTCATGTAGGATTGTATTTACATCCTCCCTCCAAGGGTCACCAAAGGTCACTCAGCTGACTGATATACCACAGACACAGTGCCAGAGGTCAACCAGAGGTCACCACACACACACAAACACAACTGTTCCGCGCCTCACTCCCTCACTCCTCCCTGTGTTCTTCTACACTCCTGCAGGGGTTTAAGCTCTGCTTCTGTTCTGCTCTGTGGCTTAACTTGGACAGAGCGACGTCCCCCTCCCGTCCTGCAGAGACAGAGCAGCGTGACCCCTCTCTGACCCGCATCAAGAAAAGCAATCCTGCCCTGCGAAGGTAAAGGTTCACCCGCAAGGTAAGCAAACAGACCCGCACAGCAGCAAATCCCCCCGGCTCAGGCTGTGTGACCCTGAACACACAGCAGGCTCACCAACACCTACAACAAACACGCACACTAATAAGGAAATATACACAACCAGGATCTCTGTTTAAGTTCATAGAGTGTGTATTCATGTCTCCAGAGCTCCAGTAGCTGTGGAATATGAGCCAGAACTATTTTTTGGGAATTAGATTAGGTCAACAGTCCAAAGCCAACAAAAGTCTGCGTTCATACACAAACACCCGGCCCCTCATTCTGTCTTACACACACATACACAAACCCCCAACCACACACACACACACACACATACGCACTGACCTGGTGTTCCCAGTTGTCGGGCAGCGGCAGGTGGTGGTTCCGTCCATTGGTCTTCTCGTAGTAGTACATGAGAGCGTTCAGGTCTGGGAAGTTGCGGTTCAGATCGATCTCTCTGGCGTTCCCTCGGCCCACCAGGTAGCCGTTGAACTCTGGACCCTGTGGACCCACATCACGTTATTTGACCTCCCTGCTGGGGCCGCCGCTACCCGATCTGTTGACCTCTGCTATCAGTCTTACATACAGGTTTAGATTTATAAAGCTGGTATTGAATATTACACAAAGATCTCAAATCCTGTGAGCGGCTGAATCATTTTCCAACTCTTCCAACTGGTATTCCGGACTTCCTCTAATGACTTTAAGGGATGTTCAGGTCTCCACAGAGCAGAGTATTTCCTAGGAAGTTGTTTTGCTCACAGGCAAGCCTAGCAACACTGTATCATCTGGGCCAGTGAGACATAAATGAGCTCTCTGATGTTTGTGCAGATGCTGCTACACCCAAACATCTGTGAATGCAACAAATGACAGTGTGGCGTCCGCGAGTGATCGTCATCTGGGGCGCGACGGCCCTTTGCAACCGGCCTCTGACGTGTAATTAGTCTCAGAGAGATGTACGCCAGCATGTGTGTGTTGTCGTTTCATAATTAGCTCCAGTTAGGGTTAGGGTTAGAGAGACTGATGGCTAGAAAGATTCACCTGAGTACGGAGAATCATAAACAACAACAAGCCACTGCCAAGGAAACTAAGGAAATGTTTTTTTTTTACTGGCGGAAAAACGATTGGAAAGAATGTTCCGGCGATTTGGAGGAGATTATTCTTGAGTTTTTCCATTTGCGTGAAAGCTTGAAGGCATCGTGTGTGTGTGTGTGTGTCGGGGTTGTCCATTACCTGTTTGGCCGCCACCTCGTAGCCGTCGGGGTTCATGGAGGGCAGGATGTGGATGCGCGTGTCGTGGATGAGCCTGGTGATCCGCTGGTTTCCCGCCCGGTACTCCTCGCACAGGAACTGGGCGAACTTGATGAGCAGCTCGCGGCCCAGCACTTCGTTTCCGTGCATGTTGCCCACGTACTTGAACTCGGGTTCCACTGGAAAGGAAATGTGGAGGTGTGTGTGTGTGTGTGTGTGCGTGTGTGTGTGTGTGTGGGGGGGGGGGGGGACAAGGTCAAAAACTTCTGAGTGCCGACGTTGACAAATTAGAGGTAGCAAACCCTTTTTTTGCGTTATTGTAGATAAACGGAGAAATCTTCAGACTTTAAGTTATTCTCTGCGTGGTTCCGCTGACGAAGGTGTCGCTCTGATGCCTGATTACAACTGATTGAATTATTTGGATAAGGTCTTCTGGCATTCCTGTGGGTATCTGTCACTGATTGGGCGAGCCACCTATCCAAACAGTCTCTCTCTCTCTCTGTCTGTCTGTTTAAAAGGGTTCCCGTCTCCCAGGGGTCGATGCATTAATCACTTCTGCAGCACAGAGAGGGAACCCAGCACCCGAAGACCTGCAGATAGACTGAGCCGGTGCTAAACACGGGGAAAAAAAGTGCCTTGTCTACGTGTGTGTGTGTGTAAATGTGAGCACACTCTGCGGCACGTGAGAGACTTGAACTTCCTAAAGGGTACAGGAGGGTCGGCCCAGACGAGACCCCGGGTCACTCCCCTCTGTGAAGTGCACGGTTCCTGTTTTTCACCCTGGGTCACCTTGCAGCAGAAACAGGCGCACATCCTTCTATTCTCCTGAAGGAAGCTTCTACATGTGCGGACGGGGGCAAAAAAATGCAAGCTCAGCGCTGGCCAAAATAGCATCCACCACCCCCCTCCCCCCCCTGCTGCTGCTGCTGCGCACACACACACACACACACACACACACACACACACACACACACACACACACACACACACACACACACACACACACACACACACACACACACACACACACACACACACACACACACACACACACACACACACACACACACACACACACACACACACACACACAATGGTTTTGCATTTCCACACTGCTGATTCTGTGATTGATCCCAAACCCAGGCCAAGTTCATAGATTGGATCTTGTGTACTGAAAGTGAACTTCTGTGCTGTCGGCTTAGTTTCACAATAACTCCACATTACTGGGCGGCAAAACGTGAAACGGATCACAGCTGTCCTTTCCGTCCTTTCCCTTTCTGCCTCCGCTTGTAAACAATCTGAAAGTATTTGGGCTTGATGTTTCCACACACAGCTTTCCATCACCGCCTGTGTGTTTCTTGTCACACCTCAAACTCCCTTTACTATTAGGCTACGAAATGATATATGACACAAGAAACTTTAAAAAGCTTTTGCAGAGCCAAATGGAGAGCTTGCGTTTCATGTCCCCGGGAAAAAGCCACAGCCCCCACAGACAGACTGCAGCTCTCCTGCCAGCTACGCTCTCACTCAGCTACAGCAAGAAGTGCAACACAAATGAACATCCAGAATGTGCTGAATGTTGTATGATGACTATTTATGGTACTTCATCAAGGCAGGACTTCATATTCCCCAAAATCCAAGTCTAATCAAGCACATTTCTGATAACAGAGAGAGTTAGAAATCACTTAAATCCACCCCGGCGTTACTCACATGCCTCGTGGATTCCCGGGTTGTCACTGAACTCCAGCACGTAGAGGTGTCTTCCCTCCACGCTGCGCCCGATGCTGTAGATGCGCGTGATGTACGGGCACTCGCTCTGCACGGCGTACAGGGCTCGCATCAGCTCCTCGTAGCGGTGGTGCTGGAAGTCCGAGGCCGACACCAGAAGCCCCATCAGCCCCAGCAGGAGAGCGCCGAGCCGCTGCATGGTGCCTAGGCTGGAGCTCTGCAGAGAGAGAGAGAGGAAGAGGAGGCTGGAGAGGAGAAGTGAACTGAGGTGTTTCACACTCGTCCGGAGTTCACACACACACACACATGCACACACACTTTTTTAATTCTCAGTCCCTATCCCGGTGGGTACACATATCTCTTTACACACCAAACACAGTACTCACCCTCTGCTTGCTCTTTTCTTCTCTTATTCACTCCTCTTGTCTCTCTCCCTCTGCCTCCTCCCACATACAGTCCTCACACTGAGGAGCAAGTAAGGACAGCCCCCCACTCCTTCTTTGTCTGTTCTCCTCCTCCTCCAACAGCTGCCCCCCCCTCCCTCTCTCTCTCTCTCTCTCTCTCTCTCTCTCTCTCTCTCCCTCTTTCCCTTTGGGTCCTTGTCAACTACATGCTAGTTGCTTTATTGGCACTTAGAATACATCTGCTTCAAGTAGTTTGCCCCCCAACCTCCTCGGCTCTTTGCACACACAATTTCACTCCGTCTCTGAGACACTCATTCTATATGCGTTCTGTCTTTGTGTGTGTGTGTGTGTGTATGTGTGTGTGGGTGGCTCTTGTTCCATACTCCCTTCCTGGGAAAGAGGGTTGTTTCCACGGCACTACTCTCCCCAAACCCTGAAGCCCTCAATCACCCATTCATTAACTCTTAAGTCAACACACTAACCCTGTGTGTGGATATGTGTGTGTGTGTGTATGTGTATGTGTGTGTGTGCCTCCACTCCTCAGATGAATCAGTGCGAGTTCTTTCGCAACCTTTAGACTGGTTTGTTGCCTTGTTTCCCCGAAGCAGGAGTCATACATAAAAAACATAACCCACACTTACATTCTTACAGCTCAGAACAGAAAGAACAAATTCTGCAATTAAACAACATAAAACTACCGGTTGATGCCAAGGCACACACAAAAACACACACACACACACACACACACACACACACACACACACACACACACATATTGTGCAGGGGTTGCTGTCAATCAAACCTGCAGGAGCAAAGAGGAGCATTTCCCTCTCAGAATGTTGTGCAACTGCTTGTGGAAGTTGCAAAAAAAAAAAGGCAGAAGTAAAGAGAAAAAGTTAGAGATTCAACCCCACGAAGGGAAAGTTGCGCAATAAGAAGAAGAAGAAGAAGAAGATCGCAAGAGAGGAATAACAACTGAGGAGATGGATAATAGCAGGAGAAAGACAAGCAAGAGCAGAGATAAAGGACATGACAGAGAGACTGAGTGGTGAAGACAAGAATGAGGCTTTGTGTATATTTCTGGGGTAATCTAAGATGAACTGTGACACACACACACACACACACACACACACACACACACACACACACACACACACACACACACACACACACACACACACACACACACACACACACACACACACACACAGACTAATTGATGAGACAGCTTTGGACCGTCTCTCATTGAGTCTAATTATGTTTCTTCTGCTTCACTGTTTACATCTGGTCCGCCTCAAGGCTCGTCTCAGTTGGCCGGTCACATCCCGACGCCGTAACAATACTCAGCTGTTGGTCTTTAGTTTGATGAAACAATCCCAGCAAGATGGCAATAAAACGTGATGAGCGAACATCAAATGTGCCGGCGTCTCCTTCAACAAAACGACCGGCCAGAAAGGGAATATCTGATTGATGTTTAAACCCTCTTTGGATCCAGACCAGTAGTGATGTTCGTCCAAACTGGGAACGCTACAGAATTTAGACATTTACGAATGTCTTTTACCTTTTAAATCACTCTCTTCTCATGCTCTTCCATTTGGTAATGATCGCAAACTATTTTATTGCTATGTTCCAATGAAAGGTTCCCCTGTCAGTAGCCTCTTTGGTTTCGAAATCGTCTTCATCAAAGCCAAAAGTTAGAAAGATTTATTTAAAACTAATCAGAAAAACGTTGAAATGTACAGACATGAAAGAGAAAATCGTCCAACACTGTGATCCACACGTCTGTGAAACAAATGAGCCTTTACATGACAAATACTAGGGTCCTCTGTGTTCAAGTGACATCTAGCGGTAATAAGTGGTACTACAACATATTTATCAACACATGAGAAGACGTGATTCCTGCGTGTTTTGCTCCCTTTCCTGCAGCCAGAAGCCATTATCCGTGGGCAATTAAATTGACAAATCCAAACAAAAAAGCATTTTGACTCGCAGCAACATTATAAATCCATTGCCGTCCTGTTTTCAATCCATCTATGTCTACTAGTCTCTCCCCCTTTTTACCCAACAAACATCACGATCTTTATCTTACTCAACTCTACACCTTCTTTCTTTACTTGCTATGAAATGTTTACCTTAAACTTTTGATTTTAGACCCAAATACTTGATAACTCTTGAAACGTGACGCCACGACCTTGACTGAAGTTTGGTTCTTACCCTGGATGAAGGCCTTCGGCTCTCTGCTCCATCCACATGCATGCTGAGCGTTTCCACCACCTGCAAGCAGAATGTGGTTATCAGTTTTAATAATTCGTTGACGTAATCCTAATTGACATGAATTGTCTCGTAGCCATTGATGCAACTAGTTACTTAAAACAACAACGAGAGTAACACAAGATTTGGCCCCCGCGTTTCTTTCAAAGCAGACATTTTACTACAGCAATATAGCCACTATTACTCATGTTGTAATGTAATTGTTTAAAATGCTGAATTATTTAATTGTTTGGCAATAAAACCAACCGTCAGTCGCGTTTCCGCTGAGTCGCCTGGCACGAGCTGTTTTGTTGTAGTTACAGATTATGTCCACCAGTGGGCGCTGAGTGAAATAAACGACATCCGATCGCAGAAATCGATCGTTTGATTAGATGACATCGATTATATACATTTATAATGAAATATACTCACTATTATTTCTGTGTAAACAAACAACACAAAAAATGTTCACATTTCACATTAAAATTAAACGAATTGCGTCTTCCTGAATATTTCCGAACTTTAAGTATCATTGTCCAGGTGGTTCCGTACTTGACATTCTACTGTACCTGCCATACGTTCGATGCTCTCATACCCGCATTATAATAACGCACAACTGGATCTGGGTGCTGCTCTCCCCGCCCCCTGACCCTAAAGGCGCCCTGATGAGGAGGGAGGGCGGTTCTGAGGGATGTGACTCTATTTGGAGTTGATGATGAAGAAAAGTGTTCTTTCACACTCACATCTCCACCGGAGCTCCCTGGCAGGCTCCGCGCAGCACCAGGATGAGTGCTCTCCCTGCGCTAAGGACACTTTGGATATGCGCCTCAATGGTTCTCATAGGAATATCAGGCATTCATGGTGAGTTTGTCACTTTTCCCAATCATTCTAAGCTGAAAAATCCTGGAAAACTTTTCAGCTCTTCTTGCTTTCTTCAAATGAAGGACCACTTTTCTGTTGATGAGGGGAAACATGAGAAATAATCCTAATGTTGTGCTTTTATCGCTCTAATGAAAATAACACACAAGTCTATACAAATATCACACAACTGTTCCATATAAGAGTATTGTAGATATACATTTTAATATAAGATACAATAGCAGAAATGCCGGAATAAACTCAGAATAGACTCCCAAAGTGAACACCTGCTGTGATTTCTCTCTTATCAAGTATTGATCGATGCACTTTCACATACTTTTGGTCTCCAGGTTCAAACGTCTGCACTTCCAGAGGAGCCAGCACATGTAAGCAATGTCTTGCTGTGCACCCCAGCTGTGCCTGGTGCTTCCAAGAGGTGGGTTCCTTTTTCCCCTTCACTTCATTTAGGCAACATATGCCTGCCTTGGAGTAACAAAAGGAATATTTGTGTTCACACTTCTGAGCAAGAACATGTTTCTCCTTTACAAACTGCTTCATGGACACAAACTCAGATGCTTGTGTTCGTTCTGGCACTTGGACCAAACTTCTGGTGTAAACATTGTAAAACTCGTTAATTCCACAAAGTTGGACTCTTATCCAAGTTTTCTCTGGGTTACCTCAGTTTCTGTGTTTTGTCTTGTTGTTGTTCAGAGGGTGTTCATGCACAGTTGACAGATGTTTCTTCATTCCAGAAGATTTGATACTGGATAGTGGATCATTTTTCATTCCTATCACAATTTAGACTTCAGTTGAACCGAACATGCTTACATAGAATTATTAAATATTGAAGTTATGTTAATGGAGAACTATATGAAACTTTTTCCTGGTCATTCCATCAGGACTTTGGCCAGGCGGGTGCTGCCTCGTCCCGCTGCGATCTGAAGACCAACCTGGTAGCAGCAGGCTGCTCTCCGTCCGCTCTCGAGTCTCCAACCAGCAAAATCCAGGTGGTGGAGGACCGGCCCCTCAGCAATAAAGCAGCCGGGGCCACGCAGGATGCCACCCAGATCAAGCCCCAAAAACTCCAGATCACCCTCAGGCCAGGTGGGCTTCATATCAGATTCTAGTTCATGAAGAACAGAGACCAGATTTGAGGTTCAAGTCTGGAATTGACTGAATCTAAGTCCTTTGTTCCATTTCTCAGATGACTCCAAGCGCTTCACGGTGAAGGTGCGGCAGGTAGAGGACTACCCGGTGGACCTCTATTACCTCATGGACCTCTCCTTTTCCATGAACGACGACCTGGTCCGCCTGAGGACACTGGGCAACGGCCTGGCTGAGGCGATGAACCGCACCACCAGCAACCTGCGCATGGGCTTCGGAGCCTTCGTGGACAAACCGGTCTCACCTTACATGTACATTTCCCCGGAAGAGGCAGTGAGGAACCCCTGCCACAGGTAAGAGGGGCCAAGTGCATGTGCATGTTGACCTGGTGACCAGATTCATCCAGAACGGAAAGAGGAAACAACACTTTTACAAGATCATAGAACTAATTTAGCCCTTATATTTCAGAAATACATATTCAAAAGTTAAACAACAACAAAAAAGTGCCCACTGGTGGAGCCTTTGGGGGTTGTTTGTGTCTGCGTGTAGAAAGTGGCGTCATTATGCGGATGATGTCATATTTCAGTCATTCCCTTAAACACAGTGCTGTGGAGACGCAGGTACGATCCCGGTCACAGCACTTGTTAAAAGCTTACAGGAGCTGCTCAGTCAGCTGCTCTGAATCACCTGCAGGTAATCCACTACAGAGAGCGAGAGAGAGAGAGAGAAGGTGTCCAGATGGAAGCCACTGTGGCCACGCCCCCAAGCGCCAGTCACAGGCCTCTGTTTTGATTGAGCCAATGACAGGGCTCCGCTCAGTAGACGTTATCAATAGATGGAAACTGACCGCTCTGGTTGTCTGTGACTCTGATGATTCACCTAAGTCTGTTTGATTGACAGTATCAACGTCACCTGTTTGCCTCAGTTTGGGTACAAGCATGTGCTCTCTCTGACGGAGGAGGTGGGTCGATTCACCGAGGAGGTGAAGAAGCAGATGGTGTCCAGGAACAGAGACGCCCCGGAGGGAGGCTTTGATGCCATCATCCAGGCTGCGGTCTGCAAGGTGGAAACACACATTCACACACACACACAGACTAAGCATCATACACACATTCAACGTTTACCTAAGATACAGAAAAACTGCGAATGAAAGCCCTCACTCCTTCCTTCTGTGGTGTGTTGGGGACCAGGAGCAGATCGGTTGGCGTCCAGGTGCCTCCCACCTCTTGATCTTCACCTCAGACGCCAAAACTCACGTGGCCCTGGATGGTCGCTTGGCTGGAATCGTACAACCCAATGATGGAATGTGCCACCTCAACTCTGACAATATGTACAGCATGTCTACCACCATGGTTAGTGTGTGTGTGTGTGTGTGTGTGTGTGTGTGTGTGTGTGTGTGTGTGTGTGTGTGTGTGTGTGTGTGTGTGTGTGTGTGTGTGTGCGCGTGTGTGTGTGTGTGTGTGTGTGTGTGTGTGTGTGTGTGTGTGTGTGTGTGTGTGTGTGTGTGTGTGTGTGTGTGCGTGTGTATGTCAGCTGTAGGACCATTTCTGTGTTTATGTGTGTACATGTGGACACTTACTAACCGCAGCGTCCCTTGTGGCCTCTCAGGACTACCCGTCCCTGGCTCTGATAACAGAGAAGATGTCCGAGAACAACATCAACCTCATCTTTGCTGTCACCAACCCTGTGGTTTCTCTGTACCAGGTCAGGAGCTCTGCCAGTCACACTGAGCTCATCCAGCTACCTTTGATTCTGTTCATTTGGTCCTTTCCTATTTCCTTTCAATTTGATAAGCTAATTTAAACGCTGGTAGAAAATAGTAAATAAATAATAAATCCACAAATTTCAGTCTGTAATAATCTAATTTTGGACATAATCTTTGGTTGAGGCTCTCCAAACCTCCTTGGCATCAGTATCCTCCATTGGCAGAGTCGATATTGTAAATGAATCACTTTTAATGGTGGAGACGCAATGTTCATACTCAGCAAACAAACACTCCAACATCGCTTTTTCCACAAGATGTCGTAACAAACTGCTGAAGCGGCTCTGCTAGCACAAATTGAGAGAATTAAATCAACTGTTAAGCTGTTTGGTGAGAGAAAAGGCTGGATATCCAAATGTGACTGTGAGGATAACATGTCAGGAATGCACACACACTCTTAACAGTTGGACTAAGTATCACCATCTTATCTTTTAGTGCTTATGCGTGTTGCTGTTATTATCTATCAGTTGTCATGTTTTGTTTTGTTTTTAATGGTTTGGCTCATAAAATGTAACAAAACAAAGAAGTTGCTTTATGTAGGAAAACACCAACCTTTTATGAAACCCTGGTGATGTCATATATTGCTACATAGATGTATTTACTGCATTTTACAGCATTTTACAGTATTTGGCATAGATCACCATCTTAATTATTTTATTTGACTTCAGTGCAGTTTTTTGCAGTAGGATTACATCATCACCTCAATCTGTCCATCTGCTTTATAGAACTACAGTGAGCTGATCCCGGGAACCACGGTGGGAACGCTGTCCAATGATTCAGGCAACGTTGTTCAACTTATACTGAAGGCCTATGCTGTGAGTATACTGCGCACACACACACACACACACACACACACACACACACACACACACACACACATCTCAGACTAGACAGTGTTTCAGGGCCCGTCATGATCAGCATGTGTTTGTTGACACACACCCACTGAGCCTGAGTCATGCACGGAGACACGAGCCAAACATTTACAAGCTGTCCGCAGTGGCCAAGATGTGAAGCTGACCAAATGCGGGCGACTCTTGGCCGCGCTTCTATGAAACGTGGTTCCTTTTTTAGGTTTATTTGGGTTTAAAGCTCAGAGAAGAACAAGTGAATGAACAGAGAATGAAATACTACATACAGTAGTGTGTGAACATGATGTGTGTGTGTGTAATTATTCTGCTGAAAATCGATTTGACTTGAAGGACTATTATCATCAATTATGAATTAAAATGAATTATATAAGATTCACAGTATGAAACCAACTTGGAATGCAACTTTGTCTGAATGATCCAAGTCCGTCCAGTCTCACCTGCGTTGTGTTTGCTGCTGTTCGTCTTTGTTTTCAGAAAATCCGTTCCAAAGTGGAGCTGGAGCTTCAGGGCGTTCCGGAGGAGCTTTCCCTGTCCTTCAACGCCACCTGTCTGAACGGAGAGGTCATACCTGGTCTCAAGTCCTGCTCCGGCCTCAAGATCGGAGACACGGCAAGTCGACAAGTCCTACCTTCACAGTACACAACCTTATCTATCAATGCTATACAAATTACATCAATATTCAACCTAACAAGCTGTAGTATCTGTATTATACGATTCTAACTTACTTTATGACCTTTTTGGCATATGAGCATTGTACTGAGGGATCTGTATGGAAAATGCATCAAAATAACATGTCACTTAGTTCCCTGTGCTATTTTTCACCCTGTTTTTGTTCCGTCCTGACTTCCACACTCGCTCCTATCGCTCTTTCCTTTGACATTTCCTCTTTACCCGCGGTGCCAAAAAGCAGACGGTGGAAAGGAGCAGATGGAGACGTTCTTATTCATATTTTCTTGCTTTTCCATTCTTCTTCTGCAAACTATTTACTCCTAACCGCAAAACAAAGTGCACAGCCCGCCTCATGTTCTCCACTTCTCTAACGCATTTATCTTTATCTAGACTTCTTTTTGTTTTTCTTTTTCCTGTCCTCACTCCAGGTGACATTTTTTGGCCCCAAAAACATTTCTTTCTCTCTGCCTCTGCATCTTATTTCTCCATATATGGCCGTCTCCCCACATGTAGTAACTGCCCACTTTTGGACATTCACCAGTTTTGGATGCTGGGTGAACAATTACAATGTGATGTTTCGACTTGAATGTAGCTTACAGAGCTTCAAACATGGAACTGCTTCAAGACATTTACAAAGAAGGAGCATTTTTAACGTTTTTTTAATTCATCTGCTCCCTTCCTTCCATCCAGGTCTCCTTCAGTGTGGAGGCCAAAGCTCGAGGTTGCCCCAAACAGAAAAAGAAAACCTTCATCATCAAGCCTGTTGGCTTCAAGGACTCGCTGTCCGTCACCGTCACCTTCGAGTGTGACTGCAAGTGCCAAACCAAAGCGCAGCCCAATAGCCCCAAATGTAACCACGGCAACGGCACCTTCGAGTGCGGCATTTGCCTCTGCCACCCGGGCCGCCTGGGGCCGCACTGCGAATGTGCCGAAGGCGACTACAACCCCACCGAGCAGGACCGCTGCAGTGCACCAGCACGTCCCGGGGGAGGCCAGGGCGCCGTCTGCAGCGGGCGCGGGGACTGTGTGTGTGGCCAGTGTGTGTGCCACAGCAGCGACTTTGGAAAAGTCTGGGGAAAGCTGTGCGAGTGTGACGACTTCAACTGCCTACGCTACAAGGGAGAACTGTGCTCAGGTAAGATAATGATATTATAACTTAGAAAAGCTGTGAAATAAATTGACTTGACTTTCTTATATAAATAACAAGTTAGACTACCTGACCTCATTTTTAATCCCACAAGACACAGATTCACGCAGAAAATAGCACCACACTTGGAAACTTAGATGCAGAGAAGGTGGGAAGAAGGTTTAAACAGCCACCATCTCCATTGTGTGTGTTTGTGGGAGCGTTTCAGTAAAAGTTGTGTACCTTTGCCGGGGTTGGCAGTCGCCTTCACCACACTGACTTTGCCACCCACCTCATCTGGGAAGCATTACCTACAATAACAACGCCCCCTCCTACCCAGGACACGGGCTCCACTCACAATAAACTCACTGCAGTGTGTTTATTGTTGTGTGTCTGCGTGTGTGTGAAAGTGTGTGTATATAGAGTCTCAGCATGTAAAGTGGAAGATGCGAGACACTTGAACACATTGCTATCGTCCGCCGCCTGCACGTGCCGCCGCGTGTTACAGGCGTTGAAGTTAAAATACTTCAAATAGCTAAGATAAATTGCTCGAAGCAGTGAATTGCATACGAACAAAGGCCGCTCTCCTGCCTTGTGCTTCATTACATCACCCCCCCACCCCCCGCCCCCCTCTTTTTCTCTGGCCAGAAATGTTTTGCTGTATTCCCAAAAGCCCATAGATTATCATGAACATACCTTTCTGCTTACCCAGCGACTCCAGTGGTGTCATAGTGCTAAAAATAAACCCATGTTTGGTCAGAAAAAGGACCAAATGGGAGAACGCTTGTAAATGTTCTGGACATGTGCCTATGTGTGTGTGTGTGTGTGCGCGTGTGTGTGTGTGTGTAGAACATGGTCTGCTGGTGTCCTGAAATGGGTCCTATGAGGTCCAATCCTCAGGGTGAGGACCATTGTTCTTCACCCACAAAATGGTCTAATTAGAAGCAAGTGGTCCCGCGGTGATGACAGTGTGTTTCTGAATGATCCTTCACCCAGTCTGACTCTTCCCAGCAGTTTCCGGTGTCATGTGTTTATCTGCGTATCATTGTTTTTGCGGTGATACGCCACAACAAGGGATGTACGTTTCCTGCACCGTCACTCCCTCACTGGCCTGTACGCACACACTGAATCACCCAGATAAAAATAGGAATCAGTCACCACACAAGCGCACAATGATATTCGTTTTAGATTGACGGCGGTTGCAGACGCAATGTTTACAACTTCTGCTTTCCAGTCCAAAGACGAGGTAAAGAGGCAGCTCGGGCTTTTCGGGGAACAAAATTCCAATCATTTCGTCCACTAAGTTCCCCCTCCTTCTTCTACTGCACACGCACACACACACACACACACACACACACACACACACACACACACACACACACACACACACACACACACACACACTTCTTCTGCTTAGCCTTGTCACATTTGTCATGAATTTGTTTTGGAATGATGATACAAAGTCATGCTGTGTGTGAATCTAACTTTGAAGCTTCATAACGCGTTGTTGTGAGCCTTCCAGTCTGATAAGTTCTTGCCATCTTGTCCCTCCCCAGGACACGGCACCTGTAACTGTGGCTTCTGTCAGTGTGACCCAGACTGGCAGGGCGACAACTGCAACTGCTCCCGACGCACCGATACCTGTATGTCCAACCTGGGCCTGTTGTGCAGCGGCAGGGGTCAGTGTGCGTGCGGCGCCTGTGAGTGTACGCAGCCCGGAGCCTACGGGGCAACATGTGACAAGTGCCCCACCTGCCCCGACGCCTGCACCATGAAGAAGTGAGTCACGTGCTGCATGTAGATGTGTTCTATGTGTGACCAACAGCAAAGTTTGTTCATTGCAAGATTTGCTTGCAGGGAGTGTGTGGAGTGTAAGCACTTCAAAAGGGGAAAACTCTTTGACGATAAGACCTGCAGTCGTATCTGCAAGGATGAGATTCAGCTTGTGGATGAAATAGGTAAGATGCACAGATAACTAAGCCATGAAAACGGTCAAACCCCTGGGTTAAATTGGGTCTAATCAAGTTTTCCGTTTTCTCTTGTCTTGTCGATCCAGTGCTCCATGATACAAACGCTGTGAACTGCACCTACAAAGACGAGGACGACTGCGTGGAGCGTTTTCAGTACTACGAGGATGCCAGCGGCAAATCCATCTTGTTTGTAGTCAAGGAGCCTGGTAAGGGAGAGAAATAGAGATTTAACTACAATAGATGACAATATAATCAGACTGAAATCTGCATAAATCAATGCCGATGCTCTTTGGGTAACAATTCAATGGTGTAATCATATAATTGGTTTACTGTCGACATAGCATTCTTATTATAGTTAGTCTTCTGGTGTGTTTTCCTGCATGAACCAATCAGATGCCTTGTCATGCAGTCGCTCTTTGTAGAAACGCACACATCCAAACATCATCGCCTTGTTGACTTTGACTTGTCACTTCCCTGCTGGCTCGCCCTTCATCTGCTTGTTAAGAGGCCAAGCTGAGAGACTGCAGGGTGGTAAAAACAGCCTCTAATGATCACCAGTGCCCTCCGAGAAACTCTGTCCATGAGTCTGCTTTTAATGGCTGCGTGTTTTTAATTTAAGGCCCAACTGGGTAGCAGAGACATGCGCCAAATATGCCTTGAACACAACGCCCCCTGCCGTGTCAGAGAGGGCTGTAAACAGCTGCCAACACTACATACGTATCCTCAGGAGGAAAGCAGGGAGAGAGAATCTAAGTAAGCAAAAGTGGTTGATATAAAGAGAGACGGTGTTCTATACGTGTTCCATTGTACGTCTCTCCCCTCCCCGTGATCCTGCAGAAATGTTCTTAGCGTGTATACCTGACGTGACTTTCTGCGACGCCGTAACGACAGCGGCCGCCACATTAGAGATCAAAAGGTTTGGTGGAAGAGCAGGAAGTAGAGCGAGGTAAGAATGAAGGAGGGAGGAAGCAGAGAAGAGGCGCTTTGATGTCGGCTGTAAAAACGCTCAGAGTGCGGAGAGTCGCAGACAAACGGGTCGATATGCCACACATGGACACAATCAGATGCATGGATGACATTCTCTGTTGAAGTTCATGCAGAAATACAGATAATTATAGGAAAACCGGCGTGTGTTTCTAGTTTGATAAGAGCAAGAACATAATGTACATGCGGTCATACATGCAGTCAAGGCTCGTTCGCACTTCCTGTTCCAACCCCATCGCCTCCACAGTTTTCTTACATCATTCCGGCTTCTGTTCTCTTCCTTCCCTTCATGGATGTGATATTTCTCAGAAAGTACAGAATATTCCTGCTATAAATGTCTGCACCGCCGAGTGGGCCTGCCAGCGTGACAAACGATCAACGTGACCATTTTAGGGATTTCAAAGGCCCACAGCTGAATCAGACAAAGAACAACATTTACCAAAGAACATGGGTGCAAATGCGTTCTTTTTCAATCGGTATCCGAAACAATAGTGGAATCCATGTGCGTGAAAGAAGAGATGAGAGCATTAGAAGTATGAAGGAACAAGACTTCCTTCGCTCTGGTCCTCACCTTATCTTCTCTGTTTCCCCTTTATCTCTCCCTCCTTCCCTCCAGACTGCCCCAAGGGTCCGGATATTTTAGTGGTGCTGCTTTCAGTGGCTGGAGCCATACTCTTCCTGGGCTTGGCTGCTCTGCTCATCTGGAAGCTGCTGGTCACCATTCACGACAGACGGGAGTTTGCCAAATTTGAGGAAGAACGCGCACATGCCAAGTGGGACACGGTGAGCGGATTACGCACGAGTACTAGAAGCGCACCAGATGTAAACACTCTGGAAGCAAACTACTGATATGGTGTTTGTTCAAACAATTAATTCATAGTTAGGTTTAGATATTTTGGACGTCGCTTTCTGGTCTCTTTCTCTCTCACTCTCTCTCCTTCTCAGTTGCAGACATGTATGCTGTACACACACATACACACACACACACTCAGGCCACACACACAGTCTTGTTTCAGGAAGACTTTTTGTTTCATTATTTCTGTGGCATGCTGTTACTCCCGGCAGAACAAAAGACAGCAGCCACTTTGACAGGAAGGGTTGGGTTTAAATTAGCCAACGCTAATTAGCCTTTACTGGTAATTGGCTGCTTTGTGGTCTCGCACACCCAAATCTTTTAGATCTTAAACCTCAAAGAATCCCACTAGTTTAAAGATGCTCACTGGGTATTCATAGTTAAAGCGTGAGTCACATATTGAAGGTAACACAAAGGGGTGTTGTGTACCGGGGTCTTTATCCTTACAGTCTTGAAACATAATAATACAATACGAATTTTAAATGTACATACAATATTGAACCTCCTACTGACTTGTGCTTCTTTGTATTTGACGGACAGGGACACAATCCTCTCTACAAAGGAGCCACCTCCACCTTTACCAACATCACTTACAGAGGGAAGGACTAATGCTACTGAACAATCCCAAATCAAAGACAGATCGAACAGACTTTTACTGTTGAAAGCCACCAAAACATGTGCAGGTCTCTACTGTCACAAGGCAATGATTAATAATTATTTCTGTTTGTAAATATGTAGAAAAGGGCGTATTTTTATCAGGGATTTGCCACAAACACCCTCATGTACGTCATTGATGAAACATTAAAGTATTTTCCTGACTTGATGTGACAGTGAAGTGTTGTGTTGTAGGAATATGGGATGCTGTTGACGTGCTTGTGGGCAGAGCAACAAGTGAAGGACATGATAACACAATGCAAAACGCATCATTTTCCTTATGGTATTGATGTGGTTTCCTGTAAGTGGGGCTTCATTCTGCTCCTGTCAACTGACACTCTTGTGGATGTGGTGTGGTTTGGAGTCAAATGTTTACGCAAGGAGAAATGGTACAGTTTCATGAGTGCATTCTCAGAGATAAGAGCTTTCATGTGTGTGCAGTCTTGATAGTGATATAGCTCAGACGTTTAGAGACATATTTGGATATCTTTTGGCACTACACTTGTAATAATAGTTATCTAAATCCTCTCGTGTTTTTAATTCTTAACCAAATGTTGACAACTTGCTTCACCAATGACACAAAAACCTCCAATGCCCAATAACAAAGACCTTTCATTGAGCTTGCTTATAATTTCCTGCAGTAAGTGTTGTGTTTACAGTTTGTATAGCGACATACAGTAAATGCACGGCACTGCTGCCCTCTCGTGGACTGTCATGGACATTGCACTCAGACCGGATTAATCCAAGTCTGTCAAACTGAGTTTGAGGTGAGGGAGCGGATGATTTAGTCAATTTATATAATTTGTGTTTGTCATATTGCTTAAACCCGCGGGGTTTACTTTAAAACTGACGCTATTGCGCCTATCAAACCACGTTGTACACACTGACATTCATAGATATGATCATTAAAGACCCCAAGATTTGCGTTGTGTGTTTTTGGTGATTGTGGTATGAGTAGTTTCTGCATAAGTCGATGCAGAAACGCCTGGGCAGCATCACACTCAGCTCCCTGGAGCTTCCACGGCCTCACTGCAGGGGGTCATCATCACTTTAGGACCAAATTCACTCTAACAAGGTGGATCAAGTTCAGAAGCTGGGAACATCGCTCGATGGCAACAAAATCAGGCCCGGGTGAAGCAGAAATGTGACGACACTTCTGAGGAGACTTTAAGAGCGTTGACAGCTCCAGCGTTGCCCGTGCAGGGGCACCAACACGGCCGAGGAAACCCCGAGGATCAGGGCCTCCTGTCTGGATGACACCAGCAGTAGCCGGGCACATAGCTCTGCTCGGCTAGCCTTAGCTAAGCTAACTAATGTCTTCCCCGGATTCGGAATAATTTTAAATGGGTAATGTTCGCAGCATTCGTCGAACTGTGTAGGGTCCGGACGTGTTTAGTGGATTGCTGTCGCCGGGTGGATGGACAAGAACCTTTTTAGGGCTGCAAGTGGCTGTCAGACCCGATAAAGGTACTCCAGGTGAGGATACCACTGCTTTTAGCATGAGTGAATGCTAGGCTTGCTAGCCTGCTAGATAACTTAGTTAAGGTAGTGTTAACCAACCCTGCAACGGGAGTTGTCTTTTATCAGTATCTATTCTATACTTATTCTTACACCATTGTCAGTGCCAGTTTTAAACAAACTTTTAGTGTCCTCTGAGTGATGTAGAATAGTTTGACAGAACACACGACAGCTATTCTTTTATTTGAAATTCCGCAAGATTTGATTAGCATAATAGCTCGTGCTAATATTAGCTAGCTAGTTAGCCAAGTTAGTCGACAGCATCTTCTTGACACTTAGTACTGCTTGACGTTAAGTGACTTTTAATCAAATTTGGATTAATTGTAACGATGGAACTTAAAATAAGTGTAACCTTTGGGCTTAATTATACATAAAAATGTAATACAGTGAGGTAGTAAATAAATTCCATCATTGTTTTGACGATTTAATGGTCAGAAATATATATTTGGCTACATGAGGTAACTGCTACAGTGGAATTATGGTTTTGTCATGATGTCATTGTTCTGTTAAAGTAAATTGCCATCAAACCACTTGAAACCATATGCACCCCCAGTAGAAACCACCAGTCAGGTGATAGATAAACCATCTCTAGAGCTTTCTAATGACTTCCAGTGTGTCCATCTTTGTACAATTCACACACTAGTGGGCAACACTCAAGTGAACCCTTAGTTAATGTCAGTGCAGTTGATGAGTAAAGATACCTGAGAAGTTTGAATTGAACACATGAGAGCCACCAAATATATAGTCCCTGATCGCTGCCTTGTGTGTCAGGCACAGAAATTCTCATTCAACAGGAGTATGTTGATAATAATTGACTCTTTACAGGAGGAGAGAGTGTGATTGAGGTTGTCAAGGGTTGTCATGTGTTCCAGTTGCTTGATAAATCTGTCTTATTTCTCTACATTACTTTATCTGGCCATACAGTTTTTTGATTAGCTCAAACAGTAATGAAACATGACTTAGAAGCAACTCAGCCTTTCACCGACCCCAGAGCATGGAGTAGTTGTTATTGTTGATGTTACAGTTTGCTGGTCAGACCCAGGACTGAAAACCAACTTCCTGAGACACAGCTGATGAATAATCACAACATAACATACATGCTAATTGCCCTAAATGTATAGTGAAGGAAACAAAAATAAGAAGTTATCCCCTGCCTGATGATATGTGGTTTATTTATCTCCTTTGCTGACAGCCAAACACATTATCTGGCTCCTATAAGATACCATTTCACTCAGTGCAGTTTGTGTTGTGTTTGTTATTCTAGGCATGACAGAAGGACTTCATAGCCAGGCTATTAGCCTGGACCCCCGCCGGCAGGAACTGCTTGAGGCTCGCTTCACTGGAGTTGGTGTGGCCAAGGTTTGTGTCCGTGCAGTTGAATGATAAACTTTGTAGAAGCTGTATTGCAAAAAGCATATTTTATTTTCTGTTGCAATATGCAATATGGGGATAATTTGGAAGTGCGAGGTCCATCATTATACTCTTGGTATACGTTTGGTCACACATAATGGAGCACTTCTGAATTAAGACCATTAGTTTTGTGTAGCAATAATTTGTGTACCAATTGTGTAAGGACAATTGGCTTAAATGTATTTTGCTGTTCAGAAATGTAGTTTTAAAAACAAAGGAAGGGCTAAAGTTATTTATCTCTGCTCAAATAAGTTTATGCTTTTCATTTGTGTGTGAATACGAACATGCTCTAAGTCATTGTTGTTCAGTTGCTAAGGTTACTCCTTCAGTTTAGGCAGGTTTGGATATCTATTCTGTACTCCCTGGCACTCTCAGTGATCCTCTCTCCCAGAGCTGAAACTCAAACAAGACACACACTGTCTGGGCCGATATGGGAGCTGGCCAGCAGCTCATTGTTTCAGTGGAGTCCAGTGACACTAAAATGGCACCGCAACAGAAGCTGAGGACATTAGGCTCCCTCCTATACTGTGCCCATGCTGGTGAACTGGCTATGGTTGTGATGTGAGAAAATGGCAGCCCCTGAGCAAGCATTCAACCCTGCTTGTGTATGGGTTTATGTCGATCGGTGAGTGTCAATAGGACACATGTAGCGGACGTGAACAGCAGCTGGAAGCAGGTCAGTCATGTAAGCATTTCTCCCCCAGCACCATTAGCCTGCTGTTAGTCCCATGATGCCGTGCAGCTGATGGTCTGCACCGTACATGCTGATTCTACTGACAGGATGTGAACTAAGGATATGCAGATTAACTTGTGACAAACCAGTGCTTGCAGTTGAGATTTAGCCATGGCAAAGTGTTTCTGTTTCAAGTGTTTCACATTAATTAAGGAAAGATTAAAGGAAAGATGAAATATCAGCTCATATGCTATGTTCTCTGAATCATTCTGCGGTGAAGCGTCTCCATGATTGCACCTTTCACAGGAGAACACGCGGTTTCTATTAATAGCAGTGTTCCGTGTATCTTTATCTTTCAATTCAAGGAGCAGCGAATGACTTATGATTCAGGCCAAATGTTGTCTTTGTTCTGTTTCTCCAGAGTTCAGCCAACAGTGAATCATCCAACCAGTCTCTGTGCAGCGCCGGATCACTCAGTGACAAAGAACTGGAGGTTAGTCGGGCGGGGAAATGACTCCAGATGAGATGACTTCCAGTTCTTTAGAAAAAAATCAGATACTGTGCCCTTGCATCGATTTTTATTCCAGGACACGGCAGGAGAACCACTATAAAAATGGCTTTAGCTGCAGCATGAAGTAAACGAAGACAAAATGTGCCCTTATGACAGATTGTTATGATAGCAGCTTTGGCCCTTTGGTGGCTTCTGTGAAATGCAAGCTCTGGAAATACTAAATTAAAACTTGATGTAATCTGAGACATCTTAGTGTAATGCACCATAGGCTGTCAATGTTCCATTACTGTAAGAAGAGCAACAGAAAAGGAAAGCTTCTACAGTTTGTGTAATGGAATACTGGGCTGTCCTGCTTTTCTCATCGTGTCAAGACGACTGAGAAGAAGACCAATGACCAGAGAAGAAGAAAGAGAAAAGGAGACATCTACGACAGCAGCAGCCAGGGTGAGTCACTTAGCACCCAAGGGTCAAATGTACACTAAAATACACCCTATACCCCAAAATGAGTAGATTTTGATTCTTACTGTCTATCATTCATTTCCAGGAAAAGGCAGAGGGCATAAAATCAGTGATTATTTTGAGGTGAGTGTAACCTGGGTGTGTTTCTCCTCTGCATTTCTCCTCCGGTGCTGCCGAGCTTCATATCGCGTTTCCAGCCGCAGCACCGTAATCTCACCCTCCCGCTCCAACTGTGCCAGCACGGTTCATTCATCACAATCGTTTCTGAATAACGGCTCTGTCTTTCCTTTCTCTCTCTCTCTCTCTCTCTCTCCCTCTCTCTGTCTGGTTTCCACACTCTGTCCTCTGCCCTGCGGCCAGTTTGCTGGTAGCAGCGGCTCTGGCACCAGTCCTGCCCGGGGCATCCCCGCACTGGTGCGCTGCTCTCCTCAGCACTCGCTGTCTAATCCTCTGGTGAGCACCACCACCCATTTCCATGCCCTCATCTTGGTCTACCTCCCCCTTTTTCATCTTGTTTTCCCTGCTGTGTAATGAGACTTAGTAAGCCATCATCTCCTTTAAGTATGTGTTTCTCTTTAACGGCTAGGATTAGATAGAATTTTGTCAATTTTAAGGGTTATGTTCAGTTCCTTAAGTGTGTCACGGCTTCACTGGATCGGTTTAGCCAATTGGGAATCAAACTACTCACTAGATTTAATGAGTGGAGAAGCTGATAATGGATGCTACTGACGTGTTTTAGGACGCTGTTAATCCATTGTTTTCTGTCCCTCTGTTGTATAGTTTAAGTAGAAACACAATTAAGAGAAAGAAAATGCCACAGATTAAGGATGTGTGTGTGTGTGTGTGTGTGTGTGTGTGTGTGTGTGTGTGTGTGTGTGTGTGTGTGTGTGTGTGTGTGTGTGTGTGTGTGTGTGTGTGTGTGTGTGTGTGTGTGTGTGTGTGTGTGTGTGTGTGTGTGTGTGTGTGTGTGTGCTGAAATAGTTAAGCTTCCACTTCAAGTTGATGTGAGATCCATTCATCTTCTGTGTAGATACCAGCCTTCATCGCAAACTACAAAACCTCTGCTACTGTCTAAACGCCATGTTTCTGGCGCTTCCGGAGCTCTAAAGTGCTAACAGATCTCTCATAATCTCTCCACTCTCCTGTTAACCACACGTGAAATGAGCTGGGGCGGATGCATGCTCATGATGTTGGAAATCCTTGATCCACCAGGATCAGGAACATCAGGGTGATCATGGTCAGTGATAAGATACAGGTTAGAGATCTGATCCTCTCTTGCTTTCTCTCCGACTCTCTCCGGCCTGCAGATTCAGCACGGCAGCCCCTCATCCACAGGCTCAGCCCACACAGACTCGTCATCTTCCAGCTCCGTCAAGATGGCACCCACACACTCCTGCTCACACAAAGCCATCCAGGTAACTTGCCTGGATACACGTCACATACACTTATATAGGCTTAAGAGTGGCCTCATTAATGAGCAGCATTCTGCTCAGACTGCTGGTGCTGTGTGTGTATGTGTGTGTGCCTCCATTATGTGTGGTTCATTAGACGGTTTGTGTCGGCTCATCCTCCTCTTTTCCGGCCTTCCCCAGTCAGATCTGACCCTGGTCAAACTACGAGCACTGGAGAATGGAAAGAACTCTGACCTGGAGAAGAAAGAGGGGAGGATAGACGACCTGCTGAGGGTAAGATGAGAACGCGGTTGATGCTGGCTCCAAGATTCTTGTTAAAAAAATGTCAGCAAACCAAACGGTCTCGCTGTGTCGCTTCTTCTGCCTTTCTTATATAGTTGAAGAAACAAAGTGAGAAGCCAGTAGTAGTACCTAATTAATGTCCCAACTACGGTCTGTGTTTTGGCAGGCTAACTGTGACTTGAGGCGGCAGGTGGATGAGCAGCAGAAGATACTAGAACGCTACAAGGAACGGCTTAATAAGTGTGTGACCATGAGCAAGAAGCTCCTGATCGAAAAGGTGGGTGAGTTAGGTGTTAGGTGGGTCTGCGTGAAAGAAACTTTTTGTGTTCAACTTATACAGTACGTGTGTGTGTGTGTGTGTGTGTGTGTGTGTGTGTGTGTGTGTGTGTGTGTGTGTGTGTGTGTGTGTGTGTGTGTGTGTGTGTGTGTGTGTGTGTGTGTGTGTGTGTGTGTGTGTGTGTGTGTGTGTGTGTGTGTGTGTGTGTGTGTGTGTGTGTGTGTGTGTGTGTGAATATGAACTATTCTGTGTTTAATCTTTGCAGTCAAAGCAGGAGAAGATGGCTTGTAGGGACAAGAGCATGCAGGATCGTCTGCGTCTGGGCCACTTCACAACCGTACGCCACGGAGCCTCCTTCACCGAGCAGTGGACAGATGGATTTGCCTTCCAAAACCTCATAAAGTCAGCATGCAGAATAGGAACAAACGTATGTGGAGAGCGGTGGGCAGTACGTTAACGCGTGGTGGTGGTGGTGTTGTTGTGTGTTTTTAGGCAGCAGGAGCGGATCAATTCCCAGCGAGAGGACATGGAGAGGCAGAGGAAGCTGCTGGGGAAGAGGAAACCTCCCTCCATGGCCCAGACGCCCCCACCCAGCCTGGAACAGAACAGACGGAAAAGCAAGAGCAACAGCCAGGAGAATGAAGCGTAAGAGTAGAATTGGACGACTCTCACGGTTTAGATGTTTTAGGTTTATCTTTGTAACGGCTTCTTCTTCCTCCCACTCAGGTTATCACTTGCCGAATATCACGAGCAAGAGGAGATCTTCAAACTTCGAATCGGTCATCTAAAAAAGGTAACGGCAACCGAAAACGCTGCGCTCTTTACCGTCTATCGATGGACAATGGCTGACAGATTGTTGTGGTTTGTCCGCAGGAGGAGGCGGAGAGCCAGTCAGAGCTGGAGCATCTGGAGCGAGTGAGGAACCTGCACATTCGGGAGCTGAAGAGAATCCACAATGAGGACAACTCACAGTAAGTGGCCCTTTTATTTTTTTTAAACCTGCCTTCCACGTGTTCTGGAACGTGCCCGCGTCTTAATTTAGAACCTTTTCAGGCCAGCGCAGCTTCTAATTCATCATGGAGTGTGCAGCTGTGTATGTTATGTCCGTGTAGGACATCTTGTTGTTTTTGTTTGGAGAGGAAGGGGGAAATGTTTGAAAAAGGCACTGATGGCTGAAGTGTGTGGTTTTGCAGATTTAAAGACCACCCCACACTGAATGACCGATATCTGCTGTTATATTTACTGGGAAGAGGTGGATTCAGTGAAGTTTACAAGGTAAGTACATGCAGCAGATGCCACTTATCCTGTTTGCGTTCTACTACTTATATTTGAAGAGTCAGGTTTCCATAAGTACACGATTCAATGTTAGAGACAAGATTAGACTGCTTTACTTTCTTGTTTCGTTGACGGTGCCAACTGTCTCCTTTTGTAGGCTTTTGACGTCACGGAGCAAAGGTACGTGGCCATCAAGATCCATCAACTCAACAAGAACTGGAGGGAGGAGAAGAAGGAGAACTACCATAAGTAAGTGTGAACCTCTGGCTCTCCCCGTTTGAGACGCTGCTAAACACTGACCCCGTATTTCCTTTCCTTTGCAGACATGCTTGTAGAGAGTACAGGATCCACAAGGAGCTGGACCACCCTAGAATAGTCAAACTCTACGACTACTTCTCGCTCGACACAGACTCGTAAGGGCCGCTTACTTCTCCACTCGCCACACAGATGGCTGAAGGGGCGTTTCGAGGCCTGACTTGTATTTGTCCCTCCGTCGTCTCGCTCAGGTTCTGCACAGTGCTGGAATACTGTGAAGGCAACGACTTGGACTTCTACTTGAAGCAGAACAAGCTGATGTCGGAGAAGGAGGGTCGCTCCATCGTCATGCAGATCGTCAACGCCCTTAAGTACCTTAACCAGATTCGCCCACCCATCATCCACTACGACCTCAAGCCAGGTAGTCCGTCATGGAATGTTTTGCTTTTTACATTTTGGTGTTTGTGGAATAATTGAATATGTCACCTTGGTGTTTGTGACCCCGTTTTGTCTTTAGGAAACATCCTGCTGGTGAACGGCACAGCTTGCGGGGAAATTAAGATCACTGACTTTGGCCTTTCCAAGATCATGGACGATGACAGCTACCACCCTGTAGATGGCATGGAGCTGACCTCACAAGGAGCCGGAACCTACTGGTACACAAACACACATTCCACTGACTCGACTGAGCGCAGACGAGTCGTGGTTGAGGTCGTGTTGTCGTCCTTGCTGTGTGTGCTCAGTGTGTGACTCTCTGGCCCGCAGGTACCTCCCTCCTGAGTGCTTTGTGGTGGGCAAGGAACCCCCCAAAATATCCAACAAGGTAGACGTGTGGTCAGTAGGGGTCATCTTCTATCAGAGCTTATATGGACGCAAGGTAATTGTGAAAACGCTTTATTTCCCTTTTTTCAGAGAACAGAAATACCAACCTCCTTGTAAATTCTCACACTTTTCTTCTCTCCAGCCATTTGGTCATAACCAGTCTCAGCAGGATATCCTCCAGGAGAACACCATACTAAAAGCCACTGAGGTGCAGTTTCCCCCCAAACCTGTGGTCACAACAGAAGCAAAGGTGGGATACCAATTCATTCACTGCAGCGTTACTCTTACTTTCTCACCATTCAATCACTAATTGCATTGAGCACAACAGTAGAATGGTCTAAATGTCTAACTAAAGCAAGAAAGAGTGGTGGTACCTGCAGAAGTAATGCGTGTCCTTTTCCTTCACAGGCCTTTATTCGACGTTGCTTGGCTTATCACAAGGAGGACCGTGTGGATGTGCTGCAGTTGGCCAGCGACGCCTTCCTAATGCCTCATATTCGAAAGGCTCTGGGCAGCAACAGCGCACCCCAGGCACCTCCCACCCCCTCCACCTCCAGCTGCTACGGCAGCAGTGCCTCGGACTGAAGGGAGCCGCCGTCCTGGAGTTTAGAAACCTGGAGAGGGGAACCCGGTTGGGACAAAGCCACGTGGAGAGGTCATGCGTTTGATGAAACTCCTCCTTAGCTCCCTTGGCTTTTTAGGGAGCACAGAGCATGATGGGATGGAGGCGACCTTTAAGCTGGAATGGAACCAAATTGCTGGACAATGTGGCGATGTAATAGTAAATGTGCCCACCACCGTGGTCCCAAGTGCTAAACGTGAAGGGCCAGTCTGTGGCTGTGGGCTCAGTAGAACCCAAAGATTTGCCCATATGCATGCACTAACACACACTTTGGCTCTCTGCGGGGCACGACAGGCAGCGACACGCACCCCAAAAATTGCACAAGACAGGCTAAAGATGCTGATGCCATTTGTGGAAGATCACCTGCCTCCATTATGTGGAAGTTTGACAAAAACGCATCGCTGAAATGTCTCTTACCGCTTGAAAAGAATCATCCGTCAAACTATTTTTCTGTACCAACCGCTGTCCATTAATATACAGTATATCCCTTTAGGTTTGAACCTGGGAGTTTGTTCAGAAGGGCTCGAAAGATTGAAAGGAATCACTGGTGACCAAAGTTAAAGGCCTGCCGTGTTGATCTAGCATCGTTTGAATAAGTGACTTAAGAGAGAACAGGGCTGAGCTATAAAGATAAACTGGTTTAGACCTATTTTGAATATTTTATTGAATAATTGTCTGGAATTTAGCTTCTTACTTCAATTAAGTCCATATTTTTCCATTAGAAATGATCGATGATGGGAATTAGAAACTCCCCCCCCTTGTGTTATTTTGTTGCTCACAGTAGAGCTTATAATGAATGGCGGCATTCTCAGAGATAATGAAACCATTAAAATAACATTTGGTAAACTTTGTGTCCTGTCAGTGAAGTGAATGTGGGAAAGATTCATTCAAGTCTGATAAAGTGTGTGTCACTACTTTTATTGCATTGTCAACTTTACACAAAAAAGACCAGAAGTAAAGCTCAATATTAATGCAGTTATTGAAGCAGATAATGGCAAACTGAACAAATCTAGTTCTTCTGTTTGCTTTGAGAGCACATGGAGGGACATGACTACATCCTGTGTCCGTCTCCATCATATGGGCAGGTCACTTGGCAGCACAGAAGGATTTGCACCATCTCCCCCTTTTTTTTTTTTTTGGAACACAGATCACCTGGCCTGAAGATCCAAACATTGTCCCACGCACGTTTCCTTGCACTTAAACCTGAATTAACACTGTACCCACCCCTCTTTTGACTTCACGTCCAAAGGAGAATTATGACACCAATCCTGGGGGTCCTCGACAGCCCGAGGGCATTGTCCAATCGGGTTTATCGGTTGTAGAACTGCGAGGTGACCCAGGCCAGTCCCCACTTCAGGTTGGTCAGCATGAATTTAAGCGCCTTGGTCCACTGCTCCTCAGAGTTGAACTGGGTCTTGATGGAGTACGAGCCGCCGCTGCCGCCTGTGTCTTCGATCTTGCCTTTCTCCACATCCATCCTGACACGGAGCAGAACAAAAGTAAGTGGACGCATCACGTTAGGTGGAGACATTGATGAAGATTAGACGATTTGAAGATGCATAAAAGGCCTCTACGAATAGATCAGTAGGCAGCAGAGACATCCTAGCTAAAGAACCCATGAACCTTAGAGCCATGTGGTGTGTGTGTGTACAGGCATCTGACCTGTATGGGAGGCAGAAGCCAGTGTCTCCTTTTTCTACTTCCTCTTTGAATTGCTGGACACAGTCCAGAAAGGCCACCATGGCGTGGTCGAATTTATTGTCCCAGAAGAACCTCAGGCCGCCCGAGCAATACAATGGGAGTTCCTGCACAAAACAAAAGGTCAGAACAAAAGAGCTCAAACGGAATCCAAAAAAAAAGAGTGCTGAGCTGCAGCGTCTCTTGTATGCGTTACCTTGGACTTGTCTGTCAGTGACTCTAAGTACGAGTGGTTTCCGTATGGGACAAGGCGATATCTGAAAACACAACATATCACATTCTTTCCAAACTGAGATGCAACACAAACATTTCAAATGAAACACGGCTAAAGAAACAAGACAGAGAAGACGTTCCTCAAATTGCACTGCATAATGGAATCTAAACGACCCAATGTGTTACACCAAACACATTTCCAGAGGAGCGAGAGAGCAGAAGCATTTACACTGAAAGATATTCACACTGCATTAGCTTTGTTTTGTTTTAGTTTTTCATGGCAGGGTGAATATGCATCATTACTAACAGATTCAGCTGAGAAACGTTTCACACATAATGGCGAGATCATTCAAAGGGAAACGCGGGCCAGGGAAGAAAACAGTGACGCGTATGATTTGATGTTTGTGTTACCTCTGGAAACGCAGGCCCATTTTGTTGGCCAGCGCGTGCAGCAGGAGCACGGTCTGCCCCCAGGCCGCGTTGATCTCGTTCCACTCCACGGGGACGCTGGGGAGGCGACCCAGACGGAAGTTGTTGATGGTGCCGAACTGACCACTGTGCCTGGACGGGGACGCAGAAAAGACAGATTCTCAGATTCTAGAGAGACTTTCCAGAGCAAAGGACGTAAACCCCTGTGTGTGTGTGTGTGTGTGTGTGTTACCAGATGTGGAAGGTGGCATTAAAGACGTTGGTCTTCTTCAGGCGATCCAGCTGCATCTGGCAGTAACGCATCTGGTTGTCCACACTCTTCAGCTCGTCGTCCAGCTCCAACTGTTGCCGTTTAAACTCACTGTACTCCTTCTGATACCTGACATATACACACACAGACGGAGCAGTGGAAAGAGGTCAGACATCTCTAACCGCTGTATCTTCGATGGTATATCTCTTGACTCCCCTCTCCCCTCCCCTGAAGGCCTCACTCACTGGAGCTCCTCCGTGTCCAGCTGCTGAGAGTGACTCCTGCTCTTGGTTAGCTCCTCAGCTACAACCGCCCTCTGATCTTCCACTGTCTCCAGCTCCTGGACCAGGGCCTCCTCTTCCTCATTCAGATGCTGCAGCTCTGCCAACAGGCTCTCCTCATCCTCCACTTGTAGGTGAGACAGAAGCTCCAAACACTGCCTGCAAATACATGCAAGCATAAGATAAATATACTGACGCACAATTGAATTTGTTTGAACAAGTCAGTATTATAGCATTTGTTATTGATTTGATGCCAACTCACTTGTAATTCTGACATTCATTCTCTGTAATGTTGAGCTGTGTGTCCAAGTGGTCCAACAGCGTGTCGGTGCATTCTTCACACAGTGGGTGGTCCACATCTGTCTGGCCTGACATGATGTCAAACAGGTCACTGGTCACCTGTGTGGGATAAAACAGTCACATTTGAACCCTAAATAACAATGGAGCAAGTAATTCAAATGTTTTTGCTGTCTGAAAGCAAACCTTCAGCCTACGACTCAGGTTTTCCATCGTGCCTCCGTCAGATGCTTCTCCGATCAGAGTGAAGCTGTTGGCGCTCTCTGTGGACATCATCCTGCAGAGCCAGGAAAGATTCAGCAATCCAGTCAAGTTTACTGAAGGATACTGTCAAGGCTCTATGGGGCTTCATAACAGATCTCACATGACTCGAGTGCTCACCGTGCCGGAGGGATGTATTTCCTGGCCACTCCATCTTGCTTATTCTCTAAAAAGGTCTCCTGAGGGAAAAGATATGAAAATTAAGTCTCAGGCATGCTTGCTCACAAAACATCAAACAGAAAGGAACTGGCCAGTGAGATATTGGGCAATGACACGATTTAAATTAAGTTTAAAATAAAGATTAAAGCCTTAGTTACCTCTGGCGCCGTCTCCCCCTCACTGCTGTCAGCCTGCTTGCTGGGAGTCACCGTGACTAACGGAGCTAACGGAAAGACAAATCAGCTCGAGTACCACCATATGCTCAACTTTAGATACATTTAATTCATTTTAAGGCCAGGACTTACCGATGAGCTCCTGTATAGTGACCCGATCGAGGACTTTGAAGGATGTGTCCAGTTTGAGTGGCTGGCTGCATCGCTGACACACGAAGCTGACCTGCATGGTTGTGCTCGACGATTTGGAGCCTTCCATCCCGATCTGAAATACACATAAAACAGTGATCGCACCGTAAACAACCAAACTATCTACGGCAATAAAGGCTAATGAGTTTAAATGTTTGCTAGATAGTTAGCGAAGCATGTGACTAATTTGCTAGGAAGCTAGCTAATGGTAGCTGAACAGGATGCTTGAGTATAAGTATACGTTAAACTCACTGTTCTTTGCGAGGAAGGACGATTGTTGTATAATAATCCAGGTTTGCACACGTTTATAATAATAAATCGCCGCAAATATAAACGATTTGCATTTTGCACATCGGAACCAGGCACTCCGCTGTCCACTTCCTTATTTTTGTTTACGGCGGATGTGATGTCACTACAAGCCGAAGAAATAAAACATTTTTTTTTACAACGCAATAAAAAACTATTAAACAATTAAAAACTTTAAATTAAAACTAAATTAAAAAATTAAAAATAAAATGAAATGAAACATCAGAATCAAAACGCAAGAAACGCAAAAACGTATGTTTCCCAAACGTGTAGTCATACTCCAGACCACTAGGTGTCAGTAACTGACTGTACCACGCCAGCTGTCGTCTTACACAAACAGAAGAAGATGGTATTGCGGGAAAACCAAAGCGGATGTTTTGTAATCGACTCGAATCTTTCATGCTGAAGACAAAACAAGGTAATTCTTAAAAATGCCTCCTTGTTTTATTTTTAAACGTCAGCCAATTAGGTCTCGTGTATATTTGTTGTCAAATGTGTCTGTCCCTGTCCCTTCTCTTTGTTTGTATCAGTCGGTCAGTCGCTGCGAGTTGCATAACCAACAAAACACGAACAAAACACCCCCAAAACTAGCGACTAACTAACTATATTACATGCTTAAAGGTCTGTCAACCATAACAACGCCACACTTATTTGTATTTTCTTTAAATAACCCCCGTGTTTCTTTAGGTATTTAGTAAATACCTAAAGAAACACGGGGGTTGTTGGAATAACAATAGCTTATGGGTAAATACTATTTACCCATAAGCTATTGTTATTCCATTGTTTTACTCGGTTATGTATGTTTGGTTGCAACTTGCAGCAACTCCGACGATCTGAGACGAGGTGGCACGAACCTCATCGCTGTTATTATCTCGTCACCAGATTTCGTAACAATCACGGGGGGGTTAGTCTCTAAGGGAAACGATTTAATATTATTTAATATCGTTCCCCCTGTAACCCCTCTGTTACCAGAGGTTACAGGGGGAGTTACAGGGGGAACGATATTAAACCCGGAACCAGTTTTGGGTTTAATCGCGCCCCCCGCTTTGAGAACCACTGGTATAAACTGTGCTGCCTACTTCATAGAGGATACAAGGAGAGACATTTTCAAGTAAAACATAAAAAGCGGAGCATATGTTCTGTTTGAAAGCAGCGTACTGATTAGAGAGCCTTTGTGTGCTGTGATTTTTCAGACTTTGAAAAGACCATGGAAGCTTTAAAAGGAACTGATATCAAAAGGGGGATCACAGAGCTTTGGGAGAATCTGCAGTGTCCCATATGGTGAGTTCCAGTCAGACCAGGAGGCTTCATCAATACGCCCATTCTTAGGCTTTTGTCTGTGTTAATTGCTGTGTACTTATTGAAGCCTTTCTTTTTTCTGTAGTCTGGATGTAATGATCACACCTGTTTCTACAAAATGCGACCATCTGTTTTGCAAGTAAGTCGCTCAGTCTGATTTTCGATGTCATGATGATTTAGTTTTTCATGCACTCATCAATTATGTACTTTCTTTATTCTACAAGATTCTGTATGATGAAGCTTCTGGAAAGCAAGAAACAAAACAGGGCAGACTGCCCAGTGTGTAAAGCCAAGATAACCAAAAGGTCAGACAAAGGATAACAGGAACAACTGAAAGTGGTTTGTTTTGCTTACATACCGTCCATTACTATAATAAATGTGTTTTATTTCCTGCCTCATTCAGGAGTTTGCAGGAGAGCCCTGGATTTCAGAGACTTGTCACAGGTTTGCAGCTCATGGTCCAGGCATACGAGCAAGACAGCAGCTTAACAGGCAAGACTGCATCATCCACATCCTTAGTACTTGGAATCTGCATGCTTATGTCAAACCATAACACTGTCTTTATTTCATTTTTCAGATGTTTCTTCAAGGTCCACCCAGCAACAGCCCTCAGTGTAAGAATCTTAATTATCTATGTCATTCAGAATAACACCAAAGTGCATTTTCATCCTGTAACCTTGTGAATGTATTTGCATGCTGCTTCTTTTACTCAGCAGCACAGCACAGCAGCCTGACAGTGGGTCAAATGGGGACGTGTCCGACCCTGAACTTGGTGATGCCGAAAACACAAACCAAAACAATCTTCCACCGTCTCACTCGTCTACGATAGCAGGTGAAATCTGGAGGATCCATCAATATATGTTTATATATTTAAACCTGAATGTAGCCAAAATGCAGAATTTGTTGTGTTTTCTCATGATTTCTCATCATTTGTTATCCGTCCATGCTCTATTTTAGCCCAGCATGGATTTGCCAGACTGATGGGCTTAGAGGACTTGAGCCCTTTGACCACAGGAAATGAAGGGCTGGATAGTGGTCTGGGAGACGCCCCACCAGATTCAGAGAGAATTATGCTCAGCTCCTCTACAGGTTATTTGGAAACAATAGAAACTGAGGTGTCCGAGCCCAAAACAAGTGTCACCCAGTGTGAGAATGCCTCAACAAGTCCAGAGAAGGAGGATCCGCCACCCTTAAGAAAGTCCACAAGGAAGAAGAAAAAGAAGGATTCAGAACCCGATGACGTCCTCAACAAGAAACAGAAGAGTCTGGAGAAAGTTGCAAAGTGGCTGATGCAAGTTCCACTCACGGAGGAAGATATGGATTTGGAGAAACCCGCTAAAGACCCTTTTGATTCAAACAACTCTGACAGCGGCTCTTCAACATCAACGATAGATATCAGACAACACAGTGTTCCCAAGCGAGCGGAACGTGCTGGAGCCCTTGCAGAGCAGGTGTTCGGAGCTGTGTACAAACGGAAGCGAAGAGGGAACCAAACCACCGCCGGGCCGCTAAAGGTTTGTGTCGACCCACAAATGCACTCCTTATCTGAAGACGCATTGACTGTTAAAGAGGCTGCCGGACAGAAGAAGGACGATCTCCAGGAATCTCTGTGTGATGACAGAAATGACAGTGACGTGGAAGACGAGCTACAAGTGACAGAACAAGTGAACATCAGCGGAGAAGAAATGCAACAGATGGACACTGAGTTAAATGGCGGTAACGATGAGGTCGACTGTGCCTCGTCTGATCCTGAACCACGTCGGCCAGGAAGAAAGTCAAAGAAAACACTCGACGCATTACATCTAGTTGACAGTGATTTGCAAGAGCAGGCAAAGGCCGAGTTGGAAAGTCCTGAGAGGAAGAAAGCTGTGAAAAAGAAAGGCAAGAACGCCAGGCAGACCCGGGGCAAGTCTGCAAGGGTGTCAAAGCCCCTGGTTCTGGTCGCTGCTCAAAATGGAGCGCACAGTCCAGGGGGTGCGCAGGAGACCAAGGCAACTTCAGAGGAAACACATGTTCTAATTGAGAATTACCCGAGCAGCGAAGACCGAGGCACCCCCGTCTTGATGAGCGGCAGGAGGAGTAGGAGACTTCAACACTTCACCGCTGAAGTCCAGGAAGGTCGGACAAAAGCACAAGCTCCAGCGAACCGGAAGATCGATGCACCCGCAAAGGACAGCGGTGTGGTGAAGGTGAAGAAAACAGATGAGCAGGCGCATAAGAAAGGAAACGTGACAAAAGCAGCAAAAAGGAACGGATGTGTTTTTGATCAAGACATCGGTGGAATTGAAGATTTGGAGTCTGGCGAGAGGAAGGCCGGGGCTGTCCAAGAGTCCGATGGTGGAGATCCAAATGTTGAAGCGCCGTCTGAAGCCGATGCTGCTGTTCCGGCACAAGAAAGCGACGCTCATTCTGAGACGCGTGAAAATAATGTCAACGATGTGGGAATGGAGGAGGACAGGAACGATAGTGAGCTGGACACAGAGCAGCTGCTTAGAAGCTTCAAAACCACTAAAAGGAAATCCTTCCATCTCGGTGGACCAAAGGTAAAAATGAATAGTTTGGACGAAGAAAAGAGGAACTGTCATGTTGGTTCAGGAGCTAAAGACCGAAGGAGAACGAAGGAGTCTGACGTCACCAACCAGGAGTTAAAAGACAATGACAACTCATGTTGCAGCGATTTGATTCCACCCTCTAACTCATCCAGGCTGAATCCTGAAACGGTACTAAAGGAATCAGATCAAGCGTTAGTGGAAGACGCGATCATACCAGATACCAGGCGGTCAGGTCAGGACAGCGCCAGCAACCGTGTCAGCACTGCCCTCAGTCCCAATAAAGCGTCAAAGCAACAAACAGGAAGTCCACATCTTTCTCTTGCTCCCCAAGCCGTCGACTCTGCCCTCCGCCTCACAGTTGTGGGTTTGTCTGAGTGTGAGCAAGATGGGCCAAATGAGGCAGATGATCAGCTCGACTGTGCTCAGGGGAAGATGAAACACATAAATGATGACATCACCCCGGGCAATTCAGCAAGCGCGATGAGATATTCCTCGGCTGACGACTTGGCAAACGCAGAATCCTCTTTAACCCAGAGCGGCCTCTTAGCGGAACTGGCCCCCAAAGCTACAGCAAGCGGAGAGGTCAGCGCTCAGTCCCCCATCAAGAGCAACGCACAAAAGAAGAGACGAGCTCAGAGGCTCCAGTCCTCATCCGAGTCCAGCGGAGGACAAGAGGAGGAGCTGCCCTCTTTTAGCCAGATTTTAAGAGCTGCGGCGAGCGTCCCTGACCTTGTTCAGGATGAGGAATGCCCCAACAGAACCAGTGCTGCCTGCCCCAGCCTCGACTGCTTCGATGCTAGCCAAATGTCTGTGGACTTGTTCAGCACACCACAGGAAAGTAAGTCTAGTTGGTAGTGTGTGTGTGTGTGTGTGTGTGTGTGTGTGTGTGTGTGTGTGTGTGTGTGTGTGTGTGTGTGTGTGTGTGTGTGTGTGTGTGTGTGTGTGTGTTAGTTCCATTTCTCAAATATTCAGATACAAACAATTTTTCTTATTTCTCTCTTCTTCTCCTAGGTAACATCCCAGTAAATGACAACAGCGTTCCCATGGAATCTTCACAATTCTCGAGCGGAATCCTTGTTACACAGGTAAATATGATTGTAGGATGTTAACATATACATATATTAAGTTGTTCAAACTCTGTATTGGCTGAAATAACTTCTTTTATGAACTGCATGTGCGCCTTCTCACAGCAAACTCTTACGTGGCCTGTCTGCTCTGTGCACTGTGGCGTTCAGCCCTATAGAGGGCAGCGTCTGCATTCCCGCCCAGCCCAAGCTGTCATATCAGGGATGACAGACTGCACAGGTCCTGCTCAGCAGTGTTCAAAATTAGTTTTTCATTGATGTCAGCAGGAACACTGCCTTAGTGATGATTCCTGCTGTGGAGCTCATCCATTTATTTACTTTTATCTGTCCACTGTATTCTGACTGGGAGTTTCAAAGTGTGTGCGTGTGTGTCAGTGCAAATGCCCCAGTTAATGTAGCTGGATGTAGCTGCATTGCACCTTTTGTTGTTTTGTAAACCCAAAGATTTAATGTTATGCAGAGTGTAAGTTTTAGTGGATGCAAAATCATCAAACATCTTAACTGTTTCTTCCAAGTTAGACCAGCTGAGGGAACCGCTGTCAGTTCTGTTACTCTAAATAATGCACACTCACTCACTCACTCGGCATTGTAGAAGCAGGAACAGCACTCGTTCCCCTCCAACAATTACTCACAACTGTCCACCAGTAAAGATAATGTGTAAATATACACACACACACACTCAGTTTTACACTGACGGTGCAAGACAGATGCATCTACTATAACTATTTTATTTTGAATTGTAATGCTGCACTGCGGCGTCTATGTTCTTCTAATCCCCCTCAACCCCCCCGACCCACCCCCCCGTATTCCGTCAAAGCATTTGACTCATTTGTAATCGCAGCCTGTTCTATTCCCGTACGCCTCGTTTTATCCTCTCAAAGCAAAAGATGGAGATGCAAAAGGAGCTGGTTAGGCTGGAGAAGCTGATGGCTCTGGTGTCAGAAGTACTTCAGGAGAAAGAAGACGATCCTGCAAAGCGAGTGCCCTCAGAAAGCCATCAAAGCGGAGGAAACACAGGTGGGCAGATAATGACTGAGGTTACACCGGGATGAAATGCAAAGTAGACGCGAGTGTATGAGATGGATGACAAGTTTTACACCATTAAAATGTGATTAAATGTGCTCTTGGATTTCTTTCACATACTTTTCTTTGAGAAGGTTTGTCTTTGGGTGGTGCAAGTTTTGACAGCTAATCTGAGCTGGATGGTTTTGTGTCCCCAGGCCGTGACGCCCCGAGGTCCCCACCTTGTGACCCAGGCACCGGCCAAACCTCAGGAAGGTCAGTAACACGCCGTCGTGACTACTTGACGTGCGACCGTGTGAATGTTTTAAACTGCTCCGAATCCGTACCGAAACTCCTGAAGCCAACTAAAGTGGGCGTTGGGCTCATTAATGGGAGCCAAAGGAAGAGCATTTACTGGTTGACTGTTTTGATCATCCTGACAGACTGAACTCTACCACTTGCACCCCCATGCACTGTAACCAAGTGAGTCATGCACACGTTGAATTGAATATGATCACGCTATGTCGCCGAGCAACGAGGTATGTAGAGAACGAGAGTCCCCAATCGCGGCGATATCTTCATTTGAGCGCTCTACAATTTTCCACTACAGCCATGGATACACAGCATTTGAAGCACATTGCATCTCTGTGTTAATGCTATGTCTTTTCTAAGCAATGGGCCAAACTGGCTGTAGCGGTTTTGGCACTGAGAAGTTGTCTGCTGTCCACACATGATGAACTGATGCGACGCCGTTAACAAAACCATTTGGAGCCAGTTCCAAAAAACAGATTAAATTTCCCCCCTTTTGAAAAATTGGCACATCCTGCAACTCAGTATTCATCCGTCAGTCTACAATTGGACCTGATTGTTCCCTACAGACTCGATGCTCTTCAGCCAGCTGAGGCAGATTTTCGTGATAATACACAGCGTGAAGGTGAAAGGATCATTATATAGCAGCTGACCTCGGTGGTGGAAGGCGGTGTGGTGTTGGCCATAAGTATAGGGACGATCCTTACTCTCTAACCCAGATGATGGCGTCTTAGTGCACCGCATCTCGCCCCAGAGGATGCTCTACCCTGTAAATACATGTGAAACAGAGCTATACTTCACTAATAGATCTGTATTGAGAAGAACAATAACTCGAGCAAAGGGGCATGTAATTGTTCTTTTTCAGCAGGATGTCGGCGACGCTCGTCTTATTTTCAGAGGACGATGCATCTCAAGAGGACAGGCGGATAATCTCACTAATGAATCCCAGTATCCGCTTATGCTGTGGAGAATAAAAAAGTCGTTAGTGCCTGCATCTTATATGTCATTTAGAGCACTTAGAGAGAAACTTGTGTTGCCACAGTAATTTATCTCCCCTGCTTGACTGCACCCAGCCAACCTCTCGCCTCGGCAGGGTTCTAAGTACTGTCCTCCGGGGGGAGAGCGAGAGGAAGATGAAAAGAGACGGAGGATTAGAACACAGAGGGGCTGAGCTTTATGAGACATGAATTTGCTCTCTAAATGAAAAACGCATATTTCAATAAGCGCTTTGGTAACGTTGAATAGAATAGTTAGCGCTGGCAGTTTTTTGACAAGTTTTCAATGAGCTGTTATCACTTCGGGACAGGAAGGTCAAATGACGTCAGGAGTGGAAGGTCTGGAGCTTTCAGTGGAGAAATTAACCCCATAGCAAATGAAGGAACGTCCATTTGTCCATTTGTCATATAGGATAAGATAACATCTGATCATGTGACAATCAGGGATGTACAGATGAAGTATATTTGATTTATATGCTGCTGATCCAAGTCCAGATCTGTTTTTTTCATTCTACATAGTACATTTGCACAGTACATGCTTGAAATAAGTAACGCTGGTCTAATTTAGAATTGTTGACAGCTTAATTGCTGTGTATTAAGATAATATAAAGCCAGCATCACAGCTTTGCTCCAATGTGTCAGGCGGTTTTCTTGTGTAGCGTCTCACAGTATCATCCTGTAACTGAATTTGAAGGATTGGGACAGTACTGATACAATTTGAGACAATATGGAAACCCATCAATAAATAAACAAGTCACATTGAAATACCCAGATCTGCTCTGATATGTCCTCCCCAACACTTTCAGGACATTTAGATGGTTTCTCCTTCTCGTCTTTCACTTCACCTTTCCACAAAGTAAAATGCACACGCCTCTGTCTTACAGGAACGCCGGTCCAGGTGCAGGGAGAGGATTATCCGACGGTGAGTGTGTCACCCGGCCCTGTCTGTCAAAGCGTAGCACTGACGCAGATACCGGTGAGGCTGCAGTGCGGCGTAATGACTGTGACTTCTTCAGTGATGGACAGAGACACATTATTGTCTGCTAGTGATAGACTTTAACAGATAATAATGGATTTTATGCCCGAGCCTGATGGCTGACATTTAGACATCTACTATCCACTCTCCAATTTCCTCTGCTCATCCGGGGTTGGGGTTGCTGTAGCAACAGGGCAAGCAAAGCAACAGCAGACATGCTACTCCCAAGCACCTTTGCACAATTTGTTAGGCATCCCAAGGCTCACAGAAGGGGGGGCGTACTAACCAGCTGCTGGCTTGTCGGCGCCAGAGGAGCAGTAGATCAACAATTCCTCTGCTGTCAAAAACCATGATCTCCTCCTTCCCAGCCGGGGCAACCTAAACTCAGCTTCCTGTGATGGCGTTCTGTCAGTCACTTGCCAATCATAAGCGTCGAACAGTCACAGACCAGCAAATTGAGCCATTGTATTGGGGGCTTAGCTCTTTGTTATCAGTGTCCAGACTGCAGAGATCTGATCACAATGGAAGTGTAAATCCTTAATATGAGTTAGGAACATCGATTGAGAGCAAAATCAGATCTTTATGTGTTCAGAAATGGATGAAAATGTGCACAACAGCAAGAGGAAATGGTTACGTGGTTCAGCTCTGTTCGACACGGACCACAAATGATTCCTCTCAAATGAGACATTTCTCTGACATGATCATTGATGGCTGGCGGTTCCTTCCTGTTTCTTTCCTCCTCCTCCTACGCTTCAAGGGCTGAGAGCAGAAGGTTGCAGAGTTCCCAGGACGCCAAGTTCAAGCACAGCGACCATGCCTACCAGCAAAGCACCGAATGCCGAAGGTTCGCCATCAGATGGGCAAGAAGACAAAGAGAATAATGTCAAACCCGCCGCCTTGGCATACACTCCTCCGAGAGACGGGGGTAAAGCTAAACTGGTGCTCGTCTCGTCTGGATTGGCTCCCAGTGAACAGGTACGAAGCACAGATTTGGTTGAACATGACCTGACTTTTCAATACATCATTACAAATCACAATCAATCAACGTTGCCTTCAGGTTCTGGTGAAAAAGTTTGCCAAGAGAGTCGGCGCCCACGTGATTCCCCACGTGACTGCAGACGCCACCCATATCATCATGCGCACAGGTAGATCTAAGAATCACTCTGAATTGATCCATTTAACTTTAATTAGTGTTTCAAAACGGCTGTGTTTACATGAAGAGATGAGCTTTTGTTCTGCTTTAGATCTTTCCCCCTCCTCTGTTTAAACATTTTCTTCAGCGAGAGCATTGGCGTCGTTAGAAGTACTTTTCCTTTTCTCCTTTTCGTCACCGCTTATTTTCCGCGTCTTTTAAAGCACTTAGCGATACGCTCCGTCTTTCTCTCTCACCCACTCACTCTGCTCCATTCATCCTCTCGTCGCTAATTACCCCCTCTGATAGATTATTTTTAATTTCAAAGCCGGCTGTCTTCCAACGCGCCACATTAACCGTCACTGTTAAAAAACCCTTTTAATGGCAGCGGTTTCCCAGGAAACTAAAAAGAAGAACTTTGGGCTTCTGGGTCTTTTTTTCTTTTCTTTTCTTTTTAAATGTAATGTTACGAAACAGGAGACGTCCCACTCATACCTCCTGGTGCCGTCGATTCAAACTTGGATGATAGGTCACCTCAGGTCAAGCCCAATCTGTATATTCTCTGAATGTAGACTCACCTTTGACCCCTGTTAATCAATGGAGTTCAGTCCGTGAAGCTATCTATTGGCGGGATCGGTCAGTCAGCGGAAACCTGCAGTCAAACAAGGATAGAGAAATAGAAACATTGCTGCTGTGTATCGACCATCACACCGCAAGTCAGTTTGTGAGCCAACAAAGAACCAGCAAAGTACCTGTAGTATTGTTATGTTCTTAGGGCTGAACACATATATTCAGAGGATCTAACAAAGCGGCTCCATTTAAGTTTCACCTCAGCAGGGTTTCGCCTGGAATGTGGAAACATATTTCTAAAAGTTACAATATCTGAACCCTGTGTTTTTGGAAGAATAGCCACGTTCACATTTCTCCTGCTCCACATGTTGCGTCACCCCGCACAGGCACACAGGGATTCTCGCCCACACACACTGCTCTCCTCTGTGTACTGCAGCTGCATGTTCGTGTCCGTGCCTCTGTCGTCTTGTCTCGTCCGGTGCGTCCAATAGGAGTGATCCACCGCTTCACCTGAATTTGTGCTTACCAGTCTCTTCCGGGAACTGCAGGATGATGCACTCTGAGCATAACTCTGTGTTATATGTCATCAGCTATCTCTCAAGTGTCTCGCCAAAGGTTACAACATTGCTCGCTGAACCAAATAGGGAAATCAGTGTGTGTGTCTGTGTGTCTGTGTGTCTGTGTGTCTGTGTGTGTGCGTGCGTGCGTGCGTGCGTGCGTGCGTGCGTGCGTGCGTGCGTGCGTGCGTGCGTGCGTGCGTGCGTGTGTGTGTTCACAGCATTTTACACCTTCTTCTTGTCTTTCTTCCAGACGGAACGCTGGTGTGTGAACGCACGCTGAAATACTTCCTTGGCATCGCCGGCAGGAAGTGGGTGGTGAGCTTCCACTGTGAGTCCCAAGTCGCTTCCTAGTCCAGACCTGTTACCGACGCGTTTGGATAGGATTAGATTAGTCTAAATGCAAAACAGCACGATGGGGGGAGGGGGGCACCACACAGACCGGAGCGTCTCATAATACAGTCGAGCTGTGTTCGCTGTAGACCCTCAAGTTTTCATTCTGTTCTCCTCCCCGCAGGGATTTCTGAGTGCTTCAAACAGAAGAAACTCTTAGACGAGGTATGTTTGTTGACTTTGCACACCATTGTTGCATCTCTGTGTTCTAGATGTTGCACTAAGGCCGTTTGATGAATCTCTCTCTCTCGTGCTCTGCTATAATACCTGATAAATTATTTGTCACGCAGTTGCTTTAGAAACCGCTGCCTCTGGTTCTCTGCGATGCATGTATCATCTTCGCCAACCCCTTTTGTTTAGTGTTACCCTTTATTTGAAATTATTTAGCTCGTTGTCTTGGCCTGTCTGCCCACAGTCCATAGATACAGTATAAAACGCCTAAAACTGACAAATGCTCTGTGTAGTCTTGAATACACTGTGTAGTGAGAAGAAGTACATGTCAGGCTGTCTGGGCATTTGACACGAGCACCCGTTGCGAGCTGACTGCCGGTGAATCTGATATTGAAAACCTGCTCGTCAAGGTGTTCAACGTCTGCAAGTGAGATTTTCTTTGCCAGTCAAACATGAAACGAAGTCCGTTTCTCTGTGTTTTCGCCAACAGAGTCCGTTCGAAGTGCGAGGCGACGTGGTGAACGGCCCCGATCACCACGGCCCCATGAGAGCCCGGACCACCAAAGACAATAATGTGAGTCGCTTGTAGATTTAACAAGTTTTGCACAGTGAACATAATGAGTTCTTAATACACTGATTGATGTTGCTCTTATTGTGGAAGAAATAATACATGGCAGCTTCAAAACAAATCAAATCAACCTCACTAAGCGTCTCATTCAATGAAAATAATAACCAGATTCTTCTTTTCGGACCCCTCTTTGTTCAGGCCCTGTTTTAAGTATCGACTAAGTGACCGGTGGGGCCAGTCCAAGAAATTAGAAGCAGCTCAATTTAGTTGGCCGTATTGCTGCCTGTTGAAAAGCCCTGGCCAACTGAATAAGACTGTAATTCCGAGTTTTTGAGTCGAACAGATTGTTTCCGTTCATGTTCTCTCCCTCTAACCATCACCGGCTTGACAAAACGGACTAACGGATGGAACGGCGAGCTCCAGGCGCGTGGCAGACCCAATGTTGATACGCAGGAAATCTGCCGAGGCAACGTGCGAGAGTGACAGACGGAAGGAGCTCGCACTTCCAGCCTCCCGTTATCACATCACACACTCTAATACCTCCTGAAGGACATTAGGTGTTGTCTAAATTAAAAATCTGTCACGGAAAAAGCTTTTACTTCTCACCGACCACCTCTAGCTAACGATCATTACGGACAGACGGGCAGGTGTGAGAAATTAGAGCGTCGCTTTCCCGCAGCCGCAGCATCTATCTCGCAAAGCCGTTCCCATCCGGCCTCATGTGAGGCTGCAACACGAGACCGAGCGTTCGGAAAAAGCTCAAGGAAACATTCCGCATTCCCCCATTTAAAGCCACATTATTGACCCTGAGTGCAATAAAACAATATGTCCCCGCAGTCAGACAGGTCATTTTTCTTAGCGTGCTGTAAGCATATTAGTGTGGTGAAGGTGGAGCTGTTTGCATTTTAATATCAGACTCTTTTCTGTTTCTCTTCAAACGCTGCAGCGAAGGCAAAAAATAAACACCATTTCCTTGTGTTTTATTTCTCTTTTATGTCTTCAAGTAATCAATAATAATCATTGTGGATGAGTAGATATGGATGTGCTTGTAAGCTGTAGTTTTGCGTTAGATTAGATTTGTTTTTGTTCTGACCTTGTGTCTGTTTCTCTTTCTGTGTAGCTGCTTATGAAGGGCTACAAGATCTGCTTCCAAGGGCCTTTCATGGACATGACCACAGGTAAACCAAAGCACCATCGTAGAGCTCCTTAAAATATGTTGTGATGTTGGGGCCGAAAGGACAAAGATGGGGATGTTTGTCGTAATATTTCCAACAGCATCCAGCTAGAAAACATAAAGAGCATAAACCTCCACCAGGACTCCACCACAGTTAAATCTTTATTACAAAACAAAGCAATAAAACAGCACGACTAGATCCCATATTCTCTTGGTTCTTGTGTGTGAAACAGTTTTCAGGTTATAAAGGTCCTAAACACTGAAGAAATCGTTTTTTCACTCGCATGTTTTCAAAGAGCAAAACAGCGGAAAATGCCGCCGAACAGCCGCCTCCCCCAGCGTCCGACACGGCGCTCTGTCGTTTGACGTCTCTGTCCTGCAGGACGCAGATAGGCGCCCGTCTGAGTTTAAAGAGTGAAATATAAGAAGACATTTTAAGCAGCTCGCACAGGTTTTGACTGACACGACGAACCAGCGGGAGACCTGCGCTGATTTCTCAAACCATTCATTTTAGCAACAACGAAGAGCGACTCTGCAGCGTGGGCGGGTTGAATATGGACTTAGGAGGTCTGAAAGACATGTTTTTATGTTGTGCTGTCATACTTCATGGTGGTTTCTATGGATTCATTTTGCTGCCTGGAAATGATTATTGAAATTAAAATGGAAATGAGCTTCCAGGCTCAGTCAAAGTGCTTTTGCACATCTCACTATTTCCACACCAGCTTAGTTGATGAGCCTATGTTTTTAATGATTCAAACTGTTAATGGCTTCAATCAGTTGACCTACAGTTCTAAGGTAGATATGAGTCAGGTTTCCATCCATATCATCTACTCCCTGTAGATGTACATTTGCTTTATCCTCCACATCGATACATGGGTGAAGCTCTCTGGGGGGCTGCACATCTCGATAAACCCGCCGGCAGCATTCTTTTGTTCCGCTCCTCCTGGAGCTCTTAAAGTGCTCCTCAGCATCCTGCTGCTTCCTGCTGGGTCGATGAAGCTTAGCTAATGGGTCGACATCTGTTTGCTAGCGTGAGCAGTTCAAAGGCCCTTTCTTTTCTCACATGCTACAAACATGAGGAAGGAGTCAAGCAAACAGGATTTCATCTATTATTTAATCAGTCAACTTTGCGAATGTTAAATGGCGAAAGCATCTGCAGCGTGAAGCACAGGTTTGATGTTCCAACACCAGCGCTACAGCCAAAGAGGAGGGGGGGGGGACGTTTGTGGTTGATGAAGGATTTGTGGTTTGATGTGAAACTCTAAACATATTGTGTTGAGAGAAATGTGTGTATTGATTGAGTGGAGAATGTATTGACCCGTTTTCTCTGTGTCTCATCAAAGGGAAGCACATCTTGAAACGAGACATTGCTCTGAATTCCCCTTAGGTTAACCGTCAAGGTCTCCCTCTCTCTTTGTCTGTGTGTTTATTTGTGTGTATGTGTGTGTTCTAGGCGAATTGGAGTGGATGGTGGAGCTTTGTGGTGCTGCTGTAGTGAAAGATCCACTTCTCCTTGACAGTAAGCAGGTAAGCAGGCAAAATGTTGTCTAAGCTGCCCTTCACAGAAAACTAACAGGAAGGACGACTTCACTGCATCTCCTGTTTTCTCAATTGTCTTTGAATCGTGGTAAAACAGATATGAGCAAAGTGCCTTAATCCTGCAAAGTAAAAGTGATGGATCTCTGGTTTGTGGCCGGTTATTTTCCCCCACATACGAGTCTGTAATGTTTCAGTTTGAAGGCGTTCCAGTCTACTGATGTGCTTTTTACTATGACTCGTAGTTTCAGCAATAGAAGCCTGCAGTGTTCCCAGCAGGTATCACACACACTTCCATGAAGCTTACTAACCTGCAAAGCCGCAGCCTCCCCGATGCTTAATGTTCATCATTTGGCTCTCTTTCTGCGATAATAGCCCTGGATAAATGCTGCTTTGTTTGCAGGATTTATGGGTAAAAGCATGAAAGAAGCCTTCCACAATCTAATCGATGAGTCATTCAGCCGAAATTGATCGGTACGGTAGAGATCAAACAAGAGATGTAGCTCCTGAACACACTGGGGTTTAATCCTGCACATGAAAGAGGGATATTCAGGAGACGTTCTACTTGTTGCACTCACATGAAAGTCTTGCTCGTTTAGCGGTTGTGCATTTGGGGCTAATTTTTGTTTTATTGTTCCACAGAAATCCCATCAGCTGGTTATTGTTCAGCCCGGACCCGATTCATCGTTGTCCAGATACAACAGTGAGTCTTAAAAACGTAATCTTCTCTAACACAAACAGAAAAACACTTGTCTTGCAGCCTTCCTCTCTTAGCCTCTCTCTAATTTCTGACACACACACACACACACACACACACACACACACACACACACACACACACACACACACACACACACACACGCTTAATCCCACACACAAGTCGTAAAGACGAGGATGAAACTGACAGCGGCAGGGGGAGCTGGTTACATAATTGATGCACGGCTTTGTTCAGGGGGTGTGAGTCCGACACAGAGATGGACATGTGGCGTCTCATAGTGTGTGTGTTTGTGTTTGTGTGAGAGTGACATGCTTGTTTTAAAGAGCTGTCCAACATGTGTAGTACTTTAACAAAATTGCTAATCAATTTATTCAGTTGCATAACAAGAAGAATATTTTCCCTGGTTCCAGCTGACGTGTTTAATTGAATAACATAGATTATTGTTACAACATCAATCTGCTCAAATGTTGTTTTCTCCAGGTATTTAAGGTAAAATCACAGTTAAGTAATTTTTCTAAACTTAAACTGTCCCCATCCTGTCCACAGCACCATTAATAATCGTCTCTCAGTCTCATCCCTGTCAAACACATTGTGATATTTGACTTTGGACAGTAACAGTTTAGCTGAAGTAAATATGTTCAGGATGGAAAGGGCAAAGATTTGCATGAATGTAAAATAAGGTCAGACATCTGAGCACTGAAGGGAATTCACACTGTGACAGGAATGTCCTCACAAGTGTCTGTTATAGAATTTCCACTGTAGCGTTCAGCTCCGTTATTGCACGTGTAAGGGAAATCACTTTTTAACAAATATCGCTACCAAATAAAATAGAATAATAATACCTTTAATAAAATGAAAGTCCTCGGGGCACCACTCCTTTTTACAAGGGGACAAATGACAGCGGGTAGGGATTGGGGAGTTCTCTTCATGATGTGGAGGAAAAGAGGAGAACCAGTGGCTTCTTGATCCACAATTTGAGTCTTGGTCAGACAAAAAAGATCAAAGCAAACAGATGTATTGATCTTGGAGGTTCTGTGTTCACTGGCACAAAAGTCCAGGGCAAAGGATCCTGTCCCCTCTCTGCTTTAGTTGATGCGCACGGAGAGAAAGAAGTCAGAGATTTGGGCCCAAGCGACCTCACAGGCAAGGGTTAACACTTGACCAATGCTGCGACGGGGAAGTCAGTGACACTTTCACATCAAGGTGTGAAAAGGGGGCGGATCCAAGGTAATCCTGGGATCTGGGATTTTTCCTGTTTGTGAACAAAGGGAGTACATGCCCTTTGGATCGGTACGTACACGTGTCCGTCTTCCTGCGCGCCTGACACACCAAACAGTGAGCGTGAAGCAAGTGAGGCAGCAGAGAAACGGCCCGGAGAAAATGTCAGGAGCGGAGCGCTGGAAAGTCAAAATAAGGAGAGAGAGAGAGCGAGAGACAACCGCTTCAGCTGGCATCCTCATTTACACTGCTGCATATTTAATGTGGCTTTCCTGCCTTGTCCTCTGGCACCCATAGCACAGGTAATCAAATGTCTCCCCCAGCCTCCCTGTCACTCTCTGCACCTTTGATAGGTCACACACACACACACACACACACACACACACACCCCATCCTATTTTGTAATGCATGGATGTGATTATAAATATGACTTAGTTTCAATTATAAACTTAAGCTTAGAGTCTGATAGTGAAGTTAGAGAGAAAAGTGATGTATTGTCTGATTCAGAAGTAAGAACTGAATGTCAAAGTAGAGATAAGCGTCATTATTTGTTTGTTCAGCTGCTTTGAATGTGTGTATATTTCTTCTTAAATAGTAATCTTAATCATCAGCACACTTGTTGCTTCACAGGTCTCTGCAGGAAGGCTACAGTCGTGACCCGCGGTTGGCTCCTGGATACCGTGGCAACGTACACCCTCCAAAACTACAATAACTACAACCATGCAAAATGAGCCTGGCGCCTTTGCTTCAAGTTTTTGTCTTAACCAGTGTTTGTGCTTTTAGCTGACTTGTACTTCTTGATGGCCCTTATATAGTCAAACACTGGCCGGTTAAAAGTTGTGAATATTGTAAATATTGTTCTGTATGTTATGTACTTGCATCTAAAACAATAAAAATCTCATGCAAGAGAGTAACACACCCGTGCCTTACTGCCTTAAGACAATAAGAGATAGGGAGCTGCTGGAGTTTGGCTTGATCCTAGTGTGTCTGTCATCATCTTGGTGTGTGTCGAGCAAAGTGTATCAATTCTGTCTATGTTGGAGGGAGAAGTGTGTGGTTCTAATGTTCCTTTGAGACCAAATACAGGCCTTTCTCAGCAACCAAAGCACTGAGACAATACTTAGAAGAACACACCTGAAGTTTTGGGTCTGTCTTGTGCTCTTGCGGCGAACTTTGTATCTTAACACAACAATGTCTAAATGTGTCCGCTCGTAACCTCTGCGCTTCACACTCCTTTGTGATCTGCAGTAAAAATTGAGCCGCAAGACTCCCCAGCTCACATTCCAGTGTTACTTCACCTGATTTGACTCTGATTCAGAGAAATCCCTCCGGAATTCTCACGCTTCCCTCTAACAACTTCAACCTGCAGCTTCAGGTAATACCGTATCTTAAATAATGAAGGAACTCGGAAGGTTTCGAGTCACGCTTGCAAACCTAAACTGACTGGTACGTGCTATTATTATAATAAAATGCTGGAATGATTGAAAAAGATCATTTTTACAGTTACACGCCTACAGCTGCTCATTACATGCATATTCTGCACAGTGAAGAGAGGTTTAGGCCCTGTGGATAGGATGTAAAGTAGAAGTATAGATATGTATTTGGATTAATAACAGAAATGGGAGTTCACTGACAGTATAACTTACTTCTTAGTGCTTTGCACAGGGCAGCATTTATTTGTTAACCTTTTGTTTGGACAAACACCACATGAAAGTCATTGCAGGTCAGAATGAGAAATCTTAACCTTTGACTACAGCTGAGAGATGAGACCTCTCAGCACATCCACTTAGATCCTAAGGGGATTCAGCAAAAGAAACATTGGTGTATTATTCTTGACTTCCCAGCGTTATGTGACATCTTAGGTCTTATGTATTTTAATAAGCCCGTGTCGTCTGTGTTCTCCGCTGTAAGAGCACGGCTTCACTGTCATCTGCAAATCCCCGGTGTATACAAGCTTTCTGGGAAGCCTGTATCGTTCCTGAAGAGGGGCAGTGTGTACAAGATCGGGGAGGGGGGGCTGCATCGGGCTCTGCCAAGACATCTCTTGAATTATTGAACAGCCAGTGTGTGGGAATAAAACAAGCCAGAGCAGATTCAGAGGAAGGAGCCGTGAGGGCACAACAGTGACCCTCCTCTGTACGCAGAGTACAGGCTCTGGCGTAACCTAGGTGATACAATGCGCATGTCCCATTAGGCTTCATTAACATAGTGCTGCAGAAGGTCAAACAGATGTAACATTTTCATTTGTGAAAGGACTTTGTGTAACTAAACAAAGATAGGTCAGATGAATCATTTTCTCTCAGTGCACCGATCTTGCTACTCTACTGAGTCAAATCTAATTACTTGAATATGATTGTGTTTATTTGAGGTAAAACTCAATACTACATCAACTTTTTCATGTTGCTCAATATCATGGGCCGATATCAGATATATTGGATAAACATATTAGCAGATATGCAGAAAGAAGCCTTATTTTACTGAATTCAAATGGATTTTTTTATAGTTTGGACTAATACAGAGCTTGACCTCTCTCTTGCTCTTTTTAATGTTGGATTTTCCAAATTGGTGTTCTCAGAAATTAGACAGGAGTCAGATTCTCATTTGTAACATACAGCACAGTCTTACTCTTCTGAAACTGTGGGTCACAGACATTTCATTCTAAGAAGCAAGTTTGTCAGCGTTGCATATAATTGTGGTGTTTTACATCTGTGTTAAACAGCTCATGAAAGAAAGTCAGATTACTGATGTACACAAGCCGTCTCTATAGGACTAAATGCTAGATGACATCACTAATGACATCATGCTTAACTGTTTAATCCTATTAGTTGCCTGAGTAACGGACATTCCATCCTGTAAAAGTAGTGAGTAACAGAGTACTCTTACAGTATGATCTCTGTTCAAATCTCTTCCTGCGACCAAAGACTCTTTGTCCAGTTGATAATGTAATAGACAGACTCATCAGACTTGTTTCCTAGTTAAAGGGAATAATTTGATTGGCCAGTTACTCATCCTGTGCTGAAGCTTGAGAGTTGTACTGGTCACTCCATTCCCCTCCTACTTCTGTCACTTCGGTTAAAAATGAGCCTCATTCTCGTCGAGCTCTCACATCAAGCCCCAAACAACATCTACTCAGTGTTTCCTCACATATGGGAAAACACAAGCAGCTAAATAATGTATGCTTCTACTTATAGCACAAACTCCTCCTCCCCCAGGATAGGACGCTGGTCTGCAGACCTGTCATTGTTAACTATGCAGTAACTGGAGCTAATGTGATGAGAAGCCAAAGCCCAGTGAAATCCTGTGGAAGCCCATGAGTAAAAAACACATTTCAGGGACAGACAATCTGCTCCTGTAGGCCACTTTCAACTCCTCTAGAGGAATGAGCGAATGATGGAGCAACTGTGCCTCAAGGACGCTGCTCTACGCTTGAATGACTGCACCCTATACAGTCCCCACATACTGTAGGTGCTGCTGCAAGGCCAAACAAATGACTAACTTCCAATGTGTTGCTGTGTTAATAATCTGATTTATTTCTTGACACGTAGCGCTCGGTGTGTAATGTAGCATATCCGCTGCAGCAGGGATACTTCATCATTTTTACATACAGTATGTTTGTGATATAGGCCCGCATGCTCGCACGTTTAATCGAGAGTTTTTGATATAGAATCGGATTTTCCAGGAAGGCTGTAACCTTTTTCAGACGCACACCCCAAGTCTAAAGACAATTCCGGAAAGATGAATGGAAATGAATAACAGCAACTTTGCTAATTGTGTCCCGTAAACATCTGGTTGCTGTCAGTGTCATTCATTTCCATGACGACGAAGACGCGTTTCATCTGTAAAGCCAGGTGGCAGAAAGTAGAGGAGGAGGCCAGGAGAAATGGGAATGTCAGCGTGTTTTGCTCTGAGGCAAATTGAAAATGCCAGATGTGTGATGGCAGACGTGGCTTTTCTCCACTCAGCTGGTTTTTCCCCCGCGCTGAGCCGCAGTGGAGCGTGCGTCCGGCTCAGCGACTCGCCATGAGAGGTGGTGGCGTCACGGCGCTTTGTACCGTTTGTACGGCGACACAATTCACTGAAGAATTGTTGTATTGTGCTCGTTTAACAAACAAGAGATACAACATGTGGGGTTGAATTTGGCTCAAATGTGTGTCAAATAAGTTAAAAGAGACCTAGAATATTCCCATTAAAAAACACAATCAAAGGGGTTGACTGATCATTTCTGAGCCAGACTACAAGAACAAATAATAATTGTTGTTCTTATATTTTACGCTCTACAAAATGACATTAAGATAAATACAGTAAATGTACAGATGATGACTTTTAGTGGTACGTAATTGTAACGTCATTATCTCCATCAACTTTGGACTCAAATGCGTCTCTGGCAGTCTTTGGTCTTTGGTCTTCAGGCATTCGTCGGTCACGAGGCTTCTCTGTGGATAGATGGCTTTGGGTCTGAGCACCTTCATCACTAAATGAGTTAAGGCCGCGTCATGTGTGAGGAGGTCTTCGTCTTAAAGTAGGTTTGCTTGTTAGGTGAGTTGTTGAGTCTCCGTGTCTCAGCCGAGGCCAAGTGAACCCTCAGTGGATGATATTTCTGTTGAAATGTCTCACAAGGGAAATTAGCACAAAACAATCTGCTTGGCCATCTGGAATGTTTCAGCATGTTTGTTTGCATGCAAGTCTTTGCAAGTGTGTGTGTGTGTGTGTATGCTAACACGTACAGTACAAGCAGATTGGCATTTGCTCTGAACACCTGAGGGCAGTAATTTACCCCCCAGCCAAACACACCATGCGGAGAGTGACCGCTGTTGTTTTTAACCCCTTACATAAGAATGTGTGTTTACTCACCTTTCTACTCTGCACGCTGTCGGAGATAAAAGTGTATTCTTTCTCACTCTGGCTGAAAAAAAAAGGAAAAATAGATCTTTCAGCGTAACGCAATGTCACAAGATGCGTGACCGCGTAGGCAGATCTCTGTGTTTCCTCTACAGTTGCTATGACATTTCTCGCTCGGTACCTCATTCCATTTATTGTGACAATGCTTCTCCGCTGGTGTGTGATACGAAAAAACTCTCTGCATGAGTGTGTGTCCATCAAAGGCTGTTCCTTATCGTGCGGAGAAATTAAATAGTAAATTCGCAATCTCAACTAATAGTTATTCATAATATATCTCATCTCATCATCAGGGCTATAATAGGAGTGTGTTTGTACGTCAATTACGACGAGCACCATTCCTCTAATCGCCTCCGAACTTGCCAGGGACATTGTTGCATAGGGAGCTTTTCATTTACATTTGCATTTAATCCTTAATCTGCATTAGCACATGATAGGAGTGGGAGACATGAATGTAAACAGCGTGAGATAGAAGAGACGGATATTGTTGCCCAAGTTTGCAGAAAGTGTCATGCTCCAATATTGATTTAACAAGTTAATACAGCTATTTTAGGTGCAGGTTTGATATGTTGTGTGCAGGCAGCATACAGGCAGTAATAACGAGTGCACTTGTCTGTGATGATGACCCCGATTGCTCTCACGCTTTGCCGCCGCTGCTTTTCTCACTCCTTGCTGCCCTCCAGCCTGACGGAGATCTTTCACAGGATTTCGGTAAAACCCAAAACACTGTCATGGGTGATTCTCTTTAACAAAGTGCCTCGAGCCACGTTTCCTTTGCCAGTAAATCCGTCCCTGTGAGATTGATTCTTTCTGTAGATAGACGGATGGTGAATTTATGTAGTTGGTCCAAACCATTTTTTGACAACAAAGGCCCTGCAATGTGCGCTTTGTTTACGCCTCGTTAATATTTCAAGGGTCACACTACTGAAAGCTGAATTACAAAAACATCCCCTTTCTGTGTGTGTGTGTGTGTGTCTGTGCTTGCATGTGCAGTTGTTGATGCATTTTGTTATGTGTATGTGCTTTCTTGTTCCCACAAATCCACCGGCTTCATTGTTGCACAGAGAGAACAGAAGGAGAAGCTTTAGCCGAGCACATATATTTTTAATCTGCTCAATTTTACATACTGTTTAAATGGGTACTGCATTTTTAATGACTTGCTCTCCCCCACTGACACGGCAACCATTACCCTGCCATCACTGTTGTGCAGCTTGTATTGGGTAGTTGATGCTTGTTGCCGCGATTATTTCTGTGATTTTCTCTGCTGTCCGGTAGTAAAAGCACGGATTGAAGTAGAAATGAAATGATAATATAACAGTGGTGTCGGTCGTCTTCTGCTCACAGAGCATTAGGCTGCAGTTTTACGACTACTGACACAGTACAAGCTGGAAAAGCATTAAAGATGCAGGAGGGTTGAGCCTTGGTGGTCACTGATCAGTGCTTCTTTATAGTGGGATTAAAATGAAAAATGGACCCCCTGCAAAGTGCGTTTGTGTCAGGATAATGGTGCATATAATAATAATGTGGAAAAGCGATCCATCTGAAGAGACTGCTGGACTTCTCCTCGCTCAGAAGGGCCCAAACAAAGTTCCTTACCCTTACAGGAAGTGCAATGAATTTTATATGTTGCAATTAACTTAATCACACGTGAATTATTCACCTGACCGCCTGTGACTTCACATTAATTTACGTGTTGCTGCGACATGTTACAAGGACGTGCAGGGAAGGTCAAAGTCTGGATTCTGAAACCTGGGATATTTCTATCATGAACTGTCACCTGATGAGACTCTACAGCTGGTATTCGTCTCACGTGCGAATGTGAGCTCAGTGTGATTAGGCAGGTGTATTGAAGCAGAACACGGCTCTGCATCTTGAAGGCTGCGGCTCAGAACAACTGCTCGTAGTTGCCAGGAAACAAAGTACAGTAATTGATTCAAACTTTGCTTATGGGGTAAAATGAAAACTACTTTTAAGACTAGTTTTAAAACTCTTCCAACAAAAACCCCTTTTTGACCTTTAAAGAATATAAAAAAGAATTCAGTTTGAGCGAAATCGAAGCAATTCCATTTGAGATATTTGGATGAACTCCATTAAGCTTGTTTAAGTCTTAAAGTCAAAACAGATTAACAGTCTTTACCACTTCTGCCAAGCTTGGAAACAACTGAAGCCTCGAAATGTTTCTGTGGCAGTAAATAATAGATCACATTCAAATAAAGTCTGCACACTTATCTTATACCATTTATTTTACATACTGTAAGGAAATCAGACTCAGTCACAGACTCAGTAACATGTGACTCACTCACACTCTTGGCAGCCATCTGCTTGTCTCACATTTTTGCGAACCTGTCAACCATCCAAACTTCTTTTCATATTTATCTCTTGTCAGTTTTGGTTTAAACAGCCACAAATCAGCACCCTTCGTCTGGAAACGAGTCATCATCAAGATCATTTGGAGCTTGATATGATTATTATAATTATTAATGAGGCTGAATCGCAGCAAAATAAGATCCCGAGACTTTCTTGACTTCCTGTTTTTGCAGTGTAGTGAGTCCAGTTCGGTTTCCAGCGAGTCAATAACCACTCAAGCATCCTTCAGGAAGATACTTAACTCCTCCTGGCTATGGGAGAAGCCACATTCCTACCAGAGGACAAAGACAATTTCACCCTGGAGGAAAAGGGGCATGAATTAATTATCAGCATTAAAGTGCCTTTATTTTAAATACGATGCCACAAGTTTCATGCATGAGTTCTGCGGTCTTTTGCATCTGCATGTTTACAGGCTGATGAGGCCCTTTTGTACTAACCTGGGACCTTAGATCACTTCCAGCTCTACTAACATTGCTCAGGTTAAACTATGATGCAACAACCTCACTCTCCTCCGCTCTGTATTGAAGTGTAATAATGTGTAGTGAAGTGTTGCGGCCTGCCCGGCTCGTACACGGAGAGCATTGCAAACACGTAGCCAGGAGCGAGACCGCCACGTTCGAGCGAGACCACAGTTGTTGCCTCTTGCGTAGCGTGTCATTGAAGGAGCAGGTGAAGGACGTGAGCGTTCAATATGTTTCCTTCGCTTCAGCCCCAGAGGCGAGGACGACTCCGGGGTGACATCATATGTGTTCTGTTTAGCATCAACAAACATTCCAAGGAAAGTGCAGGCTGACCCAGTGCCTCAGGCCAGGTCATCATTACTGGAGTTTACAGTGTGTCAGAGCTCTGATCTGGGAATTCAACTCCAATAAGATCAGATTGTGTTGACAGTCCAGTTCGAGGGGTTCATTCTATCGATCATGACGATAACTATAAAGACATAGAATATATACTTATGTGTGGATTAGATGGATTTTATGTTGCCTGGAAACCTCTGTGTTTTTTAGTGTGAACCGGCTGAGTAACACAGTTGTAACCTTTAATTGTGGTGCTATAGAAGTGGCAGCACAGGGATCTATAATGGTGTACACATCATGTTGGTCAGTGAATGCCAAATATCTCCAGAAAGCTGCAACTTACAAAAAAACATTTAGAAATGAATGACCCAAAAATCGTTAAAGCAAAACCGCTGGCATATCCCTTTACTGTGTGTGTAAATATAGAGGCTGATATTATTATGAGATCCACAAGCACAAACAGGAAATAATTGCAAAAGTTGTCACACGGTGCATGTATACTGTTTTGTCGGTTGTTGTGTGTGTGTGTCCTTCTCTCCCTGTGGAGTGGAGAGTGGAGGTGGACTCTGGTTTGGCCCCCGGGCGTGCGGTGCAACCTTGCACTCCCCGCATAGCGACATGGCAGCAACGCTGTGAAATGTCACTTTGCTGTTGCTCACACAGGCAGCGGGTTGCCGCTGGGCCCGGACTGAACCAATGAGCGAGAGACGCAGTTAAAGGTCAGAGGAGCAGGATCAGGGATATAATCTATAACCGCTGTATTCACGGTTTAGTATGGACAATGTGTGTTCAGCTGATGTATGGTAGTTATCTATAATGGAAATATTGCCATATAGTTTGCTTTTTCTCAACATTTCATAATGAAAATCCCAAAGGAACTTGATATTGACTTCCTAAAGCATGCCTACAGTGCACTCGCTCACACTGTTCAACCACTTCTGTAATGAAAATATGTGAATTATATCAGTTCCAACTTATACAGTACATTAGCACTGGCTCCCAGTCAAAAGCAATCATTCAGAGAATCCTGTGGACTGTAAAGGAGAAAAGGGCACAGGGTGCAGAGCCAGCGACAGCTTTGCTCATCAGGAAGTTAAATAGATATCAGACTTTAAATGCATCCTAAATATTCTACCACTTGATTGCTTGATTTATAAAGGTCATCCAGATGGTGTCGCCTCGTCTCTGTTGCGAAGGGAAGCAAATGTTCAAATGTATCTTTGAAAGGTTTCTTCATTTGTTCACACCGATGTGTTTGTAACGGACCTGAATACTTACACTATGGTAACCGTAACAGAAACACAAAAAAAGCCAAATTCTGAGTAATAATAACACCTTTCAAAGATGTCATACTGATAAGGTTCAAAGTCCCAATTAACAGCACTAATTGAGCATGTGATGATTAGGATCGTGCTACCATGGAGACATCACGGTGTCTTTAAAAAGAAGCACATCCGATATTTCCAGAAAACTCATCAGATAATGTCATTATCTTTCGGCAAGATCAGACTAGGAACTGAACTGAAAAGTAGATTGGAAGGTTCCCACAGGAATACACCAAGCATCTAGTGTGGGGTGAAATAAGCTGGCTCTGCTCCCTGAACCCCTAGACTCTGATTTTCTTAAAACAAGAGGAGAAAGTGTCTTTGTTTCCTTGATTCCCGAAGGAGAACATCCTTTGTTTCCAGCAGGAGATGAAGCAGCGTATTCTATCAAACCAAGACTTTTTAATCTCTCCCCGAGAATCCAGCTATTACCTTTCAAATTCGATATCTTTGAATTCAACATTGTGTCGTCTTGTCTGTTTAAATCTCCTCAGACAAACCGTTCACAGCCAGAAAGCCCCGCCGAGCCCCAAAGCCAAACCTTCGTATCAAAGTTCCCCCCCCCCCCCCCCCCCCCCCCCATTGAAGCGTATTTTCCTGAGGAGAAACGGCCCCGAAACGTGTGTGTCACGGCTAAACGAAGATATGAGAGATATTCAGTCGCTGAGCAGAGCAAGTTTCTTTTTATTTCAGTATCACATGTACAACAGAACAGCCACCTGCTTTCTCCCTCTGTGGCTGCAGGACAAAGTTAATTTCACAACACGTCAGTAGTATGTGGTGAGCCGTTATTCCACGTCCATGTTAAAAGCACTTGTGGTTTAAGAAAGTATTCTGTTAATTTGACTCTTTTTGATTATTTTTTTCGTCTGGGAAGTTTGACTCCTCAGCTCATGATATGATATGAAGTGGAACAACAAGAGTTAAGTCCCTGACATTTTAACGGCTAACTCAGAAACAGTTTTGCGTGCATGTTATTGTGCTTCATTCACGTAAACACTTAAACAGAGAGAATAGCATTTTCAAAAACGGGGGGAACAACATAATGGAGGTCGAGACCAGCCGTGTTACGTTCAGGGTGATTAGATTTCTGCTCCTTGTTCTCTCTTTTTTAAAGTGTTATTTTTTTTTTTCACCCGTTCGTGTCCGTTCCCTCGAGTAAATCGCTCGACGACAAACAGTTGTTTTCACTGCAAAAGGCCTCACCTAAAGCAAACAGGGCCACAAAGAAAAGTAACAATGAGAGGTTCGTTCGCTCAAAGAGGTCCACAGTAGCGTTCTGGGCTCCCCGTCTTCATCACATTGTCCCTTTTATGCAGTGCAAAGATGTAACAAGAATTCACCAATAAATTAAGTTTTGTGCGCTTGGCCGCCCACACGCTTTCCCGCCCTACATGAGCACGCAGCTCTTGGCGCGGTCCTTTCTGATGGCGGGGGGGTGCTCGATAATCTCAGTCCGAGGCGGCTGCTGGGACACTCGCTTCAGGCCGTGTCGAGAGCCGCTGCGCTTGAGCTGAGGCCGGTGGACTCGGGACACGGAGGCCAGGGTGGTGACGTGGAAGACGTCGCGGACGCTGTTCTCTGAGTACCTGGAGGTGCACTCTGCGTATGCCACGGCTCCGATCTGCCTCGCCAAGTTAGTGCCCTGAAGACAAGAGGAGAGAGGGAGAGGATGCAGGAGTGTTCAGTGGAGGGAGAAGCAGTGGATAAAGTAGCAAAACGTAAACACAAATGCCGCTGAATGTGCCGGTTTTGCTTGTTTATGGGCCATCATCTGGAATGTAGAGCGCTTGTCCTTACAGCTAATAGGAGCTGATTCTCTCTCTCTCTCTCTCTCTCTCTCTCTCTCTCCCCCTCTCCCATTGTGTATGTGTGTGTGTGTGTGCGCGAGTACTACTGCCCCTGTTTGGAAACGAGCCCTAGAAATACACAATCTCTTCTCCAGCAGCACTCGTCCGTCTGTCTGGATGTCGTTTTGAATTCCTATCACTTTGCTTCACACTCCTTCTTTCTCCAAATCTGAGATCAGACGTTTTGGACGCTTTCCTTGGCAGTGAGACACGGACGCCGCGGCAGCGTGGGTGTTCAGCTATCGATGTTAGAGATTTACCATATTGAAGAAAATATCTAGCAGCCACTTGGGAGGTCTGGAGGAGGAGGTGGATTATTCTTCCTCTGCAACATAATCAAGGAGGCTGCATTCTGCTTTTACATTAAGTTAAACATGCTGTGATGCCTTGAGCCTCCTTTTCCACTTCCACTTCCTGAAGCAGTTCTTCTACAGTTTATTCTGGCAAGCGTCCACCTCCCCCCCTGAGGATCACACCAACATTGAGTGGCTCAAATGTAAAGGCCGTTTGCTTTGTGTTGAAGGCGATGTCGCCCTTTTGAACGGAGCTTATTTTACGGAAAAGCTGTTTGGCTGCGAGTTCACGCTCCATCTTAAAGTTACATACAGACGGCCGTGTCTGGATAGTTCATTACAGATTGAGCTTCAAAGGTAGTTCTGATCACGTTACACTGCATTGCCGCCAAACAAGGTTAAAGAAGGTTTGGGTTTGAGTAGTTTCAAAGTCTTAAATGGCTGGAGTTAAATTTTTAGGAGATCCTACTGATGCATTTGGAGTAATCAACGGTTTCTATGGATGTGGAGCCAAATTGCTTTATCCGGGGAAGATCTGACATCCCGACGGGCCAATTTGGATGTCATTACTGACAGTGAAGGCTGTTACCCTCACTTTGTTTAGCGATATGAGAAAATATTAATTTGTTGAGAAAGGGGCTGCCAAGAAGGGGGAATTCACATTTACATGAAAATAGGCCATTCAAATTCATGCACGCCACTGCTTCACCGCACCAAGACACAAACAAAACAACTGTATTATCACACTTCCTGCTGTTTATCACCGTCTTTCTTCACTTTCAGCTCCTTTATGCTCCTTGTGCTTTCATATTCGTGGACGTTATGATCTGAAGCGAATGACGATATCTCTTTTTGTTTGTTTTGTTTTTTAAGCTCATTTTCAGATGTTTTTGTTTGCGTGCGGCGGGAGACGTAATGGGCGGCCATTTGTCGTGGAGGATCCTGTTAAATGTGCCTGTAAATCATTGTTAGTTTGGGCAAATGAGAGTCAGGGCTGCAGAAAAATAGATTGAAAGAGATTGTAGGTTTAAAAATATTTGTTATGAACGTCGCAGATACGCCGATGATAAACAAAGTGTGCTCCGATGTCGACACACTGCGATACTGCGTTTCATATGCCATTCTTCCCGTCATAAACTTCCTGTGCCACAATGTTGTCTCCCCTCCCTCGTCTCTGGAATCACTCGGTGCTTTTATTTCCTTTCACCTCCCTGAACGCTTTCGGCTCATTTTATGCCAATCATCGCCTCACGTCTTTCTCATTTCTTATACATTCTTCTGGTTGCTGGCGTCTGTACACAGTCAGACACACAGCTTCCCCTTATTAAGAAGCTATTTTCATTCGGCCTTTCGCAGAACTTTCTCGAACTTCCAAAGTAGAACTCAAACCCTTTTTTTCTCCCTGCATGCTGATTTTCACATTAATATTCACGCTCTGTTCAATGTGCGTTCGGTAGCGGGTGCAGCAGTTAATTTAAAGCTAAATTCGACTCTGCTGATGTTTGCCGATCCGTGATTCATCGACTCATTGGCAGAAGAACAAATCAAAACCCGCATCCGCTCACCTGTTCGTGGGTAACAGGAATGAGTCTGTGTTTGGAGAGCTCCCTCATGACGTTCATGTCTGTCCTCATGTCCAGCTTGCAGCCCACCAGCACCACCTTGGCGTTGGGGCAAAACTCCTGCGTCTCGCCCTGCCACTGTGAATGGAAGGAGACAAAAGTGAGCATTAGGAATCAAATACAGAAGTGCTGATCTTTCTTTCGAGGCGTGATTTGTTTTTGCAGCTGCGTGCAATGGCAGAAATGATCTCACAATCCAAATATCCTTTTTAAATGCTCCGGAACTTTCCTTTGTTTGGCACTGTGGAATCAGAAGTGTACTTCCTTAACTACTTTAGCTCCTTCTCCTATGAAGATACAGTCCAGTGATGAAGGAAATGGTGGGTAGAGCTAAACACATTTGAGGATATTCATCAAACTCAGCTCGATTCCCTCCATTGTTTCTGTCATCGTTGTCATGCGCCGAAATGTTGCAACTCTACAGATGTTACTCGCTCTAATTTCCACCTTGTAAATCCTCCTTCTACTTGATGATTTCACATACGACAATACACAGAACAAGACGTGGAAACATCGCCGAGAACACGACAACAACCCGTCTTTATTGTGGCTTTTTGTTGTTTCAGCATGAGCTCACACAGCACGAGAGAACTCATGACACAGACCAGACGGGACTTGATCTATGAAAGCTTCTCTCTCTCTCTCTCTCTCGCGCGCTCTGTGGGAATCATTCATTATCTTCTCACACCATGTCACAAGCAGCCACTCTCGCTGTTCTGTTCCTCCATTTGTTCCCCTCTTCACAAAAGCCATTTTTCTCCCAGATGCTTGTGCCGTCGCGGTTACGGGCCCCGGCGTGCGCAGAGTGAGCCGTTGTCTCGCAAACGGGCCCGTCTGACAAACGGGGTGCGACCGGGGGTTGAATGGCAGTGATTAAGATGAGTCACAAAGGCTCATGGGAAGAGCGCTTATTGTTTGCAGTCATGTACGGATTGGGCGAGTGTTTAGTGGCCAGATAGAGAGCAGAATGGGAGCAATCAGAGCTGAGAGTCTGGCTCATCAAAGGGTAACATGGAGGCGACTGACAAATTCACTCAGTCATCTGTTCTCACACATGCATGTATGATGTAACGTGGGGCATTAAGATTTGTTGAACGGTTGCTTGTTGTTGTCAACGGCGAAACCTACACGGATGTCAACTTCCCGTTAAGATGATGGTAAAAGATTCTCCATAGGAAATAAATCTATAGGAAATAGCTTCAGGCGGCCGGAGCAGAAAGATGTGAATGTAGCGTCAAACATTGGTTGAGATTGCAATTCTACTCCTTCCGTCATTAGGCAATGCTCTCTATCTCACTCTTTCTCTCTCTCTCTGTGTATCGCTGTGTGTGTGTGGGTGTGTGTGTGTGTGTGTGTGTGTGTGTGTGTGTGTGTGTGTGTGTGTGTTGCCACGAAATCTCGGATCCAATATGTAAAACTATAAATAAGTGGTAGGTTTGAGACTAAGAATCGAATATTTAAAATTCCATTCAGTTCATCATGTAGAAAGCTGAAGATGAAGCCGGGGGGAAATCATCTGCCATGAAAGAGTTGAAGTGGAAGAGACTGGAGGTAGCCGAGTTTGGGTTTGGGATGGGAATATCCAGCGAGAACAGGGAACACGGGATGAGACCGACATAGAGACCGGGCGAGTGTGGGAGATTTAAAGGAGCGACTGAGGAGAACAAAGGAAAGAAAATGGAGAAGCTGCGAGTCGGGGAGTATTTTTTTTTCAAGCTTAGCAACGAAGAGAGAAAAGGATTTAGAGGCTGAGAGCTTTCAAAACAGAAGCCTGGAGATGGAAATTAAGTTTCCCAAAATCATGACAGGTAAATGAAAACACCCACAACACTGGAGTGTGAGAGAGTCTTTATGTTGTGTAGAGTGACGCCCCCGACGTGTCACTTTGGCATCCCGTGCATGCATTGTGCCGGCGTTACATTCACCGCTATTGACGAGAGGAGCTCAGGGCATCTCGTGGGGGTCAGGGTTCAAGTTGGACCCCCAAGTTGATGTGAGAATTCATCCACCATGAAAGATGCGGGTTGGTTTGGGCTTTGATGATGTCAATAATGAGTGATGGTGCTGAGTGGAGGAATGTAGTGAAAGGACGACTAGTTTACTAAAGTGTCAGCAACGTGACCCCTGAACGCCTCACCGGCTCCTCAGGCTCCCAATTATGAATCAGTCTTAATCATATAACAATGTTGGAAAATGTTTTAAATGATGCAATGTGATCGATTTTGGAGATTTATTAGTAGAAATTAAGATTAAGAGTTATCCACTTAAGAATCCGGAGTTTTGTGGCCAATACCATAAATTTAGATTGATAAATTCACAAAAATAAATAAAAGCAGAAATATGACAAAACACAATAAAACCTCATTAAGAAAAAAAAGACATAAAAATGCATCGGCAATAAAACAAAAAATGTTTTAAATCGAATTTGCTGTTTTTGGTGGCATTCATGACGATAATGTGTGACTGACCTTCTTCAGCACACTGTCCAGCGTCTCTGGGCGGCTGATGTCAAAACAGATGAGCACCGCGTCCGAGTCGGGATACGCCAACGGCCGCACGTTGTCATAATAAGCCGAACCTGCAGACGAGAAGATAAAACACGTTGATGCAACTAAAGGCATTTCATGTACTTTGCTTTCAGAGTTAACTTTTATACCACAGAATGAGTCATTACTGCACTTCTGGCAATAATAACTATGATTAGATGTAATTACCAGGCGCTAACCTACTCTGCAGATGACAATGAGTGGGTGTGATTCACTGCTTTTGAAACGAACACGGAAGGCCCCGATCCTCTCGGCCTGTGTGAGCGCGGCGGTGCTGAGCAGACGGACATGTGACAGTGATATAATGAACGACTCGCACAAAGCGTCACCTGGCAGTTCAGTTCAGAATGGCCTTGTTTTCTTTCTGGCCTGGGGCCCGTCTGAATCAGGCTTTGTGGCTCAGGCGAGGGGACACATTCCTACCCAGAGGGGACAACATTCTCTCTGCCTTTCCCTTATTGTCACCAATACTGCGTCCCTTTTGTCACCATACACAGGGCTTAACAAAAATCTGTTCGGCAGGACATTCGCAAAAGAACCCGAGTGACTCTAAGCCTTTGTCAAACACACACACACAATTTAAAACACAATTCAGGATTCTTTCTTGTTTTTAGTCCCAAACATGGAGTTCTGTGAGGCAGCAAAATTCTTCTTCCACAACTTGGTCTCATTTTGAAAGTTATGACCTTCTCTTCTTCCCTACTAGTTTTGCTAATATTCTATTCCCCTAATTAACATAATATCATCACACACACTTTTATTGCACCTTTAAAGAGCTCCATAAATTTTCATCAGTAAATCAAATCAATCAAATCTTTCCTCACAAAATGCTGAGGGCTTTCTAGAGTTGATCAACAAAATAAAAGTAAGGATTTAAAAAAGTATTAGAACTCGTTATAGGTTTAGTAATTGATTTAAGAAGTTTAATATAGATATTAGCAATTATGTTTGTGAATAAATGTCATCATAACCAGTAGGAATATACAAAAGAGGTTTTGCCTTCAGTACAACATGGTGGCAGATACGCACGTGCTTTAATAAGCAGCCACGTTCACACTCATTTGACTGTGCTGTGCTGTGAGAATGTGACCCAAAACAAACCGTGCATGTGTGCATGAAAATATGTGTTTACATGGTCAAAAACGGCACACACCACCTTCCTTTCCCCTGTGTTTCCCTCTAATTGCTGCTCTATACTTTCCCACACACACACACACACCCATTCACACACACACACACACACAGGAGCGCGTAGCAAACATGGATGATTCATTGGACGACAGGCGAAGGAAGCAGGGGAGAGACGAAGTGTAACCAACAGCCTTCCTCTCAAACCACCCGCTTTCTGCTCAGCTTCCACACACACACACACACACACACACAAACACGGACAAACACCCACCGAAGCAGCTCCACCAGCTGCAGCTCAGCTCCACACTGTCAGCAGAGCAGCTGTCATCAACTACAAGCTTAAAACTTTTACTTTTTCGGAGTGAATGCAACAATGCCAAGGCCGCACTGTCCAAAATGTGCCAAGCCATGCTGCAATATACGGTATGACCAGCAGGGGGCACATAGACGCACTTTAACGCGGAAGTTGTTAACATTTTTTCACTCCAAAATTTTAGGATTTTTAATTGGAATTTTGTATTTTTAGACAATTCCTCTTTAATTGACTTTTTTGTCCCTTATATCCAGTAATGGACGCGTCATTCAAACAGAAAACAACAATTACCGTCATTACATTTGGGGGTTTTTTTACGATAAGAGCTCTTACCTGAGGGTGAGCAAAGTGCATTTCTAAAATACTGCCGGGTGAATCTGGGCAACAGGACGCGCCGCTGTAAAAGAAGTCGTTTGCAGACTTGCTTGCCGAGCACTTTTTGCGAGAACACCCGGGCCCATATAGGCTTACAACAGAAGAAGAGTAATGTCTCCTCGGTCAGCTGCTATCATTAGTGTTGGTGCCGACTGTTGCAAAAGAACAAATGATATATCTGCCCACACACTTAAGGAAGTTATATGGATTAAGACAAGCCATATAAATATGACTTAAATGTGTAAACTCCTGTATCTGAGCACTTTTTCTGCTTTCAGATGGATCAAATGTTGACATTTATGGTTTTGTACCTCAATGACTGAATTAGTTGATTATTAAGGTTCTAAGCAGTAAGTGGAGCAGCCGTTAACACAGCCAGGGAGGTGATAACCATAACAACCCTTGTATTACTCTCATAATTCACATTGACAACACAAATTAGTACTTCATTGGTACTGGAGCTCAAACATCTGATTCCATCTGAAGATTTATCTTGACATTGACTTGTTGCAGTAGTCTCTGTGTAAAAGTTCACACGGGGCCAGTTGCATTACGTTCCTCGCAAACCTTTCCCAAGGCGAATTCAGAATAATAAATTGCTGAAACGTCCATTATGCTCTATATAACTTTAAAAGTGTTTCTATACTGACTCTCTCTCCGCTGCAGTTTTTCCCTCTAACGCCGTAAAAGCCAGAACACATTACACCGACGTGGCACTCAAATGATTCCGCAAATGTTTCAGTAATCAATGGCAAATGTGCAGCGAAACGTTTACGAGAGCTGTCAGTGGTGCTGACAAGGCCGTACACACTTCGAGCAGAAGAGAGAGAACAATCTTCAGTAAGTTCCCTCTTCGTCTCAGCGTTATCTGTTTATTTAGGAGTTAGATTTTGATGCCTCGGCTGTCATTAAAAGTTTGATAATTTCCGAGACCTCCGCCGTAAATTCTACCTGCCTGAACAAGCACCGATAATCTCCTGAGGTTCGGGTCCGTCTGCATTTCCTCTCCTCAGTTGTTATAGAAACTGACAAAGCCGAGCTGAAATCGAATATAGAATCCTAGCAACACCCAAGGGGGGCTGTAGAGAGGTTGGCATGCCTTCTAGATTGTTCTTTGATGATTTTAATAAAGGTCTAGACTGTTTTTCCTCACATGTGTGCAGTTTCACTATCATTTATCAATCCTTATGATGTCATCTTCCCCGTCAAACTCAGGGAATCGAGAGATAAATAAAAAATAAAACTGAGTCCGGCCGCACAAGTCTTCATGGACTCTGACACGCACACACACTCAAAAGCCTCAAGGCACCATGATGTCAACGAATCCATGTCCGGCACGGGATCAGCAGCTAATGTTTATTGATCCGTGAGCTTTTTTGGCCCCTCTCTGGGACCTGTAGCACGATGCCCCTCATGGGAAGATTCCCTTCTGTTGTAGCTCAGCCTCAGCCCATCTGCTTCTGTGCAAACCAGGATCAAACTTAGAAAGAAGATGCTCAAAAGTTCTCAGAGCTGAACTGATTGACAGTGTGTAGTCTGTAAACAGTGATTCAACTGTGTCCATGGATCGTGTTCACTGTGGTTGAATCATCCCGTTTGGTTTCCGGTGTGAGGAGTTGTTTGTCACGTTGAGGCAAAATAAATGGCAGAAATCGCTTCGTTGATGAAAGAATTGAGGCTTGACGTCTCATTGCTGAAGCCGTTTTAAAAGCGATTGAAGATGATGTAATGTATGTAGAATTCTTTTGTATGTCAGGACGCAGGACTATGATATTTGAGGTTTATACCTATAGAAATGTATCCGAGACGACGGAGCCATGGGTCCTGAACTGACCCTGGTTTTCGATTGGTTAACAGGAATGGTTAGACATGCCCCTCCAGCACGAGGCTCAATTAACCAATAGGTAGTAGGCGGCCTTAAAGAAACAGTACCTATAAGAAAAATGGTGTTGTCACTCTGTGTGCACGCTGGTGCTGCATTTGAGCGATCTTGGGGAAAGGTTCTAAGGACAGAGGAGGAGACTAACGGGATGCAGCCCTTTAATCTCTCCCTCTTCAGCAGGTGTTCATCCCCAGACACCGATCACAGACACTAACCAGGATGTGATCAGGACGAGGAGGATAGCATCACTTCACATAATTACCCACAACATTTCCCAGATTTACAGGCCTAACATGGTTTGACTATGTAAATGTACTCCAGACTATTTGGGAAATTCAGCCTTGAGGGTCTAAGATTTTCCTGCGTACGTCTTTCTGGCTGAACCGCCTCTTAATGAGCGCTCGGGGCTCCAGGCCTGTGTTTTTAATTACGAAAGGCAGGGAGGCATACAGTCCAAACCTTTTGTCTGAACTTGTAAAAACTCATTATTAAACCCTTGTTTGCTTCTTTATTTTGGGAGGTGTTCTTTTATTAGTTTTTATTTGTGAGCAGCAGCCAAACAACTTTGTCCACACACACACACACACACATGTTTGCGCACAGAATCAATATTAATTATCACTCTGACATTTTCCTCTCGCAGCTTCCATCAAAGCACCATAAAGTCAGTTCATATTTTAGTTTTAATACTGTTTGTCACAGTCGCACGGCTTTAATGAAAAAGTGCAACGTACAAATTCTCCCCCCGAAACTTACTCAAGGACTATAATCAGGTATTTATACTTTGTAACTATACACCAAGTGAAGTCGGAGGTAGTAGGACTACAGCTGTCAGATAAATGTATTGGATAGTACTTGATAGTAATTGAGTAAGCGTACTTTGTTACTTTTGTCCTTCCGGTGGTGTGGAAGGAATGTGATTACTGAAGTGTCTAATGAAATCTAAGTCACCGGCTCAGAGGCGCTTCAGCAGGAGGAATGTTTCCCCCTGGCTTTGAGGGTAATCAGGTTTCTCTCCTCTGATTAAAGTGATCAGATTCTGGATTCCTGTGAAGAAGTCGGCGTGATTCTCTGGCGTATTTCTAACCCACCGGGCACAGAGGGCGAGCGGCGCTGCCAGGGAGAGCATGTTTCCCCTGAAATCAGCAGTAATCCTGCAGGAATCCCCTGAAATTAATGACAAGAGGGAACAAAATGACATCTGGGCTTCTCCTCTTATCATTAAACCTCCCGTCTCCTGTTGTGCTTTTATGTGGCATCCGTGCCAGGGCGGCCTTATGTTCGACTCTGACGCTCAAACGTGCGGATGAGCTGAACCTCTGAACCAAATATCTGCTCCAAAAACACTTGTTTACGAGATAATACAGACAATAGAAGTGAACTCTACTAAAAAATCCAAAATTGCAGTTGCTAGTTTGTCTCTGTGGTGGAATCGCTTTGTCTGAACTCCATCTGGGGGTGTTTCAGACTGAGGACCAGCAGTCACCGGACGTGTGACTATATTCAAATCATAACACGTTGATAGGCAGCGTACACTGATTGTGGAGAGGAGCCGTGTGACTTACAAGTGAGTGTGTCCACAATTGGTCCAGACTTCCTGGCTCTCTGACAGACCGCATACTTACACATGCACCAGAAGCTGAGAGACAGACAGACCCCCCCCCCCCCAACCCCCCTGGGACTGAGACGAGAGAGACACATCTCGGCCATTGATTTTCAATGTACCCGGGGTCTCCTAATGGGCTGAGAGACGAGACTCAGTAGTGCTCGAAACCAAGCAGACCTCCTGTCTCATTTCTGTCTCTCTACTCGCCTCGGAGCACTTTGACACTCCATTCCTCTAACGTACACCCGTCTCTCTGCCCTATTTTTACATTTTATTACTCCTCAAATCTCTCCGTGCACTTATGTCCGTACACACACCTGCACATAATTTATAGACACACACACACACACGCGCAGCAGCACTCGGGACTAAAAAACCCATTTCAACGCTATCTGCACTGAAACCCATGAAGCCTCTGGAACGTTTCAGCGCAACAAAACAGCGTCCCTGACTCGTTCCTGTCATGGAACCAGGTGCCACTCACACACTCACACACACGCATGCTCTCCCGGCATACATCTTGATGGTGCTTTCAAGGAGCGAGGGTATAAGTGGGGTCCTAAAAGCTGGGACAAATGGATGGATACAAGTGAACTTTGAAGGGCGTACTGCACTATAAATTATTGACATTGCACGTAGTAGTGATATGTGTCTCAAAACAGTGTGTGATATATATCCACGGTAGTTGTGTGTAAGTGTTTGTGTGTGTATACAGCAAGCGTATGTGCCTGTGGGACACAATCGTTCCTTTAGATCGTTCCCATACCGGCTTGGAGTTTAAAGAGGTGACGCTGCAGGTTGAGCCAGTTGTTTCACTCACTCTCACCTCAAACGTTCACAGGTTCAGCTGTTAAACCTGTGTGTGTGTGTGTGTGTGTGTGTTGTTGACTCGTGTCGCTGTTGTCGTCAGAATGCCCTGCAGGCACGAAACCGGCAGCCAGTAAGGAAACAGAGTATTTCAGCTATTTCAGTCCCGCAGAGAGGAAATAAGGCGGTCAGGGACAAGATCCTATTTGCTTTTACCAAAGAAGAAGAACACGCTTTGATTAGTTGTTGACAAGTTGTACATGGTGAAATTGCTTGATAATAGAGGGGAACAGATGCTTTCTCCTTTGGGCCCCGAGTTTGAATGCAGTTCAGCTCTGACCAATCAATGCAAGAACAAAGCACACTGAGTGATATCAGAGCAGATCCTCCTTCTCCACCACTGCAGATTGTTGCCGTGTTTGATGCCAGCTGCTACGCTGCCGAGGAACCGATGACTCAGCGCCCCGTTCCCACCGTCCATTTCTCTGGCGGGTGTCCTTTTTGTTTATCACGGCACATAATGGCGAGCAGTGTGTGATGTCTCACATGTTTAGGGGGATGCGAGGGAGCAAAGGGTCGTCAAGGCCACGGTGGGATATTTGGGGAAAGGAAAGACGAAACAGAGTTTGAAGTGATCAAAGAGACAGAGAGAGAGAGAGAGAGAGAGATGGAGACAGAGAAGTGGAGGGATAGAGAGACAGGGGCAGAGCAAGAGAGAGAGGAGAGAGAAGGAGAGACTGAGAGTGATGGAAAGAGACGGAAAGATGGAGAAAGAAACATAAAGAGGGTTAACTCGGGGTCACACCCACAGAAATGCAAACTAACGGGCTGTTTTCACTTAGTGTGCACACAGGGTTCTTGTCTTTTTTGGCACATTAGAACATTGTGACTGTTTCAAAATAGTATAAGTAGTAATAGTAATAATAGTAGGAACAATAATAGTAATAATTCCCCCTTTCAATAATTTCCGAAGCCTCTTTATAGAGACTATCTGAGTGATTACAGTCATTTGTTTATGTGTCCAATTTGTTTTCGTCTTAGTTAAGTATCTGCCAACTGGCTTTCCCTTTCTAATAAATGCATTTATGAGCGCTAAGAGTTATTTTCTATGCTCACATAAGTCAGTAATTCTCCACTGAACATGAAACAAAGCGGTCGTTATCTGTACGCATCCTCTTTCATTTACGTCAACCCAAAAAGCAGCTAAATGAATCCCCTGATATTGCGCAACAACACAACTACTAGACTTACAAGATCTCATTAAAAGAGAGAAAGAAAGAGAGAGATAAGAAATATTAAAGAGGCAGGAATGCAGGAGGAAGAAGAAGAGGGAGAGGAAAGAGTGTGAGAGTTTAAAAGTAGGAGGAAGAGGCGTGAGGATGAGTCCATGGTGGGTGGTGCGGGTGCGGATGGAGAATAGGTGAGTGTTTGGTCACACAGCAAGAGGCTGATTAATTAAATCCACTGTTTGCTCTTCTGCACGCTGGGCGGCTGGCAGGGTGCTTCTGTCCTCTCCAGCACCCAGCATGCTCCCTTTCTTCCTAACCCCCCTCCTCCTCCTGCGTGGGCTCCTCCTCTCTTATCCGCTCAGGAGCTCCGGCTTTACATCTGGAAATCTCTGACAGGTTCTGGCTTTTTTTCCCCTCTGTGTTTCAGACTTTCAGTAGGATCCAGAGCTCTCAAAGCATTTTCTGAGTAGATCTGACATCGTCCAACGTGTCAGAGTTTCATCCCCAGCACACACACACGCACAAACACACACACACATACACACACTCATGCAGTATATATAGTATCTTTAGAGTGTTCTGGGTAATTCCTGAATTTTCTAGGTTAAATTTAATATAGAATTTAAATTATAATACAAACCTAACATGCCTCATATATGTACAGCATATATGTAAAATCTAATGATCTAATTATGATTAACTAGATAGACTTCATTTCTATTTCCTTACCACACACACACACCCACAAAACCACATTTTAATGGGCAGGAAACTAGGGCGGGACATAGACACTGGGAATTACCCAACAGAACAACACTGACATATTTTGGACAACCGTCAAACACAATTACACACACACAAAACACGCAAACATTTGCCAGGCTGTCTCTTATGCATGCCTGGACATGCCTGTGCATACACACGCACACACTCGCACTCACACACACATCAGCCTTGTACGCACACAGGTTTGGTCATTAGTAATAAGAAGCAGCTAGCAGAGGGAGGTGGTGATGTAGCGATGCACCTGCCTCCTGAGACAGAGCCTGAATAGCTCGAAGGTTCACTGGGAAAGCAAAAACAACGCTTCCTCTTTCCCCCACAGAGGCTCAGACATGGATCACATCCCCTAAACTAGATCATTCACAATCTGGAACCCGACTTAAGTCCTAGCGATTAATTATACTTTGGCCCCGGCGCTGCTTAAGTTCCTTTCTTCGCTTTCTTACCCGTGAAAATTTCCCTCTCAGTGGCCGAGGGGCAGAAATAGATTTTCTTCATTATTTATGTGGACGGTTTAGGTGAAATCTGCTGAGCGTGCAGGCTCCTTTTTCAGAAACACCTTGAATCATATAGTACATGAAGACACACACACACACACTCACACCTGGGAGCAGCGTGTCACACACAATGTTCTTGCTTGTGTTCTATTGTAGACTGCAAAAGTGTGCTAAACCTACATCCAGTGAACATTGCTGATGTAAACAAGCGTTCAAGTGCACCTTAGGACATTCATTAAGTAGATATAGACATCATATGGTGTATTGTGTGTATTAAATGGCCTGTCAGTCAGTGTGGGAGTGACAGCAGCTTCCAACCCTCTATTAAGATTGTTCAGATTGTTCAGATTGCAGCTTTAATGACATAATGCAGCCAAGTGTTGCACACCAAAAGATGAATGCGTGTGTATGTGTATGGTGCCGGGAAATGACTGTTTGAGTGTCCCAGCGTTGTAATTGTCGCTCACCAACGCCTCTGTGAGATGGTGTGTGAAATGTGTGTGTGAGACAACCAACAATTTGAGCGGGCGTTGTTCAAACACAGCGGCTCGACCTCACCCCAAACCGAGAAGCAGCGCCGCCTCAGAAACCAGCAGCCTGTCTATCTGGTCTGTCTCCGTGGGTTCACATGCATGCTGGAGTGTGTGTGAGTGTGTGAGAACGAGTTTTAAGGCGTTGTTACGTAAGTGTGAACGAACTGGAGCTACTGGCTGACAAAGGGAGAAAGTTATTGAAAGAATGTGACTGTTTAAGCTCGGAAAGCACTAAACTAATGCAGCAAAATATTCATTAAATGTAACCTTTAAAAAATATATAAATTTCGGATGGTGTTTTATAAAGGTGTAGTTTTAAAAAGCCACATCAACAAATCAGTGAAAGAAGAAATCCTGAAATCCTTAAAGTAAAAGTACTGGCGCCACATTACACACACACACACACACTCACCCTCAACATAGATTTTGTGATGTCACCAAAGTAATAGTTCCCTATTTGGTGTTAAATCACTTATACCTTCATGATTCTGTGAGCTGACAGCATTTCATGCATTGGGGTCAGTTGAGTGATTCCATGTGATTGAGATCGATGGTGTTTACCCCAAAACATCAGTGTATCTCATATTGAAGCGAAGATATTCATCAGCAAAGAAACAAACCACAGCCTTTCATTTTCAGATGAATAGTGCGGTGATATAGTATATTTTGTTCTCCAGTATCTTCTTCTTGGTGTTTTAACATGAAGAGATACAAAGGGGAAACATTCAAACCCAATCTGAACGTGTCTTACCTGAAGTGTCCCACATGTTCAGCTCAGTCCGCTGCTTTTCGATCTCGAAGCTGGCTGTGTAATTCTCAAATACCGTGGGAACGTAATTCTGAAATGAGACAGAATCAGATCACAGATGAGACGTTTGACAAGTTTAACCTCAATCAGATCATTTGTGTGTGTGTGTGTGTGTGTGTGTGTGTGTTTTTGCATGTAGATGAAACCAATTCAAAGTAGATGAGGTCAATTCAAGCTTATTTGACCTATTCTCAGAGATTCAAATTTAATATTCAAGTGGTTTAATCTCATGATCCATAACAGTTTAATTGTGGCACCACACAAAACAATATTCTGACGACATGATGACAATTTTTTCATTATCTGTACATACATTTGTACAGATATAGAAGTATTTCAGGTCTTTGTGCATTAATTGTGTGTGTCTAATATTAAGTTTGACCTAATTTAATTATTGTATCTGATGCCTCATTAATTTGGCTATGTCATTTAGATGTCAGTAAACATAAGAGTCATCAAGCCTCTTATTTGTTTAATTAATTGTTGCTGGAGTTGTTTTTTTAATAAACAAAGTGATTACATATTTCTTCCTCACGTGATCTAACACACTAAATCTACAGGTATGTGTTGCTCAAAGCCACTTCGTCACACAGGTTGCTGCTGTGTTCAAACCAGCATTGTTGCAATTTACAGATCAAGCAAACCACCCCGAGGCAACGTTCCCACCAGCTGCGCTATGCGCAAAAGCGCACGGAGCTCCGGCTCTGCGCGCTTTGGCACAGCAGGAGCAACGATCCGTGTAAGGAACATATTTTGGTTTATTCGTCCAGGTTGTCACATGATTAACATTGAAGATCGATTAACCTCCCGCGCCCCCCCGAATAAAAGAAAAAAGAATCAGAACTCCTCTATTAGCACATCCCATCCCATCTGGGGAGCAAAGCGCGCAGTGCGTCACGACGAAGATCTTACATTACAACAAATCAAATGAAATCATATAATAGAATGTCAGTTATCTGTGAGTTCGATATTATGGGAAATTAATAATCGTTTTTGCACGTTTGGTGTGGATGACACGTGTGTTGAGGGACTTTACATCTGCTCTGTTTCCGGGTTTTTACGCGATTATACAGTATGTTTTCTTGTCTGAATTAAACTCGGTCTTACCTCTGGGTACGAGTCTTTGGCAAAGACGTGGAGGAGAGCCGTCTTTCCACACTGCGTGTCGCCGACCACCACGATCTTACAGCGGCGCACTCCCTTGCTCTCCATCGCGTATCACTGAGAGTTCCTGCGCGGCTGCCCACTGGTCATTTAGATCCTCGCGGTAAGAAAAGCGGAAGAGGGCAAAGGCCAAAATGTTTCTCTTGTTCTCTAAGAACTCAAGCACTTTACATCCAGATGAGACAAAGTTCAGCTCCACAGGCTGCAGCGGTCTGAACTTGGATTCATGCTCTGCGTAATGATGCCGAGCCACCGGTGAGGCGACATACTGATGCTTTCTGTCAAGACGAAATATTAAAGACGGAATCTGTTTGGGGTTTTCAAAATAACAGCACGCAAAAGTAAGAATATGTTTTGCAGATGTGGCATGTGTTGTTACCAGGTTGGCGGTTATATGTTGATCATCACAGACCATATTTGATAGATCCGTTTCATCCATTGATTATTGATATGCGACGTGTCTCTGTGGTTTTATTTTGAAAACCAAATCACACTATTTCCGGTTGTTACCTGACTGTGGCTGTTTCATCCCCTCTATAGAACAACAGACAGGATTTTATTGTGTCAGGTTTTTTTTAAGTAGTCAGTGGAGATTAAAACCATTTGAGTCTTGATTGACAGGCAATGACCCTAACAAATGAAGACTTGGTCAAGAGAGGTCATTTTAGACATTTGAGCTAAATTATGATGATCAAGGCGCGAGTTTTACAAGATGGAAAATAAGATTGAAGTTCACATTGAAGTTGGAAAGAGATGGAAATGACTCGGCTTATTCTTCTTATACTCAATCATTGATATAGTCAGTCATTAGTTAAAAGTTATTAGTTTATATCTCCATTAAATTAATGTCTTATTACAGAATAGTGTAAATCTAATATCACAGCACAGTAAAAGTGAAAACATTCAAAAGCATTGAACACTATGTAGTCATCATTATCGATTTTTATCTTGTCAGAAAGCAAAAGTATGGATTCATGATTGAGATTTCGGTGCCCATGAGCATTTGCGCGCACGTAGCTCGACTATTCAAAGCCCTTTATCGCCACCCTGTGTTTACATTGATGGATATGGATAGATGGATTTGGATTTGTGCTCTCGGGGTCTTTTCTATATTTGATATTTACCCTAATGTCCCACAAGAGGAATGAAAGGCAATGTGTGTAAGCCAAACTGTTTTCCCAGCATGTATGTACCAGCTGTGTGATGTGGTGTGGTGTGTGTGTGTGTGTGTGTGTGTGTGTGTATGAGAGTGCAGGTTCCAGCTCTACCTCATTCCTCAGTGAGTTTATTATGACGTTAAAACAGGCAGAACGTGGAAACTGTGACGTGTCATGTATCTTACATCAAACAAGTTACTTCCTGTCATGTGTCTTTATCTTTCTCACGGTCGATTCACTTCTTCAATGAGCAGAAACATGGACGGACTTATGTTCTCTCACAACTCACACAAAACTCCTTAACTCCAGAATTTATATTCTGTTGACATCCCCAAACACGATATTAATTGCTGTATTTCCATACGTGTCCCTCCAGCTGTGAGAGCAGACAATCTCGCTCCTCTCCGGGATTTCAAGGTCTCCGACGCTTTCTGGCTCGCGTTCCAAGGTTCTTCTTGTGTCAGGCTCACGGAAGTTACATGACTTACTTTTTAAAATAAAACCTATTTCGACTATATTTCCACACGCTATTTAGATTAAAATTATTACTTTGTATAACTTGTAGCATTTAGGCAGATGGAATTGCACTTACCACTTGACCAATTAGTGTCTTGTGCGGAAAATGGGGTTGTATTGACTTCCGTTTTGTCGTTAGTTCTTCAATGATAAAACAAAATATATTATATATATCATGATTTCCTGCAAAACCAAAATATACAGTGCATGCTACAGACAAGTAACACTACAAAGGGATACATTTTTTTGGGGGAAAGGCCTGAAATTGTGAAAAGAAAATCAATTTGCAATAGGGGCTTTATTTTGAAAGTCCATGCCATAAGTTTGTATTGTAAATGTGAGCAAATTGACACTCACTTGTTGATCAGAGCGCACACAGGAAATCAATCAGAATTATCCACAATTTTACAAAGAACAGGGTGCCGTCTGCAGTCAGGAACATTTCAGCGATTGTCTTTTTTGGAACGCCCGAACAGACAGCAGTGATTTAAAAACCAAGGACGCGCCACATCTGGACTGCTGATCATGTCTGGCGATGAGGCACCAACTCAGCTGGATAAAACGCTGCAGGAGAGCCAGCCCGATGATCCTGCGCCGGCGCCCGTGGAGGTGATTCCGGAGTCAGCGATCATTCCTGCCCCCGTGGAGGTGATGCCGGAGTCAGCGATCATTCCTGCCCCCGTGGAGGTGATGCCGGAGTCAGGGATCATTCCTGCCGCCGCGGAGGTGATGCCGGAGTCAGGGATCAGCCCTGCCGCCGCGGAGGTGATGCCGCAGTCAGGGATCATTCCTGCTGCCGCGGACGAACAGGAGGAGGAGGAGGAGGAGGTTCTGTCCTATCGGGCCCTGGTCCTGACTGGACACGGCGGCTTGGACAAAGTCAAGCTGCAGGTGAAGACGCAGAAGAGTCCACAGCCGAAGGCGGCGGAAGTCCAGGTGCGGGTCAAAGCCTGCGGGCTGAACTTCGCAGAGCTGCTAGGGAGGCAGGGGCTCTACGACCTGCTGCCCGCGCCCCCGTTCACTATGGGCATGGAGGCATCTGGGGTCATCGAAGCAGTCGGTCATGAGGTGGCAGACAGGAAAGTGAGTAGCCCATAATAATCCTCACGATCGATCAGTCTAGACCTCCTGAGAGGCTCCTCCAACCTGAGCCATGCAGCTGAAGTATATCTGTCAGTGACCATGTCAATTTAATATGATACTTTACATCAGTCTTGTAGAGATTATTCAACTTGTACATCTATAGTTCAGAGACATGAGTTCAGAGAAGCCTTTGGAGTGAATGAGCTCCATCAGACCCATCAGTAATATGGCCTCTGTTTTTGGGAACCTGTGTGCAGACGTTTACCATTTACAGCCTGTCCTTGATGTGTGTTTAAAATCTTATCATCAACACAGGGGTACATTTACCTTTTAGCTGGATAAGAGCTTTCCAGAGGTTAAGTTCTATTGAGTTTTAATCTATCAAGTCTGACAAACAGCTGTATTTATTATACAATCTCTCAACCGTTCCTTCCTTTCCTCCTTCAAAAACTCTCCGGTTTAAGAATTCAGCAATGCTTTCTGGACTTGAGAGCCTGTATTGTTTTTCAGGGCTTTGAGTTTGTCCTAAATCCCCTGATCCACAGTTTGGTTTTGTGTGCTGGTCAATGTTTAGATTGTTTTTAAGTTACTAGCAACACTCTTCTGTCTGAAAGGGGAAATGAAAAAAAGCTGGAGACAGTAATCCTCAAGACCAGAACCTCACTGAACACTGGTTTACTTTCCATTAGACCCGATGAAGGTGTGAGTGTGTGTGTTCTATGTGTGGAAATACGCCCCCCCTCTTTCTTTCCTTCCTTCATCCTTCTCTTCTTTCTCTGAGAGCAAGAGTCCCAGGGAGTGGTGCATTCCAACACTTTTTTTTTGAGAGGAAGCAGCAGACCATAGGGCACCAAACCAACAACAACACCAGGAGCAGCAAAGACAATAACCCATGGAGAAGCCAAATGTTTTTGGAGAGAGGGGCCGGGCCAGAAAAGAGCCGGGCAGTAGTGGACAGGGACAGGGACAGGGACAGGGACAGGGACAAGGACAAGGACAGGGACAGGGACAGGGACAAGGACAGGGACAGGGACAGCTAAGTTGTTGTGACTGAGCAAGATATTGAACCCCAAACTGCGTGTGAGTGGCTGAAAGGTGCAACATCATTACAGATGGAGTCCCTTTAAACATTATTTCAGAGGACACCAGGTGGCATAATTCATCTGCTCCATGTTTTGAAGTCAATGTGACCGATTTTTGCATTTAAGACATTGAAATCAAGAGAGAGAGGGCTGAGTAAAGAGGAGCAACTACCAACTATCTTCATCTACAATGACGTTTACAATGATACGTCTATGCGATCTTACTCCTGTCACGGGTCTGTAACAGGAAGTGGGTGTGGCCCTGAGTTCTTGAAGCTTCATTAACAGGAAGTGTTGCGGCACTCGATCACGCCGCGCTTTCTTTCCTGTGGCCTTCATTTGTTTTGGCACGTTTCGCAATACTTGCCAAAACGCTGACAGCAAGAGTAGGAGACAGCATTTCCCATGAAGCCCTTGTGTGCAGCACTCATGCAGCACAAGGACCTGTGCACAGTGCTGCTGGATAATGAAGTGACACGTAAATGAGGGTTGCAACACATTAAATCCCCATCTTAACCAGTCATTATTGTCATATATTGGGTTTTATCCTTTTATCTCTCAATACAAACTGCAAATACAGTGAGACTGGATGGATGTGTGTGCAATAGAGTCATGTTTTTAGCAATTTGTAGAACTGAGGTTCCATTAACAAACTACAATGTGAGATGGCTCCTCTAGTATTTAACTAGAGGGCACTCAGAGAGCCTCAGTACCTCAGCCAGGGCCGATTTGTCCTCCAATTATCGCCCTTTATACTGATGGAGGAAGCCTGACATACAATAGGAGTTGCTGTAGCTATTTAAACTTCTTTTTATCTCTTTCCCGCTGCTCTAATTTGCCCGTTTTGCCTCCCATCAGGTCGGGGATCGCGTCATCTTGTGGAGCCGCAGCGGTTTGTGGCAGGAGGTGGTTTTCTTACCGGCCAAGAAAACATTCCTTATGCCGGAGTCCATGAGCTTTGAGGAAGGTGCTGCTCTCCCCATCAGCTACCTCACCGCCTACATGATGCTGTTTGATATGACCCACCTCCGGCCCGGGAAGAGCGTTCTCATCCACTGTGCGGCAGGTGAGACACTAAAACACAAGCAAGCACCTTAGGAATGTGAATAATAATGTCTCACGTGCATCTGATTTGTGTTACTGCGAAACTATGATGTAGTAATACGATTTATCAGCACTCTCATTTTGTTCTATAACACACTTGAAGTCTGACACAAAAAGCCTAATTGTATGAATTTCTGATGAAGGTTGAACCGTTGTTGTTTTTCTTGACATCAGCTACAGAAAATCAGCATTAAACAAGTACATCTGAACTATGTTGCAAGTGTTGTTGCATAAAGTTCCTCTTTAGAGCACAACAATATGTGTTTCATTGTCTAAAAAGTTGAGCAGCCACGTCGCACAGTCACGTCCTGGTTTGACTCTCCCTGCCACTCCTTCCTTTCTCTATTTAGATCGATCCAGTTCTATTGCACCATCATAATTGCTACCTATCAAATCCTCTCTACACACCTATCACCAAAATTTGATGCGCCATTCCAAACTCTAAGCGACAAGAAGGCCGACCACATTCTTGTTTTAACAAAAATGAGGATAATACTTTTGAGTATGTACTTCATCATTCATTTCTGAAGTACACACACCCCGACATTGCTCTCGAATGAGGGTGTGACAGCCACATTAGAGTACCTTTAATTTGCAATAACAAAGCCTTTGGGTTGGGTGGTGAAAGATCTTGCATTTCATAACCACTCCTAATCCAGCTCTACAGGTCGGTTACCAGCATCGCTACCATTCCTGATCCTTCACCCACATCCAATATGAGACATGTTGATCCTCACTGGATCTTAATGTCAGGAGCATACTTTGTCTCCTGACAGCTCCCGACTTGCAGAATTTGTAAAAAAAACCCAACTTGCTCAACATATCTGCAGGTGGTGTGGGTATCGCTGCCACCCAGCTGTGCCAAACTGTGCAGGATGTGACTATTTTTGGCACGGCTTCGGCCTCCAAGCATGACATCATTGCCCAAGGTGGAGTAACTCACCCAATCGACTACCGCACCAAAGACTATGTGGAGGAAATCCACAAAATCAGCCCAGAGGGTGAGTGAGACTATCTTGTCATCTTGTACTGCATGTTGTAGTGTGTACAAACAAACACGTAAAAAAAAACTAAAACTGTTTCATTCATTCCTCTCCATCCTCATTCTTTTCTTTTGTCTGGACAGGAGTTGACATCGTCCTTGACCCACTTGGAGGCTTAGACAGCCAAAAGGGTTATGATCTGTTGAAACCTTTAGGCACAATAATAAGTTTTGGTAAGATGCAATATCAAGGCATCATCTAGTTTGGCTTAATGTGATGTTTTATCTGCATTTGCTGCAATGAAAATCATCTTGAATGGCTTTCACACTCTACTGTATTCTTCTACCCCTCATTCCAGGTGCAGCTAACTGTGTGACAGGCACGAAGAAGAACCTGCTGGCTATTGCTAAGGTCTGGTTCAACCAGCTCTCTATCACCACACAGAGGCTGATGCAGAACAACAGAGCCATTGCCGGCTTTCACCTTGGCTACATCTGTGACGAGGAGCTCATCAGCAGCTGTATGGCCACACTGCTCGACCTCTACAACCAGGGGAAGATTAAACCCCGCATTGACTCAACTTATCACTTTGAGGAGGTTGGTGGATTTTAATTAATATCTGATCTTAGTAAGTAGTAAACATGCTAATTGTTATTGTTATCATGACCGCAAATCCCTTTTTCCCACACTGGGGTTTGTTGGTGTTCAGGTTTGTCTGTTAATTATTTTTTTACGAAAAAAACACTTTGGTTACTGAGCTAATTTTAAGCTTTTGATCCACTGAAACATCACTTAACACTCCTGTTATGTGCACCCAATGGTGCCTCCTTTTCTATCACTGGTATAGTAGCTGAGCAAACCTTAGTCACCCCGTCAGATGAGATGGAACTCAGGAGTTGTTGCTAGGTAACACCCTGAATTGTTGCCGTGGCATCAGCCATTAGGGGGGATTTCTGTGTTAAGAGTTTTCTGCGGGGTTCAAGGACAGACAAGAGTGTGATGTCAGAGAATCAAGGGAATAAGGAAATAATACGGACAATAAAGCATTAGATACAATACATGTCTATTTTTGCTGCTGTTGCTTCATCCCTGTCATGTATGTAGATGCCCACGGAGGCCTCTCATTGGCTGATCTGCAAACAACCGCACCCATACACATGAGCACCCACCATGATGTCATTGTGTCATTGTAATATCATTCAAAGGCAATATTCATTACATCATGCAGGGTGATGTGAATCTCATTTATGCTTGCTTGAGACGAAGTCTTAAGGAAAAAACATGTAGTTTCATAAATGTCTTCTCCGTACATGTTGCTGGAACTCCTAGGATGTGGAGCCTTTGGAGAAGTTTTCCGCTGTGTTAAAGAAGGCACAAGAAACCATGTGGCCATTAAGGAGATAAAACCTTGCAGTTATTTCAGAAAATCAGCTGAAAGGGAGGTAGATATGATGGAACAAATCAGTGTTCTTGATCCAGACAAATGCAACATTGTGAGGTTTATTGAACACTGTTATACCAAAGAAAGAATTTATCTAGTTTATGAGATGCTAGACGTAACTTTGTTCAGCTTCATCAGAGACAGACGCTTGACACTTTCTTTACCAGAGATACGAGCCGTCATTAAGCAGGTGCTTGTTGCTCTCACTGCCATAAACAGTATAGGTATAGTTCATGGAGACATTAAAACAGATAATATCATGCTTGTGAATCATGAGAAGGAGCCCTTCAGGGTGAAATTGATTGACTTTGGAAATGCTGATCATATTTCTCAAATTAAGACAGGATGTGTCATTCAGGCTATTGCTTTCAGAGCTCCAGAGGTTTCCTTGGGTTTCCCTCTCAGTGAGGTCGTAGACATGTGGTCTCTTGGCTGTGTCATGGTCTACCTATACCAGGGTACCAACCTCTATCCAGGCTGTGAATATACAAAGATGACACTGATGTTAAAGATACAGGGTCAGCCAGAGGACCACATGCTCGATGCTGGGAAATATACCCAGCTTTTCTTCAACAACGACAAAGATCATGCTTGGAGGCTTAAAGATTTAAAGAAATTAACAGACCCAAGGTTAAATAAACACATGCCAACTTCCAGCAACTACAAATGTCTGGATGACATTAGACGCTTCTACCCAACAGCAAAGAAAGACACTGAGGACATGCAGGCATTTTTAAGTCTCCTCAAACAAATGCTGCACTTGAATCCCGTCAAGAGAATCACTGCTAGTGAAGCTCTTGAGCACAATTTCATCTTAATGGAACACCAATCAGATGCTGATACAGACCCTCGTTCATCTGATGGAACAGAGTTTACCATTACTACTTCATATAGGACTCTGTATAGCAAATCATGTCAATACACATTACAACAAACTCTCGGGGTGTCAGAGGGAGTCATTGGAAAGGTTTTCTGTTATGCCATAAAAGGCGCAAAAGAGAATGTGGCTGTGAAGATGTTAAAGATATGGGGCCGTTTCAGAAGGTCAGCTGAAAGGGAGATCCGTATGATGAAAAGAATCAGTGTTCTTGATCCGGACGAATGCAACATCGTGAGGTTCATTGAATACTTTAGTATCAGAGAAAGGATTTGTCTTGTTTATGAGATACTAGACATGAGTTTGTTCAGTTTCATTAACGACAGACACTTGTCCCTGTCTTTAACCGAGATTCAAGTTGTCATTGAGCAGGTGCTTGTTGCTCTCACTGCCATAAGGAGTAAAGGTATAGTTCACCAAGACATTAGGCCACATAATATCATGCTTGTGGATCATGAGAAGGAGCCCTTCAGAGTCAAACTGATTGACTTTGGAAATGCTTGTCATTATTCTAAAATGCAGACAGGAAATCTTATTCAGGCTGTTGCTTACAGGGCTCCAGAGGTTTCTTTGGGTCTCCCACTCACCAAAGCCGTAGACATGTGGTCTCTTGGCTGTGTCATGGCCTTCCTGTACCTGGGTGCCAACCTATATCCAGGGTGTGAATATGATATGATGACTATGATTGTAGAGATGCAGGGTCAGCCAGGTGACCAGATGCTCAATGATGGGAAATATACCCAGCTATTCTTCAACAAGAACACAGATCATGTATGGAGACTGAATACTAAAGATGTATATGTAAAAGCAACAGGCCTAAGTGTCGAAAAATCCATGGTAGCTTCGAGCAACTTTAAATGTCTGGATGACATTAAAGACTTTTGGTTAGTAGCAGAGACAGACACTGAGAACATGCAGGCATTCTTAAGCCTCTTGAAAGCAATGCTGCACCTGAATCCTGACAGGAGAATCACTGCCAGTGAAGCTCTGCGGCACAATTTCATCTCAACGGATCAGCAATCTAATGCTGATAGAAACCCTGGTTCTGTAGATCGAGGCTCTGATAATAGACTGTCTGCTGGTGTTACCAACAATGACCAAACATTTACATCACCTGCCACTGGTGCAGATACTGTGGAAAAAAAGAAGGTAGGCAAGCTCCTCTCTTTTGCGATGAAGTTTTTGAAGGAGAGAAAGCATTAGCATCATGGTATTCATCTTTAACCTGATGGGGAAGGTGATGGTACCTTTTAAGAATTTAGCCATATATCTTACTGAATAGTGAGAAAGAAAGGAATCAGCTCAAATTAAAAAAATTAAATACAATTCTTGACTGTGTGAACAGGCTTTAAAGCAGTAATGTCTGTTTTGATTATTAATGGCCCCATTAAGTGTAATATCATTGCTGTTGTGTCATGCCTGTCACATATGTATGATCACATGCGATGTGCCAAACCACCCCCCCAGTGGAGGCCTGTAATTGGCTGATCTGGCTGACAACACACACACCCATCCACATGAGCACCCTCCATGATGTCATTGTGTATTGTACTATCACTTAAAGTCAACATATTACATCATACAGATTAAAGTGAATCTCATTTACACTTTCTTAAGACTTTAAGACTTTGGATAAAAACTTCTGTTTCAGAAATGTCTTCTCCGTACATCTTACTAGATGTCCTAGGATGTGGAGCCTTTGGAGAAGTTTTCCGCTGTGTTAAAGAAGGCACAAGAAACTATGTGGCTATGAAAGAGATAAAGACACGCAGTTATTTCCGAAGGTCGGCTGAAAGGGAGGTAGATATGATGGAACAAATCAGTGTTCTTGATCCAGACAAATGCAACATTGTGAGGTTCATTGAACACTATAGTACCACAGAAAGAATTTATCTAGTTTATGAGATGCTAGACGTAACTTTGTTCAGCTTCATCAGAGACAGACGCTTGACACTTTCTTTACCAGAGATACGAGCCGTCATTAAGCAGGTGCTTGTTGCTCTCACTGCCATAAACAGTATAGGTATAGTTCATGGAGACATTAAATCAGATAATATCATGCTTGTGAATCATGAGAAGGAGCCTTTCAGGGTGAAATTGATTGACTTTGGATATGCTGGTCATATTTCTCAAATGAAGACAGGATGTGTCATTCAGGCTATTGCTTTCAGGGCTCCAGAGGTTTCCCTGGGTTTCCCTCTCAGTGAGGTCGTAGACATGTGGTCTCTTGGCTGTGTCATGGTCTACCTATACCAGGGTACCAACCTCTATCCAGGCTGTGAATATACAAAGATGACACTGATGGTTAAGATACAGGGTCAGCCAGAGGACCACATGCTCGATACTGGGAAACATACCAAACTTTATTTCAGCATTGACAAAGATCATGCATGGAGGCTTAAAGATTTAAAGACATTAACAGACCCCAGGTTGAAAAATAATTTGCCAAGCTCCAGCAACTACAAATGTCTGGATGACATTAGACGCTTCTATCCAACAGCAAAGAAAGACACTGAGGACATGCAGGCATTTTTAAGTCTCCTCAAACAAATGCTGCACCTCAATCCCGGCAAGAGAATCTCTGCTAGTGAAGCTCTTAAGCACAATTTCATCTTAATGGAACACCAATCCGATGCTGATACAGACCCTCATTCATCTGATGGAACAGAGTTTACCATTACCTCTGACTCATATAAGACTCTGACTGGCAAATCATGTCAATACACGTTACCAGAACTCCTCAGAGAGGGAGTCTTTGGTACAGTATTCAGCTATTCCATAGAAGGCACAAAAGAGAATGTGGCTGTGAAGATGTTAAAGAAATGGGGTCTTTTCAGAAAGTCAGCTGAAAGGGAGATACATGTTATGCAAAGAATTTGTGTTCTGGATCCGGACGAATGCAACATCGTGAGGTTCATTGAATACTTTATTACTACTCAAAGGATTTGTCTCGTTTTTGAGATGCTAGACATGAGTTTGTTCAGTTTCATTAACGACAGACACTTGTCCCTGTCTTTAACAGAGATTCAAGTTGTCATTAAGCAGGTGCTTGTTGCTCTCACTGCCATAAGGAGTAAAGGTATAGTTCACCAAGACATTAGGCCACATAATATCATGCTTGTGGATCATGAGAAGGAGCCCTTCAGAGTCAAACTGATTGACTTTGGAAATGCTTGTCATTATTCTAAAATGCAGACAGGAAATCTTATTCAGGCTGTTGCTTACAGGGCTCCAGAGGTTTCTTTGGGTCTCCCACTCACCAAAGCCGTAGACATGTGGTCTCTTGGCTGTGTCATGGCCTTCCTGTACCTGGGTGCCAACCTATATCCAGGGTGTGAATATGATATGATGACTATGATTGTAGAGATGCAGGGTCAGCCAGATGACCAGATGCTCAATGCTGGGAAATATACCCAGCTATTCTTCAGCAAGAACACAGATCATGTATGGAGACTGAATACGAAAGAAGAGTACATCAAAGCAACAGGCCTAAGTGTCGAAAAATCCATGGTAGCTTCGAGCAACTTTAAATGTCTGGATGACATTAAGGACTTTCGCCCAGTAGCAGAGGAAGACACTGAGGACATGCAGGTATTTCTAAGCCTCCTGAAACAAATGCTGCACCTGAATCCTGACAAGAGAGTCATTGCTTGCGAAGCGTTGGGACATGATTTCATGTCAATGAATCACGAATGCAATGGTGATACAAACCCTAGTTCAGTTGATGGGAGCTCTGATAACGGACTGTCTGCTTCTGTTAGCAACAATGACCAAGCATTAGCATCACTTTCCATTGGCACAGATACTGGGAGAAAAAAGAAGAAAAGCAAATTCTTCTCTACTCTGATGAAGTTTTTGAAGGAGAAGAAGCCTTAGCATGATGGTATTCACCCTTGAAGGGTTGTTAAAAGATTATGCTGCATTTCATGAATACGGCTCTCTATCTACAAAGAGCCAGCTCAGATTTCTCCAATCAGACTCAGTTTGCATGTAAAGACAGAAATGCATAACCTTTCAAAATGTTGTCATGGAGGCCCATCTGGAGGAGTGTGAAAAATTCTATAGTTTTCGTTCACCAAGACATTACGACAGATAATTTCATGCTTGAGAATCATGAGTAGGACCCCTTCAGGGTAAACGACATGTCAGAAACTACAGCTACGATCCTAAGTGGAAACTTGCCATCATTGAATGCAGTATTGGCCCAGTATCATACACTGTCGTCGCTGGAAATGGGCATTCCATGAGATGTCATCTCCAGGTTGGGAACCTCTCATCTTCGCCTTTTTGTCATATGTACCTTTCTGTTACTGTTGTTTCTTATTTTTGCTTTCTAGTCTGGCTTGAGCAGATCAAAGGTTGATCTTGGTTTTTGTGACATCACCATTCTACCAGTGACAAGCCGGTCGGTGCATGTGGTGTGTTTCTGTAGGTGAATAGAAACCTTGATAGTTGTGTTTTTTCGATTGTGTCTCCCTTCATCTTTTTCATCCCCCCCTTAAAGGTTTGGATGTGCCTCTCTGCGAACCCATTTGACGAAGGATGGAAAGGTGCAGACGAAACATGATGAATTCCATTCCGTTTCATGAACGTCTTGAACTCTGCACTTGGGAAATGGGTCCCATTGTCTGATACAATCACCTGTGGCAATCCGTGAGTGCTGAAGCTCTATCTGAATTTTCGATTGTAGCATGCGAGGTGGACGAAATCATGGGATAGATAGCTGGAGTCTGGTCCATGGAGTATTTGTCTACTCCAAAGGATGTGGCCATGTCTTCCTGCTTTCTTGATACTCCTCACAAATCTGCACTCCCTGTTCAGTTTCCTGGTCCATCCATGACCAATATATGTAGGATCTGGCTGAGCCATTTATCCATAACATGGCAGGATGAGTTTGATGCAGTAACTTTAGTCAGGAACTGCGTCCCTGTGTAGAGATAAGGAATCTGGATCCCAACAGCAGACAACCATGTCTCTTGGTAAGATCTGTTCTTCTTGAATCGTAGGGTATTAATAGCACTTCAGTATCTGCTGGCTAACCTCTAACTAGGTATCCATGTACCCGGGCCAAAGTCACATCTTTTCCTGTCCACTGTTTTTTTCAATTCTGACTCGGTATGAATAGGCCTGGTATGAATAGGAGTATTGATGTCTGTTCATGATGGAGAATTGGCCCATGTAATGTCATATTGTTGCTGTTGTCATCCCTGTCATGTATGATCATTGAAAGTCCACCCCCCCAATGGAATGAAGGACTGTAATTGGCTGATCTGGCTGACAAAATCACACCCATCCACATGAGCACACACCATGATGTCATTGTGACATAATAATATAATTGGAAGTCGACAATTATTACATCATGCAGTGTAAGTGAATCTCATTTACACTTGCTTAAGACTTTAAGACTTGTAGTAAACATGTATTTGCATAAATGTCTTCTCCGTACATGTTACTGGAACTCCTAGGATGTGGAGCCTTTGGAGAAGTTTTCTGCTGTGTTAAAGAAGGCACAAGAAACCATGTGGCCATTAAGGAGATAAAACCTTGCAGTTATTTCAGAAAATCAGCTGAAAGGGAGATAGATATGATGGAACAAATCAGTGTTCTTGATCCAGACAAATGCAACATTGTGAGGTTCATTGAACACTGTAATACCAAAGAAAGAATTTATCTAGTTTATGAGATGCTAGACGTAACTTTGTTCAGCTTCATCAGAGACAGACGCTTGACACTTTCTTTACCAGAGATACGAGCCGTCATTAAGCAGGTGCTTGTTGCTCTCACTGCCATAAACAGTATAGGTATAGTTCATGGAGACATTAAATCAGATAATATCATGCTTGTGAATCATGAGAAGGAGCCCTTCAGGGTGAAATTGATTGACTTTGGATATGCTGGTCGTGTTTCTCAAATGAAGACAGGATGTATCATTCAGGCTATTGCTTTCAGGGCTCCAGAGGTTTCCTTGGGTTTCCCTCTCAGTGAGGTCGTAGACATGTGGTCTCTTGGCTGTGTCATGGTCTACCTATACCAGGGTGCCAACCTCTATCCAGGCTGTGAATATACAAAGATGACATTGATGGTGAAGATACAGGGTCAGCCAGAGGACCACATGCTTGATGCTGGGAAACATACCCATCTTTATTTCACCAAGGACCAAGATCATGCTTGGATGCTGAAAGATTTATCAACATTCACATACCCAAGATTTAAAAACCACACGCCAACTTCCAGCAACTACAAATGTCTGGATGACATTAGACGCTTCTACCCAACAGCAAAGAAAGACACTGAGGACATGCAGACATTTTTAAGTCTCTTGAAACAAATGCTGCACCTGAATCCCAACAAGAGGATCACTGCTAGTGAAGCTCTTGAGCACAATTTCATCTTAATGGAACACCAATCCGATTCTGATACAGACCCTCGTTCATCTGATGGAACAGAGTTTACCATTACTACTCCCTACAGGACTCTGACTAGCAAATCATGTCAATACACATTACAACAAACACTCGGGGTGTCAGAGGGAGTCATTGGAAAAGTTTTCTGTTATGCCATAAAAGGCGCAAAAGAGAATGTGGCTGTGAAGATGTTAAAGAAATGGGGCCGTTTCAGAAGGTCAGCTGAAAGGGAGATCCGTATGATGAAAAGAATCAGTGTTCTGGATCCGGACGAATGCAACATCGTGAGGTTCATTGAATACTTTAGTATCAGAGAAAGGATTTGTCTTGTTTATGAGATACTAGACATGAGTTTGTTCAGTTTCATTAACGACAGACACTTGTCCCTGTCTTTAACAGAGATTCAAGTTGTCATTAAGCAGGTGCTTGTTGCTCTCACTGCCATGAGGAGTAAAGGTATGGTTCACCAAGACATTAGGCCACATAATATCATGCTTGTGGATCATGAGAAGGAGCCCTTCAGAGTCAAACTGATTGACTTTGGAAATGCTTGTCATTATTCTAAAATGCAGACAGGAAATCTTATTCAGGCTGTTGCTTACAGGGCTCCAGAGGTTTCTTTGGGTCTCCCACTCACCAAAGCCGTAGACATGTGGTCTCTTGGCTGTGTCATGGCCTTCCTGTACCTGGGTGCCAACCTATATCCAGGGTGTGAATATGATATGATGACTATGATTGTAGAGATGCAGGGTCAGCCAGGTGACCAGATGCTCAATGATGGGAAATATACCCAGCTATTCTTCAGCAAGAACACAGATCATGTATGGAGACTGAATACGAAAGAAGAGTACATCAAAGCAACAGGCCTAAGTGTCGAAAAATCCATGGTAGCTTCCAACAAACTCAAATGTCTGGATGACATTAAAGGCTTTCGTCCAGTAGCAGAGGAAGACACTGAGGACATGCAGGCATTCTTAAGCCTCTTGAAACAAATGCTGCACCTGAATCCTAAGAAGAGAATCACTGTCAGTGAAGCACTACAGCACGATTTCATCTCAATGCATCACGAATCTGATGAAGATACAAACCCTAGTTCAGTTGATGGGAGCTCTGATAATGGACCGTCTGCTGCTGTTACCAACAATGACCAAACAGTTACATCACCTGCCACTGGCGCAGATAGTGGGGAAAAAAAGAAGAAAGGCAATTTCCTTTCTTCTTTAAGAAAGATTTTGAGGGAGAAAATGCATTAGGATGATGGTATTAATCCTTAACATGATGTTAAAGATGACCATTTGGTTATGCAAATAAAAATAAAACCGCTAATTGTATGTAAATGAACTGAAAAGGATCCTTGGAAATGAGGCTAGGTTTTTTGATGTAGTGAATGTTCTCCAAGTTGCCTTTGTGTCAACTGTGACATCATTTATGATGTCACAGGGGGGGTTGCTCGTGTGGTTCCATTCATGTCTCCCACTAATTACTGAAAGCTCATTTTATGTAAATGAAATTAAAAGCACCCCATGCAAATGTTGCATCTTGTTTGGGGAGATGTAGGTGATGAGGTGGTGAGAGGAATAGAATAGATGAGATTGTTCACCTTGTGTCATCCCTGTTATGTTTAATCATGTGAGAGTCAGCCCATCCCCCCCAATGGAAGCCTGTGATTACACCCCTTCACATGAGCACCCACCCATGATGTCATTGTGTCATTGCAATTTGAAAGTGGACATATTACATCATGTAGATTGTAGTAAATCTCATATACACATGAGACTTTTGAAAAATGTATTTTCAGAAATGTCTTCCCCATACGTGCCACAAGAACTTGTAGGACGTGGAGTTTATGGGGAAGTTTTCCGCTGTGTTAAAGAAGGCACAAAAGAGAATGTGGCTGTGAAGATGTTAAAGAAATGGGGTCTTTCCAGAAGGTCAGCTGAGAGGGAGATACGTATGATGCAAGAAATCAGTGTTCTTGATCCAGACGAACGCAACATTGTGAGATTCATTGAAGACTTTAGTACCAAAGAAAGGATTTGTCTCGTTTATGAGATACTAAGCAAAACTTTATTTGACTTTGTTAGAGACAGACGCTTGCCTCTGGCCTTACCAGAGATTCGAGTTGTAATGAAGCAGCTTCTTATTGCCGTCAACGCCTTAAACAGCATTGGTATAGCTCACCGAGACATTAAGTTAGATAATATCATGCTTGTGAATCATGAGAAGGAGCCGTTCAGAGTCAAATTGATTGACTTTGGCAACGCTGGTCATCTTTCTCAAATGGAGACAGGATGTATCATTCAGGCTATTTCTTTCAGGGCTCCAGAGGTTTCCTTGGGTCTCCCTCTTAGAGTGGTTGTAGACTCGTGGTCTCTAGGCTGTGTCATGGCCTACCTGTACCTGGGATTCAACCTTTATGCAGGGTGTGAATATAATGTTATGTGTATGATTGTACAGACACTAGGTCAGCCTGATGACCACATGCTCAGTGCTGGACAGTATACCAACTTGTTTTTCAGGAACGATGGCTCAGCTTGGCGGCTGAATACGAAAGACGAGTACATGGAAGTGACAAGCCTTAGTGTAGTTAAACCCAAGGTAGCTTCCAGGAAATTCAAATGTCTGGATGACATTCAAGACTTTCGCCCAGTAGCAAAGAAAGACACTGAGGACATTCAGGCTTTTTTAAGCCTCATGAAACAAATGCTGCAGCTGAATCCTGACCAGAGAATCACTGCTACTGAAGCTCTAGAACGCGAGTTCATCTTAATGGACCAATCCGATGCTGATACAAACCCTGGTTCAGTTGATGGAAACCCTGAAAATGGACCGTTTGCTGGTCATAGCGACAATGATCAAATATTAGCATCACCTGTCACTGGCACAGATAATGGGAAAGAAAAGAAGGATGGTAAATTCCTCTCTACTGTGAGGAAGTCATTGACCTGAGGGAGCTTGGAGAGACTTGGTGGGCACTTTGCTCTTATAAGTATAAGTAAGTGAACACCTTTACCTGCCACACACCCTTTTCCAGTCAAAACGCAAAGCCATTGCTTATTGTCTGTGTCGATATACCAATTTAATAAAGACTAACATTTAACGTTATTTTTCCTAATCCTCTATGTACTTTTGACTTTTAAGTAAGCTACACTGTTTTCATTTTTGCGAAAAATCTTTGTTTTGAGACCAAGGATCACACACACACACACACACACACACTACTATGCTACAACTGCACCTTTTAATTACAGCTCTACAACAGCAATTTTTGATTAATGTTGAAATGTTTCCAAATCCTAACCTAACATTGTTCCACATTCCACACTCTACAAATGTTTATAGTTGACTGTCTCCATGTAATGCAGGATCTACTGTTTGTGCTCTGGCTTTTCTCAGGTGAATGATGCAATGTCGCGCATGCACGAGCGCAAGAACATTGGGAAGGTCATTCTTCTTCCTGAACCTAAGGAGGAGGAAGACAAGCCACAATCCGACTCTGAGCCCGGGGACAAAACCGAAGCTCCGATCGAGGAAGAGAAGAAGGAAGAGGTCACAGAGGAAGAGACAGCAAAGCAGGATTGAATTTTTATGTGAAAGGTATTTTCAAGCACTTCCAAATATCAAATCAAGAATAGAGTAGAAATAGGAGGAACGAATAATAAAGAAAGCAAGATGCCACTAATTCTTTCTATTGTCCAGTGTTTCTGATGATTTTGTGGTGCAAAGTCTGTAATGTTTTCTGAGTAACAAACACTTAAAACAACAATGTGTTCTGACCACAAGTAGTTGTCTAAAATGAGTGGCAGCTGCTCTATTGAGGGTCACAACAATAACTCTGACTTGCTAATGCTTCATCTCTTCCTCTCCCCCTTGACTCTTTCTGCCCTCTTTCACCCAACATAAATGGTTTCTCGTATAAAATTGATGAAGTCTGCCTTTAATTGTTATACTTTAAGTGATATATTTGCGCCAAATCAAGAGTCTTTGAGCTGTGAAACACCGACTTCCATACATTTACGAACATTGCTGGGTCATACCGATTAATGTGCTGAATGTCTCTGGCCTGTCGCACAAAAGCAGAAAGTTTTGCTCCGTTGTGCTGCTAAATGTTATGTTGCCTCCTCAAAATCAAGTGATCCGGACCAGAGGGTTTACAGAACTACAGTCGGTTGACTCGTGCTCACTCTTCACCTGAAGCCCCCCTACACTATTTTAAATTAATGCTGTTCATCTTGAAGATTAGATTTTGCATGTCTCCATTTCTTTTGCCTGACATATCGACTTACTTTGAAGATTGACCCCAAATCGTAAAGGCTGGTTTGAGTAATTCATGCTTTTTCATGTGAGGATGTAATTTAATGTTACGATGCTGAGGCACAAAGGAGATTTCCCTCTGTCCACAGGCCACAGCAGACCGACCACACATTCCAATCCACATCCTCTTGATCACACTTGGTCACCCTAACTCAGCTTGTTTTGTTTTCAAATATAGAATTGACTGGTTACCTAATTCCTTAAAGATGATTGTTTATGTTTGTATATTTGACACTTTTCCTGGCAGGCTCCACTAGTATTGTGAAGTTTGGCTGGATTTTCATCTTCCTGTATGAAGTAAAATCTGATGTGGACTTCAAGTAAGAATTGGAGCTCCGTCCTGTTGTAGTGCCTTCGTCCGTCCATGTCTGTTGATGATATGTATGAAATTTTACGACCATGTGATTTTAAATGCAAGCTGCTGAACTAACTAACGAGTGGAGCAGGTAAATGTCCCCAACTGTCCTGTACATTGTTTGGGGACATTGTTTTCAGGAGCATATTGATTTTTATGTTGTAAATGATTATATGACAAGTGTGCAGCAGCCGTGTCCATTGCTATGCTGATATGCTGGAGTGTGTGATCACATTCTGCTTTAAGTAATGTAAGATAACAACATTACACTGCTATTCTGGGTCAGAAAGTTGCAGAGTCTTGGTCACTGTCTCTATGTAAGAGGCGTGTCATGCTTACCAGTAGATAGATAGATAGATACTCGTGAAGTAAGGGACATCTAGTCGTCACTGCCATCTTGTGGCTGCAAATGAGTACAACATACTGTATGTAACGCTGTAACTTGCTGTGTCAAACTTCAATATAATTCAAAAAATCACAATCAATCCCTCTAGCCAATACAGCTTCGCAAATGATCAAAATAACTATCCACACTTCATACACTCTTGCAGAGGACTTCTGATATAATTTATGTCCATGCGGCACTACTTTGCATTATTAAAGTGTCATCACATCTCATCTGAGTTTGTCATTTACTGGATGCATCATGACGCATGGGGGAAATTTGCTAACTGACGACTTTGAAATGAACTATGACATTGTTTTCGGTCATTGCGCAAGTACAGTCTATACAGATTGAGAAATGGATGTCCTGTATATCAGCGGTCCCCAACCACCGGTCGTGGGTCATTTGGTACCGGGTCGCACAGAAAGACTGATGATCAATAAAATATGTTTTTATTCAGTATGAAAGACGTTTTATTTTGAAAAATTACCGGAATCATCCATCTGTGCTCCCTTGTCTCTTGACACACGTCAAGACGCTCATCTCAGTAACGTGATATTTTACGTCAAAAATTAAACACACAAGCTCGCAAACATGTTTGGAAAACAAACGTGTTTAAAGAGTCATCATTCTCCGCGCTGTCTCACGATCACCTGTCTTTGTTTTTAAAAGAGTTAATCGAGCCTGTCCGTGCCAGAAGAAGATCAACTGCTGGAGATTGGAGATTCCTGTCTTTGTGAAGCGGGGTGTTCTGCAGTGACCAAAACCAAAACAAACTGAGGGAGTAGATTGGACACTTCGGGTGTCATTGTCTCCCATTAACCCTTGATTGTATCATCAACTGGCATTGAGGTCAGGAGTCCCATCTGAGGTCAGAAGGCCCTGGCTGGGAACGTAGTGAAAGGATTAAAACTAGATAGGATTAAAACATAAACAAAGGAGCTACAAAAAACTGCACTGTATGTTGATCATTGAATTTCTTCATTGATTGATCTTTTTTCCCAAAAGATAGGACAAATCAACAGCTATTGAAACGGTCTTACATGAGTTTACTGTAGTAAAACGTGTCCAGCTGGAAAGATAGAGGAGCCATAAAATGTAAATCCATGTACAAAAGTACTCGTGTAAAGTACATAGATACTCTCAGTTCTTGATAATATTGATTTGTACTCAAGTTTCTGTGGTCATTATCACAATCTAATCATAGTGAATGGTAAAATGGATAGAACAGTGTGTATTTGACACGACATAGAGACCACAGTGAGAGGCTGAGTGATAACATTACGCTCATTACCCTCTTACTTTATCAGCAAACGTCACTCCAAGTGTGTTATCTTGTTCCCACCCCTGCAAGAATCCACCCAGCCTGTTCTACAACTGATAATGTAAAAAGTTCATGTTCTGTGAAATCACACGCTTTAACCCTCAGTTGCCTTCAGCAGAAACCAGGCTCCTTCTGCTGACTGAGGCAAAAATGTCTCCCTCTTATTTTTAGGTTAAGGCCTCCAGTCAGAAGGTGTTTAAGAGCTCCAAAGACAGAAAAGATCTCCAGATGAGCAGCTGCTTCAATGTCAATCATGCCATGGTATTATTAGACCTATTGTTGATGCACTCAGGCTAAGTAGACAGTTTAGATAGAAAACATCAAGTGAGTAAAAATGTGTGCTCATGAACTGCAATGCAAATATAATGTGTTGAGAAGCCAGAAAACTGCAAATATCATTATTAGTCATTCAAATTTAAATACAAATAGCGTGGTTTTACAAGAAACCTGACCTTTATTTTGTTTTTTTCACGCCTCTTTTTCCGGTGTGCGTGCGTATTTTATTTTGGTGAAAAAAAATGAAATTACTACTTACATTCAAATTTAAACACAAATATCGTGGCTTAACAGGAAACTCGACTTTTATTTGACGCCTCTCTTTTACGGTATGCGTGCCTATTTTATTTTGGTGAGATTTACCGGAAGTGGTGTGTTGTGCCGTATATGGCTTGTCGCAGTGGGTTTAAATGGGAAAGCCCTCCGTGGGTCAGGCGGAGTCTCCGTCTCCTTTAAAAGATTCCTGCCGCGTCAGTGGGATGCGGATGGCGGCGCCGGGCTCGGAGCACTGACGTCCTGGCTCCTGTGCAGCACGGGTAGGCCTGCGTTCTTATCCTCCCCCCGGCATCTTTCAATCCTCCTTGTGTGTGTTTGTGTTGTGATGTTGCGGTGGAATTGTCCGTGTTTGGCGTCCGACAGATCACACACACATACAACACCGCTAACGAGTTGTTACAGTGACGCTAATGACTTTGAAGGGTAACCCCCTCCCCTTGCCTACACACACAAACACACACACACGCACGCACGCGCACGCACACACACAGGAATAGTGCCCTGTGGTTAAAATTAGAGCGCTTAGTCTGTGAATGTGCTCTATTAGTGTAACGTTGGTCGATCACAGTGCGCCATGTAGGAGAACATTATAGAGCTTCACACTGTAGAGCAGCGGCTCTGATGTGATCACTGCACAGGAAGGCGGTTAAAGCTCTGCTCGAGCGATTATTGTTGATTGAAAAAAATTACGATAATTGAAAAAAAAAAGAAGAAGAAAGAATTACAATACATTTTATTGTGCATTCTAAGAAATATTTAATTTAATTCTACTTTATTTATTTTCATCCACTGCCAGTTTGATTGCTATTTTTGATTGATATATTGATTCATTTAAAATCGAATATATTACTAAGTGTAAGTATTTTCAAACTCCACTTTAGAGTACATTAGAGGGATTGTAGCCCTTGTGAGTCATTGTATCATACAGTTATAGAACAAGCTTGACCTTCTCACTCTCAGTTGTTCCTCTTATGGCTGAGATATGCGGTGATGTAATACCTCCTAACTCCAGTTACAACACACCTGCCATCCACTGTGCAATTACGTCTGGATGCCAAGATCTGGCATGAATATCACGTCAATGTTAACACAAAGTGGCCATTGCTTTCAAGATGTCATTGGCTGGATAGAGAAACGTTGTGATATTAACCTTGTTGTATAATTTTACATCTCATTTTTTCCAGAGTGGCACAAACCACCGACGTCTTCAGCCACTCAACATGACGGCTCCGTCAAACCAGGCCCACGCTGCACTACAGGACCAGCGCTTTCTGGTCCTGTTTGACTTTGATGAGACCATCATCAGTGAGAGCAGTGATGATGCTGTGGTGCGAGCTCTGCCTGATCAGAAGCTCCCTGATTGGCTGAATAACTGCTTCAGGGAGGGGCACTACAATGAGCACATGCAGCGGGTTTTGGCCTACATGTCGGAGCAAGGTGTGCCCAAGGCTTCCATCCAATCAGAGGTGGAGAAGATCCCACCCGCACCTGGTCTCATGAGCCTCTTCAAGTATCTTCAGTCACACCAGCAGGACTTTGAGCTCGTGGTGGTCTCTGACGCCAACACGTACGTCATCGAGACGTGGCTGAAGAAAGCAGGGGTGCATCATCTTTTCCGGAAGGTTTTCACCAATCCGGCCAGTTTTGATGCAAGCGGCCGCCTCGCGCTCCTCCCTTTCCACTCCCACTCGTGCCAGAGTTGCCCCGACAACATGTGCAAGCAGGTGATCCTTCGAGAGTATCTGGCAGGTCGACAGAAGGAGCGAGGGGGTTCTCCCTTCCGCCGGGTGTTTTATGTTGGAGACGGGGCCAATGACATCTGTCCCTCTCTGGCCCTGGGACCCAGAGACACTGCTTTCCCCAGGAGGGACTTCCCCATGCACAGGCTCCTGGTGGAGATGAAGCAGTCCCAGCCAGCAAAGATCAAGGCTAACATAGTTCCTTGGGTCAGCGGCGAGAACATAGTGGACAACTTGAAGAAGATCATGGAGGAGAGATGAGATGTGTGTGTGTGTCTGTGTGAGCGTGCACCAACCACAGGGTGAGCATGATTTTTACCTGAGCCACACTTGGCAACATCTTGACTCCTTTAATCAGTTATTTTTTAATGCAAGCCTGGGATTAAAACCCTAATGTTTGAACAACACGACACATTTAATTTAAATGTGTGTGTGTGTGCAGTATTATATAAGCTCAACAGTCAATAGCAACAGATGATTACTCTGTTGATACACAATCTCAAGTTCTGGCTGTAAAGTCTAAAGAAAGTGTTGCAGATCTTAACCAAAGTTGTGCCACATGTGCTTTGGAGTGACGTACAGTATAATCAGTGCAGCCCCCCCCCCCCCAAGTATATATTTAGTTTACGTTAAACTGACTCAGTCTTGTCGTGCACTGCAGAGATTCTAACGACGGAGAGCAAATCCCTTTCACACTTCCTCACAGAAGGCCTGGGTAAGAGACAGGTGATATGGACCAGACGTAGTCCGTCTGGAACAAAGACCATACATGTCGTGACACACAGAGCCGGGGGGATAAGGTGGTAGAATCTCATGTGCACGCCTACACGTCTACACTCTCCACCATTCAATACTGACACCTAACCCAGGGTTTGATAACGGGGGAAACCTACACCAGCATGACATCCAAAGGGATCCAGCACCGTAGCCACACTCTCTGCACTTTGGCTCAACGTTGTGACCCGAAAAAAGTGTTAAGACGTCAAATGCAAAAGTATCAAGTTCAGTGTTAAGATTGTATTTCTTGACCATCTATTTGTATTCTCTCTCCATAGACCACTTCCTTCTATATGTTTGGGTGTATTCCCATTAATATGTAATAGGAGCGGATGGTGACGAGGGTTTCGGCCTCCATTTCCATTTTCATGCTTAATTCAACACGTAACCTCACACGTCCTCATGCACCTAAATGACAACACCTGGGAATGAAGTTCCGCAACACTTTTATTGCCTCATTCTGTTTACAAGTGCGTCATTATTCTGTTTCAAATTCAGGAAATTGCATCATAGTCACAGCATGTAACAGTCCCATCTTTGTTTTTCCATCCTGTTTACAAAAGAAGCTACGTTCCTTTCTTGTTATTTAGAGAGCGATACAGTTTGGATACACAAACCCAAACCATCAAGCCTCCACTGTACACAAGTGTTGACTTTTGTAGCTTATTTAGCTTCAGTTTCCATGGTTATATGGAGTGTATTCTGCTAATGGCCTTCAGTAGAAACACGTTTTGATGAAATATTCATTTTAAATATTGTTTATGGTATACATACCTTTTATGTATAGTCACTTATTGCAGCTAATAATAAGAGATTTAATTAGCTACTGAGGATATTTAAGGGAAAATGAATAAATAATACATTAAATCATTTCATTTAGCCTCTATAATGCTGTATAAGTACTGGGTATCTGTTTTAACCACCGACTTTTAATTTCTCAGGGAGTAGGAAAAAAAGCAAAGTGTTAACAAGCTAAACACAGTAATATGTGTTTAAATGTCTTTATTTGCACTTTCAAATATTCATATACGGTGAAGAAAGTATAGTTATTTATGAGATGTAATCAAGGCAGCAGGGATATGAGCAGAGATCAACACCTAATCATCAATGCTTTGTTCAGAATATGATAACAGGGGCACTAAGATTGACTCGGACTCCCTTTATTGGAGTATTGTGCAATAATTAAACAATGAATACTTGATGCGAAGAGAACGAGAGTGGCGAGTACAAACAGGAAGGGAGGGGGAAAATAAACTTGACATTGTTAGCGCCGCTTCCTGGTTTGTTTCAGGGATGTGACATGACTTCAGATGAGCAGATTAGCAGTCTGTGCTGTTTTCTACTGTTAATGATTCACACAACAACCAAGTTAACTCTGCTCAAAACATGTAAACTGTATTACCAGGACTAATGTGCTACTTTGGTTTGCATCTTTGCGTGTTTTACTGTATCCTGGGTGTGTGTGTGTTTTAATCAAAAACGCAATTAAGTATGTGTGTAATATGTTATTGTAACAGGAATATAAAGCCATTATCTGATTGATTGGTTTCTGTGATGTGCAGTGTGTGTCCAAGCATTGACTCCAGGAGTACAATACACACTTTATGTACACTCTCCCACACTTCTTCTGGAATATGCATTGAATTTACAGTCAAACACTGCCAGGCAAGAGCACAGTGATCTACACGGACAAAGTGTTTCGGTCAGCAAAAGTACTACTGCTGCTCCTTCTAAGGCTAAAGTCCAGTCTTGTGCCTTTATTTGGCACAGCAAGCACAATCGGCCAACTTGCCAGGCATGGAAACCAGAGGGAAACACATGGAAACCAGCTAAATTTATCTGTAAGTGTAAAGTGGCCAACTGTAACCTAAATACGCTTTTTATCCAGAATAGAGATAGTTAACTTTCCTCTATCTGTCTCCATTAATTAATAAGAATAAGTGACAGTTGTGACGGTTGCAGGGAATATAAAGTAGAACCCAAAACGATACAAATAACAGAAGAAACCAAACTCGGGATTGACGATCAAAGAGAACACTCCTTGACTGCAGAGTGAAATGTGTGACTGTACCCACATCTTTGTCCCTGACCCCCCCTCCCCCGCAGGCCAGGGGACTGAGTCAACTGTTGATTGCTCCTCCACGTGACCAGACGTGTGGGGTGTAGGATTGGACCACGTGCTGCAGCATTCCGCTCTGTGAAATCATCAGCTTTGGTCGTTTCTGTAAGAAGTAAAGCCGTGAGAACAATAGACCCCAGAACAATGACATTAACACATGAATGCAACTAAACCTTGGCCTCGATTTGAGACGTCTACTGATGTTAAAGCCACCGGGACGACTTCTGTGTCGTGTGCAGCTATCATCTTTGCGTTAAAAGCCATAAACATTACTTCAGGGAGTTTTAAGCTTCTATTATATGCAGGATTTTGGCATTGAGCCTTTGCAGAGTGAGCAGAAGTGGTTTTACTGTATGTTGTTGTGTCAAGGGCATGACTATTGCGTTATAGCTCGCTACCACAAGGGGGCAGCAAAGTGTTAAATGCAGCACCGTCCTTTGCTCAGCTTCTGTGAAGTCATTCAGTAATTCAGTAATGAAGGCTGCAGACATAGAGGTGGTGTGTGTGGTGTGTTTGTGCTTCTTCCGCACTGTAATGAGCCTGTAATGCTGCTGAAGTCAGCCAAGTGATTTGATCAATCAAGCTTTCCCCTTTAGACTGTATTGACTTTACTTCATTTGTCTGCTTTAGCCCACTTGAAGCCCCTTATCTTGATGAACCACTATTCCAACTCTCCCCCTTCACTCCCTTCCTCCTGAGTTGTCTGATTTCTGTCCAATCAAATACACACATTCCTCTATGAATGCACCCAATATTGCTCTCTGTCTCTCACTCTGTCCCTCTCTCAACCCTCTACTCTCCTTCTTTACGTGTCCTCTCCCTACTCCTCTGGTAACCTTCAGCCGGGGGAAACCGCCTGCTCTTGATTTCCTTTCGGGGAGAAACTGCAACTCCCAGTGGGACAACACGACCGGAATCGATCCTCCAATTTAGCTCATATAGATATTGACATTGTTAGGGAGAGAGTGTACACACACACTGTCTATTACGGCTAAAGGGGGGGGGGGAAGATAACTGGCTGCCCAATCCAACCGTCAATGACCTCAGGAGTTAAGTGAATGGGAAAGAAACCCAATTAAAATCACTCTGTCAGGAATGATGACAAATCACCTTAGAGGGTCTCAAACTCATCACTAAGAGCCTCATATCTGTCAGCCTCTTGTTGAGTTTCCCTGCCAATATCTAAATACCTTATAGTCCCTGTGGATACGACTTTCTCCAAGCAATAACACAAGAGTCCTAGCAGTTAAAATGCTTTAAATTGCCCGTGCTAGCCTATCATTGCTTTTATGGATAACCTCATTGATTGTTCTCCATTCAATTACTCCTTCTGAGGTGAAAGATAACTCGGTAAAGGGACTCCGGTCTTGTAAGAGGTCATTCAAGTAGACATGAGCTTCCTGTGCCAAACTGCTATCAAGCCGATTAGGGTCTGAGTGTTTCCTCTTCTTTGGGTTTGATTCCTCCGCTGATAGGCTAAGAGTACAATGGCAGCCAAAAGTCAAGCAAATGAGCAATGTGTCTCTGTGAAGGAACAGTCAATAAGGAGAGGAGACATCTCTGAGTCTGTCTGTGTTGGAAGGAATCCAGTTTGTCAAATGTCCTTCAGAAGAGCTGCAGGTATATAGATTGTCTTTGTCCTTGGTTTGTAGCTCATTGTTGACGGTTTGGTGAAGTTGAAACTTTGCTATCGTAGAGTGAAACTGTTTGTTGAGCTCTGCAGTATCTGACTGACACACTGTGCTGGAATGACAGCTATCTGATCCTAATCTATCAGCTATCAGCTATCTGATCCGGGTGATGCACCTGTGTATCCGACGAGGGACCGAGCCGGCATTTCAAGTGACCGAACATGCGTTCGGTCACATGCGTTTCCTGGTTTATCATTACATTACATTACGATCATTTGGCTGATGCTTTTATCCAAAACGACTTACATTACATTTACCACCCTTCGCAGAGGGGGAGCAATTGACCGGCAACCCTCCGGTTCCCAAGCGGAAGCTCTACCCACTGAGCCACTGCCTCCCTCATCCATCTGGATCTATAGTAAACGATCATCAGAGAGATTTAAAAAAGAGATTAGATTAACCATGGAAAATGCTAAATATTATTGGAATCTGTACAGAGCAGTTGCTGTTTGTGTGGGTGAGATGAAAGATAACCGAGGAGACAACTTCTGCTGTAAACATAAAACAATGAAGGCCAAGGTAAGGGAAGTTTGTTTAGTATAATGGAACTTAATGGGCTCCAACCCAACTGAAGCTCTCTGCAAAGACAAGTAGAAGCTCCCAAGAGTCATGGATTCATGCAATTGATGTCAAAATGCTGAGACTGTAACATCACGCAAGTTAAATAAGTGACGTCTTTCAATCTCTCTCTCACACACACACACGCACACACACACACGTACAAACTCCTCCTTTCCAAGCAGCAGCAGCAGCAGCCCCGTTGCTCTCAGTCCTCGTGTCTGCATGATGACAAGTGCAGTTTTACACTCTACAACATTAATTCCACCTTTTGCTCATGGATGTGTGTGTAGCTCTGCGTAAAGGCGGAGCGGCTCCATTCCCACCGGACAGAGCGGAGGAAACTACCGGTTTGATCTGTTTGCTGGTCTGCCCGCCTTCAGACGCGGATCAGCGGCGTGGAAAGAGCGTGTGAGCAGGTGAGACCCTTGAACGCCGCACAGCTGGAACTACAATAGTGTTAATGACGGCTTATCATTCAGACAGGATGCACCTAGATGGCATACAGTCATTATTATCTATTGCCGTCAGTGGTTGTGCAGCCAAAATGTGCTGTGAAAAGTTGTTTGTCCTTTGTTAACGTGATTGTGTAAAACTAACTACATTATAACATAATAGAATGTCTTGACTGGAATGGCAAACTGTGTAAATTGAAGTCAAAAACAGCTTAATAGCTTTGTAGCAGGTAATAATTATGTAGTGAAAATCCGATTTTATGTAATCTTCGAATTTTACTGTTATTGAAATCGACTACTAACTTTCCCCCCAAATATTTGTATTTTTGAGGCTTTGTTTTATACATAGATGATAAGAAATATGCAGTGATTTGTTATTTTTAATGATAAGACAACAATTGATTGATGATATGTGTAGATATTTACAAAACATATGGAGTTTTACTCTCTGGTGTCTTTCTCTCTGACATTAGAGAAATAAAATCAAGCAATAAACGACAAACCTTCCAGTTCACCCGTAGAGAAACAGTAACTGTGGACTTTTAATGGTTTCTACAGGTAGAGTAGAGTCATGCACTGTGAGTGGTTTGACAGGTTTGTGAAGATGGCTCACCAGTCACAGGCAAGATGTCTCTATCTCTCTCTCTCTCTCTCTCTCTCTCTCTCTCTCTCCTTCTGGTGTGGCTGCGGGCTGGCAGGCCTAGCACCGGCAGCATATACACCCCCGTTCCCAGAAGCTCTTTCTTAAGGTGCTCAAGGTGTCATCCTGCCCCGGAGCATCATCTTTCAGTGTAATGGCTGTCTTAACCCCAGCTATCCTAAAGTATTACTGCACAAAGAACTTCCTTAATGTGTATCTGAGCCCCGTTTTAAGTCTGACGCCAGCCTTTATTTCTGTTTCGTTGTGGATCATGCTTTAACCTTGCTCAGGTCCTTATGCGTTTAGGTGTAGAACTCATGAAACAACCCTGAAATAGTACTTAGGGCAGCAGAAAAGTATATTGTATAACACTGACTAAAGTTATGTTTTATGGAACATGTGGAATGTCCGACACAGGAAAGACCTAATGGAAAGATCCGATCCGGAATTCCCATCACAAACTTTCCCTTAACAATAGCAATTATGGTTAGACATTCCACTGTCTTCATCACTCTTCCCTGTGTATACTTATGCCAAGAGTATGTTTAGACTTAAGCTATAGGGTACAGCTATTAAATTATTACAGAGAAATGCACCGTTTGAGATCCATGTATAGGAAAGACAAAGGAGTAAGTTTGCATTGTAGATCCCATTGTTTTACATCTGCCTGTGTGGTGTGTTTGTGTGGTTGCAAACAGATATTCAGGCTTCTGTGCGTCATAAAAAGAGGCAAAGAGAGAGAGGCACACTGTTTTCACTGAATACAAACTAAAAGATAAGACTGGAATGGTGTCGTGTATCAACAAATGTCCTTTTCCTGCTGTCCTATGGTCCGGCAAGTCCATGTATAGTCCAGGAATACATAGTGTGATCTTTTCCAGCCAAGGCTGTGGGGAGTGCTTTTGTCTGTTTTAATAGATCTTTGTATGGATTTTTTTTGCCTTTCCTTTTTAATCCAGCCAAAGGTAGCTGAAACTTCCAAACGATTTATCCTAGTCTTAGTTTTGTAGTAAAGCCGATTGGCTAAACTTGCAGGTTTCTTTTTTTTTTCCCCTCACGAAATCTGCCACACAGGATTATATATACTTTTTTTCAGAATTTATACTTGATGCATCAACATATGGATGGTGCCACACAGTACAGGCAGTCAGCTGTGTGTGTGTTTTGCAAAACAATGCATACACCTTTTTGTAAAGAATAAAAGAAAAAGAGGAGAGGTTTTGTAAAACTTTTAAAAAGACTGATGCATTGGCCGGGAATCGAACCCGGGCCTCCCGCGTGGCAGGCGAGAATTCTACCACTGAACCACCAATGCGATTGCGTAACTGTCAAGACCACGCCCAGGCTGGCTGTTGCATGCAGTGATTCTTTTTCGGGAGTAGCGCACAGTTCAGCCAGCTGTGCAACACATTTTACTGTTACATACTACTGTTGGATGCTCGGATGATAATTAAATCACCCACCTTACACAGACAGGCTTTAATTTACTTGTTTAAAGATTTAAAAAAGTTTCTGAACTATGAACCTAATTTGGAGAGGTTTTGTAAAACTTTTGAAAAGACTGATGCATTGGCCGGGAATCGAACCCGGGCCTCCCGCGTGGCAGGCGAGAATTCTACCACTGAACCACCAATGCGATGTTTGAATGATCCGTCAACGTCGGATCTCGGTTTTAGGAAAAACACGTTTAGTGATTTACTAACTACGTTTGTAAATTCACAGATTGGGACTCTCTCCTCTCTCTCTCCTCTCTCTCTCTTTCCACAGATGAGTGATGGTGCATACTGAGTGTTGCTGTGGAAACATCTCCCTGCCCCCATCATGAGCTGGGGTTTTCTCACTCGCCTCCTAGAAGAAATCCACAACCACTCTACCTTTGTGGGAAAGATCTGGCTCACTGTGCTCGTCGTATTCCGCATCGTGCTGACGGCCGTCGGAGGCGAATCCATCTACTATGACGAGCAGAGCAAGTTTGTCTGCAACTCAGGCCAGCCGGGCTGTGAGAACGTGTGCTACGACGCCTTTGCGCCGCTCTCACACGTTCGCTTCTGGGTCTTCCAGATCATCCTGGTGGCCGCTCCTTCGCTCATGTACCTGGGATACGCTGTCAACAAAATTGCCCGAGTAGAGGAGCAGGAAGAGCCTGGGGGTGCGAGCGGTTTGGCCCAGAGGAAACTCAGAAAGCACTACCTCGCTGGCAGAAGGCAGCACAGGGGCATAGAAGAGGCCGAAGATGACCAGGAGGAAGACCCAGTTATCTATGAGATGGCCGACTTGGATAGTGATGGTGGTGGAGGGGCAAAAGGCCGCGGTGGTGACAGACGAGGAAGGGCAAGGGGACGTCATGACGGGCGCCAGCGTATCAAGGAGGATGGCTTGATGCGCATCTACGTCCTTCAGCTCTTGGCTCGCTCCCTGCTGGAGGTGGCCTTCCTCTGTGGGCAATATGCTCTGTATGGTCTATCAGTGCCTGCCACCTATGTGTGCTCAGGTCTGCCCTGCCCCCACAGTGTGGACTGCTTTGTGTCCAGACCCACTGAGAAAACTATCTTTCTCCTCATCATGTATGCCGTCTCTCTGCTCTGCCTCGCGCTCAACGTATGGGAGATGCTCCACTTGGGCTTGGGAACCATTTGTGAAATTGTACGCATGCGCAGGTCGCAGCTCCCTGAGGATGAGCTGTATAGGTTGACAGGTGGACCAAGCTCCCCCAAAGAGGCAGGATTGAATGAAGAGGCCTACGGCAGCTACCCTTTCTCCTGGAACTCACCTTCCTCTCCACCCGGGTACAACATGGACATCAAACCTCTTCTGCTATCTACAGGGCATCACGAACAAGCGCTCCCAATCACTGACATCATTAATGCCAAGACGGCTTCTCAGCAGAATCATGAGAACATTGCCCAAGAGGAGGGTCAGCAGTTTACCAGAAAAGATGGAAGCCAGAGCAGGGGTGGGATTAAAGACGACCCCAAAGGTCTTCAGAAGGAAAAGCAGCAGACCAGACTGGAGACTGACAGTCAGCTGCAGCAGAACCTCAGTAATAACCACAAACCTCAGCGTGAACGAAAGCACCGGCAGGCCTCAAAACACACTAAGACAGACACAGACAGAGGCAGCAGCAGCAGCAGTAACAACAGCAACAGCAGCAGATATGGAGAGACAAAGGGTTCAGAGTGGATCTGAAGGACTTTAACCCTCAGGCACACACAAATGATGTTGAGTATAAAAAGGATAGGGTAGCTATTTCCATTCATCTTCTCACTGAAAATACAAGTTTCTGATCTCATTTGGATCAATTTTGCGCTATTAAATAATCAGGTTAGTAGTTGCCTCTGAGTCTATGACATTGCTGTTAAGTCCTTCTGAAAGTGTTTTGCCTCCCCAGACAGGCAGTTGTGTGGAGAGGTACTGCTGTCAGATATAAGTCGTTTCATTGTTGTTACCTAAGTTGCCTCAAGTTCAACAGTCAAAGAGCTTCTTCAAATGGAGATTGCACCACTTTAAGTCTCACCCCATGGATTGACAACTCAAGCTATGTGACAAGTCTTACAGTCTACAAGTCTACACCGACTCAACAGCCCCATCTAGGGATCACACCATACTATTGCTGTTTCTGACTATTCTTTCTTGTCATCAACCATTATGAATAGAATAGAATAGAAGTTTATGTGCCAAATACAGATATCTTATCTTGTCTTTCTTATGATACTATAATTGGAGTGTGTGCATGTGTGCGTGCGTGCATGTGTGTGTGCGTGCGTGTGTGTGTGTGCGTGTCAATACCATTGAGTGCCATTCCTCCAATCGCTTCCTTTATTGCCAGAAGCATTGTTCAGGGGTCTGACATTTGCATTGCATTTCATTTCATTTACATTTTATTTCATTTGAAATATGACACACGCTGATACAACAATACTACACAATAGATACAAAGAATTGCGCCACAGAACAAACAATAAATACTGGATAGTGAAAAGACAATTGACAGTTAAATTGCAAATAAGCAGCATGTCATGTTTCAGGTCATTTTTACTGTTAAATGTTCAACCACAATCGACAAGTTCCCTTTTAAAGGGGATGTGTCGGCCATTTGGCTTAACTTAAAATTAATATCAAAGAAGTACTGTATGTTTTCAGATGTTTACATATTTGATGCATGCAAGGAGTCAGACGCACTGTTATAGATACTCTTATTTTTGTCTATTTTCAAGTTATGATATTTTGATGTGACTGGCCCTCTGTATTTACAGCACTGGTATAAAGAACTGCTCATCACACACATAAGATTTGCACATTTTTCATTGAAACTTTTCATTGAGGCTAGTGTTTCTTTAAGGAAATGTGCATGTTTTATGTTGTTTTATATGGTTAGAAATAAAAAGTGTTGCCTGATTTGTGTCTCCCTGGGCCACAAGACCAAACTGACGCTACATTAAAGGAAGAGGCCACAGAGAAGGATGTAATGTTTGTGTGAACACTGTTTTCACAAGCACCGTTTATAAATAAATGCTTTTTTCTCAAGAGTAATTGCGCAATTTCAAATACGTGTGTGTTTTGCATTGTGTGTTGTGTATGATTTCTCAACTATCTTCTTTTTCTTCTACTCCAAACAACGCATCGCAACAATGTGTCCGCTGCGTTATTTTTGCCCCACCCGTCATTCGACAACAAGGCGGGCAGTGGAGAAGTCTAGCCAATACAGAGGGAGCAGGCGGAACAATGGCAGAAGTGTACATAGTCAATAGTCTACTTCTTCTTCTTTCGAGTTTATTGGCGGTTAGCAAACCAGCTTAGTGACGCATTACTGCCAAGTGTCATGGCGGCAGGGTTATGTAAACTGAAATGACAACTGTGCGAGCGGATTTTCTTTGTCACGTGATAGCGATTGACCAATCACATCATTGTTGTCGAATCTATGGTGGGAAACCAAAGCTCGTGGCGCATTAAACCGGAGAAGAAGAAGAAGAAGAGGAGGATGTGACGTTGTCATCTGCGCCAGTGTTTTTAAAAAGCGGCGGTTCGACTTTTTCGCCCTTGTATCAAAGTGTTCATTGCAATTCCTCTCAGTCTGCTATAACGTAAGCGAAACACTTTTATATTTACTTCATATCATGTAGAAAATATTGCTGGTATACATTTAATGCACACACAAATAACATATTCCTACGGTGTTAGTCAGTGTGTTCGTCATGCTAACCGATCATAGCATGTGATAGTTCGTTTAGCTGTTAATATGTTGTATTTTGTAGTGCATTGGTGTTACTAATGTCACATTTCAGTGACCGGGCATGTTTTTGTTAATCATCTCGCTACATATTCTTAAGTAACGATATTAGCTTGGCAAGTTGAATTGAATTGGAGTTGAATTGAATACGGCGTGTGCCTCGGTTACTGCAGTTACTGTTATAACACAGCGATGGCGCTATAATTCATGTTTATGCTAATACTGATGTTTATCTAAGACGGATGTGCTCGATCAGTAAGATTACACTATGCTTATCAGGGAAACGGAAGTTTTTAAAGGCATAATTAACAATGTATACAACAATATATCATGTTTTTTGAGAAGCAGTATTTAACAATTCACGAATTTAAATCGATTTTTCCCCAAGAATTACAATATCTGTGTATAAATCCGATTCAGAATGTGTCTCTTGTGATCTTTCTGTGTGGTTAGATCTGACACACACCCTCACATCGCAGGCCAGAGATGCAGTAATCCATCCTAATGTCTTTAGATGATCTACTCAGAAATGTCTTTGTTGGATAACGTCTGTGGATTAGCTCGTCTTCTTGACTTCTTTGACCTTGTTGATGACAAAACATTCCAATCAATACCATCCATCTTTCTATTCCAGTAAAAAGAGTAAATAGAGTGTAGGGTGGGAGGGTGATGTCATTATTGAAGACAGAATGGAGCTTGTTGTTGTTTGAAGACATGATTTTGTGTGACCTTATGTCTTCAAAACAGCAGGAACTCCAGTTGGATCTGACTTAAGGCTTCATCCACAAGTTTTAAATGTTCACTTAGTTGTGTTTTGTCTCACAAAGGTGAATCCTGGTGTTTTCCAGGCTGCTTTACTGAGCTAGGATCATGCAGCAGCTTCCGGAGACACGAGGCCTTCTGGGCGATCTGTGTCCCGGGCACAAGAGGCTGGATGGGAAGAGCTTCTACCTGGATGGCGTGAAGAGCCGCCCGACAGCTCTGCTGGTGGAGGCCATATCCCTGCTAGGAGGGGTAAGAAGGCAGAGGCCATGATGGGGGTCCTGCTTCATGGATTCTGTTTGGTATAAAGTAAAGATTTGATGATGAAAATTTGATGAATTCATGCTGGTTTCCCTTTTCTGTAGAGGGTTGAGAGTTTCCTGCATAAAGATGTGAGTTTTGTCGTGACCGGAAGTCGAGAGAGCCCAAAGGAGCCGAGCTTTGTTGTTATCAACGCAGGGACGAAGGCGGCAAAGGTAGAAACCCATTGTCTCACCAAGCAGAAGGAGAGTTTCTTCAGCAACGTTGACAAACCGCGACCAGGAACACCAAGACCAATGGTACTGAACAACACTCACACTCGACTCCACAACTCATCTTCATATTCTGTATTGGTGAAGAACAGTGACTTTAAAGTCCACATGTCACTCATAATCTGTGTTGTTGTCTCTGCAGGTGTGTGGCAGCCGGGGGAAGGCCTTACTTGAGAAGGCCATTCGCAACAATGTGAGTCCTTTCCACACGATCGGTTTAGTTTGTGGAAGCTGCCGGTAAAGATGTGTGCAACCTCTTGTGTCTTGACGTGAAACAAACGTATTTGCTTTCACAGGAGCGTTTGAGGGGCAGCAGTGTGTTGGCCAATGCTCAGTCGTGGGGAGTGAAGATCCTGTATGTGGATGGTATCCTTTTGAACAATATCTGTGCTAATATCAGAGTTCCCAGCTGTACCGTGCAGTGAGCGCCTGTATCCATCAGATGGCGCTGTGTGTTTATGTTCCACAGTGTGCTGTTACTGTAAAATGCCTCCGGGCTTTAATAGAAATGAACAGGAGAGTCTTTGATATCTTCCTTAACGTTGTGTCAGATGTCCTCTCCTATCTAAAGCAGCTGACCCGGGAGAGCTTCAGCTCTAAACACAAGAGGACAGAGGTATGATGGGCTTCAATCCCAAAGTGTTTCTCTTCACTATCAGCGATGGGGAATATCGTTAAAAAGCCTGCATGACAAATGTAACAAACTATCTCAGGCCTCATGATGAGATAATAGAAGATCTGTTAAAATACATCATTATAGAGGTTTTGCAAGCTTGCATTTAATGGATTTGAATGATTTTTTTTTTTTAAATGCAGCGGCCGTACAGCAGACAACAAGTTTCTCCTCTTGTTAAAGGTTAGTTTACATACATGTGCAGCTGCTACATGTGTTCATTTGCCTACAATTGTTTCCTTTCCGTCTCTTATTTGTCATTCTCTCCTCTCTGTCAGCTTCAGCTCTGAGGCCCCCCTATCTTAAAGTGGAAGACTCAAGCAGGTGAGTTTTCACCAAACTGACAGAATCACCCAAAAACCCCTCTATTCCAAACAACAGGATGTGTGAAGAGCAGAGCACACTTGTTTTCCCAAACACCACTTAATGAATCGAGGCCCGTCCTCGCCCCAACATATCTGCTCTTTGCCTGAAAGCGATCGTGAAGAAACACGAGCTGGAATTGACAGCAAAGACGAAATTCACTTTTGAGGCCTGCCATGCGTCCCATGAGATGCGTTACATGGCTGAGGCGTGATGAATGGGAACAAAGAGAGGAAGTGATCTGCCTGGCACCCGCTTCCTCGCTGGAGGCCCGGCCCGGCCCGGCCCGGTGTGGGGTTTACGTTTCTTAACTGATCCCGCGAAGGAGTTCCGCCGGGTAACGTGACGAGCCCCCCTCTGTTTAAGCTTCTCCCCGGGAGTCCAGGGCTCAATTTCTGTTTGATGAGGCGGCGCAGGTTTCGGTAGCCGTTCCTGCTGGGGGGGCATCGTTACGTGCCAACACTTCTATTCATCTGCCCTCTGGTTTCAGTTAATTGGAGTGCTCTAGTGAAGGCGTGCGTCCCATTCTATGACATCTGAAACAATATGAGCCTGGTTATGTAAGAGCAAAATACATGTAGAAGTATAGAAATGATGTCCTATATCAGCACTTTGTACTGTAATGATGTTGAACCTTTTGGCCGTTTCACTGTGTTGTTTTCCTTCATATCTCTAGGAAGTACAAGCCCTTGCACATGCAGTCCATGACCTTCCCCTCCGTGTGCTACTCCAGCCGGTACAGTCCCTTTGCGACGCCGCCGCCTCCGCTTCAGAAACTCACCGATCCAGTTGAAAGTACAACCAGGTTTGTTTGAAGTTGAGGTGTTCTTAAAGTTTCACAACAGTAACAGACTAAGCCTCTATCTGCATGGATCTCAATGTGCTCTTGTGTGTGTGTGTGTGTTTGCTCTTTTGAATCAGGGAGAAGAAGAAAGCAGCAGACAGCATTCAGGACAAGTCGCCCACGCCGCTGAGTTTTAACCCTTCACCTTGGCGGCCGCGCAAAAAGGACCTGGCGTACTGCGAAGCCTGCCAGCAGCCCTTCACTCAGTTAGAAGAGGTGAGACACTTTTTCTGCTCGAGGAAATGTTTAGTTTTTCCCCGCTGTAGCTGTTTGTACCACAGCAGGCTTGGCTGGTGTTGATGCCTGTGCTCTTCCTCCCTGCAGCACTTACAATCTGATCAACATCGTCAGTTTGTCCTGGACTCCAACAACTACAATGTGTTGGACCAGCTGGTGGCTGGGATGCGGCCAGGATTCGACCTCGATCCGTCACAAGACAAGAACAGGTACGTTAAGAACTTCAGGCCAGCGTTGTCCCTTTTCTTCTGTCATCAAGAAGGAATTCTGTTTGGAATCTGTGTAAAAGGACGATGTTTGACGTTTTGTCGTCGTGCTTTCCAGACTGCCGACTCCTTCGCCGATTCCAGACGTCGCTATCTGCGAGCTGGAGCCGCTCACCGACGCTGAGACGGAAGACGCGGTTCAGGCACTGCTGATCCAGGGGTCATCATTCAATACTCGGGTCCCCAACCCTATGATGAGCTCCTTTTCCTCTGTCCTTGCCAGCTCATTACCAGGTGTTCAGTGTCTCACCCCAAATCCAACCATTCCACCTGCCAACACTCAGCATTTCACTCCCATCACGGACTGCCAGCTCCCTGACAGCCGACCCTCTGCTTCTGGTCCAGCTGTTCCCTCACTGGATGCTGCGTCACTCACGCCGTGTTCAGCCAGCCGGCGGCCTGACACTCAATCTGTCTCGCCCTGTCCTGACATCCAGTGTCTGCCCTCTGACCCATACGACCTGCCACCGGTCCTCAGCCCACAAATCCTAGATCCTTCCCAAGTTCTTGAAGCTCACAGTCCGTACTCTGAGCCCCCTGTCCTCAGCCCTCAGCAGTACATTGAAGACGGACACACTGATGAAACAGAAACTCTAGACATTGTGTCTCAGTTTATCCCCGCTGTCACGTTTCCCATCTCTACTCCGCTTATTTCCTCTATTGGGGAGGAGAAGGAAGGATCAAAACAACCGCTGCATCTTCCAGGGTTGAGCAGACTGTTATGTCCTGACGGTAGCTTGGAGGTCACTGAGCTGGCCCTGCGTAGATCTCATTCTCTCCCTTGGCTCTCAGAGACAACGTGGAACCCCAAAAAACGCTGCCGATCGTTCAGCCTGGAACTCAACACGAGCAAACGGAGGAGGACATCAGCAGCTTATGGACAGGACGCTTCCTGGTCGGGAGAAGTTTTTAAATGTTTTACAAAATCACAAAGTGCAAAGGGCGGTGTGTTATTTGAGGTGTCGTGCACAGGTGGCACATATCGCCATAGAGACAGCATATTGACTGTAGAACAGGGGGGCCACGAGAGCCCACGACGGGACTCCACTCTTATTCCACAGGTCTCACCATCGTCCGGGGCCTTTCCTAACCAGGACTGCCAGCCGTCGCTCTCCACCTCCGTGTGCATCGAGCCGGCCCTCATCCCCGACCTGTCGCCGTCGTCGTCCGACTCGGACTGGGACTGCGAGCTGCTGTCGCGGTTCTGTCCCACCCCGGCCGCCGGCCCCTTCTCCGCCGCGGCCGCCGAGCGAAGCTGCCCGGAGCTGGACAAGGAGATCCTCCAGCGGCCGTGCACCTGGATGCACGACACCAGCTACGAGTCCCACCTGCACACCGTCCTCCAGCCCGCCACCTCTGCACCGTCGCTGTGCGGCGAAGAAATGGACTCGAACGCCTTCTCAAGGACCTTGGTACAGATTGTGGAGGTTCAGCACTGACGGTGAACGACCCCGGGTGTAGTAAGGCAGCGTTTAAGCAAAGTAAGTCACTGAATAAATATTTAAATGTATTATACAGACACTTTACCAAACACGTGCTATTATTTTGGACTCTATAAAGTGGACAACGCTCCACTTAGCCATGAATTTGAAGAATCCATTTCAGTGTCCATTGTTATTTCTCTGCCCCGCCCCCTCGCCGTCCTGCAGGTCGTGCTGACTTCAGTCTTTTCTAGCAGCCGTGTCCGGGAACGTGCGGCCTATTGAGAATTTAATGAGGCCTTTTTCTGAAGCTTTACTCAATTAGCGTAAGTGCTGCGCCTGGATCCCGTCCCACTCCTGTCGGGCGTTGATAGTCAAACGGGGGGCGAAGCATTAGCTTAGAGTGAAAGGACTCGCACTACCTGTGAGACGGGGAGGACTGATTAATGTCAAACGGCCTTCTCCCTGCCGCTGGAAGGTGATCCAGAGGGCTGGGGAGAGACGGGAAAACACAGTGGGAGTAGATTATCTTCATGTTGTGAAGAGCAAGGTCACCTGCCAGAGGAGACAGCCAGAGGTCCAGACCCCTGTCCTATCATGGCGTGTGTGAATATGCCTCAGCAGCATTTGGACAAAGGAGAAAGCAGAGGACAGGTTTTTCAGCTTTATACTTGAAACTAATCAGAGCAGTTTCCCTTTTTAGACAGAACGCCCAGAGCCTCACCGCCGTCTTTGTGCCTTCCTCTTTGGTTGCATCGGAAAAAGGAACAAATGCAAACATTGATATTTTTAGGCACAGATACAATAGAGTGTCGTGTTTGCCCCCCAATCAGAGCCTGAACGCAACACAACACTCGACTCCAGTCCCGGATTTGGAAAAATGTGATATCTATTCTTGTAACTGTTATGGTGTTTTAAATAAATTTTTAAAAACACAAAACCTTTCATCCTCTTCTTTTTACAGCTAAAGGTATCGTGTGAGTGAGTGATTGTTCCGCTGAAGTATACGTTTATATGCTGACTCAACCAGAGCCACATGTGGAGAGCAGAGTAAGGGTACGGGTTTGGTTGATGTGCACTCATCAGCCCAATGCTGACTTGCATAATATCTGATATATGCTCTCCGTGCTTCTGTGGCCATAGAAGCCCCGACCCAAAACCATCAGCACTCTCTGATTGCTTTACTTTATCTGCCTGGGAGGAAACGAGGAATCTGAAACACATGTCTGAAGGAATCTAAATGTGGGATCCACGGGAATCTCCTTATACAATAAATAGATGTGTTGTCATTCCAATTTGGACTCTAACGTTTCCATTAGAACCTTAATAACCCCTTAAACTACAAATGTATAGAAACCTTTAGGGGATGCAGGTCACAGAAGTCCTCCCACCTGCACTTAATGAACAAACCCAGGTGTGCAGATTGGAGCAGGAGTTGGAATCATTTGGTGAGGACCAGGATTGAGCCCTGAGTCATTTATGAAGCTTATATACTAATGTGAGAAGAAGTTGCTTTAATGCTGGAAGAAATACAGCATGTGTGACACTCTGGGGACTCTGAGGGTTCCTAAGAGGTTTATTGGCACATCCGGCGTCTCCATGCCCACGGATCCTTGCGCAGCCTCACTTCATGCGAGCACCCACATCAGGCCGAGAGGGGTGTGTGTATGTGTGTATGTGTGTATGTGTGTGTGTTGTGATCGCGCATAGGCTCTCAACGCGGATACACGATGCTTCTGTCGGATTGTGCGTCAGTCTCGTCCGGGCGCTTATAACTTCCAGACGCGAAACGGGGGAGCTGAGAAATGCGGTCGCGGCGCGTTCAGGGACCCCTCAGCTGTGCTCGTCTCCTCCATCAACAGCTGACCCGCGGGATTTAGCTCAGCGCTCGGCGTGCGTCTCCTCGTTTGAACGGCGCAGCAGCGAGGAAATCACTGGGACTATGTGAGCATCATGCAGGCGGTGAGATGCCTGCTGTTCGCTGCAGTGTGTGCGCGGTGCACCGTGACAGGTAAGAGGGATTTGACCGAAGCGTTTAGTTTCAGTGATCCACCGGAGCCAGGGAGCATCGAACCAAACCCACCCCCTCCTTCAGCGTGTCCCTGCCTCGGTTCACATCGCTCCCCTCTGCCGGGGCTGTGGTGCTCCCAGGCTGATTCCCCCTCCATCCTTCCTCCTCCTCTCCAGGTCTGCGGGAGGAGAAGCACCGGTCTGCAGAAGAGGTCGTTCAGCCCAAGAGGCTCCTGCAACAGATCCACTCCGGTGAGGAGCTGCTCCACAGCCGCCTGGACACCCGGGCGAAGAACTCCACAGCGGGGGTGCGGGTGAGACATCAGACACACTCAGCTTATTCATACAAGATTTCTGTTCCATCCTAAACAAATCTATACCAAATTCAGTGGCCACTTTTGTTAACATGTTAAAGCTCCTATATGACATCAAATGTGACCAGTTTCTCCAAAATGGCATGTCCAAATGATAAGAAGATCATAAGAATCCATGCCTGTGGAGCACCGACTGCTTGATCAAGTGTGGGTTTGCAGGATTCATCCATTCTATAAGGAATGGATGAATCCTGCAGATGTAGTGAGACCATGATTCTTAACTTTGGCGGTGCTTTCATTTTTCATTGACCGCTCCATGAATCTCTAATCAGTCATATCTGGTTGTAGGAGGGAGAAGCTGTAATCTGTAGATTGTGTGAACGATTGAAGATGACGGTGGTGTAGGAATAGTTTGGGACTGATCTTCCTCTTATCCTCACTTGCACCCTGACTTGCACCCTGACACCTGTTCACCTTTATCTGTCCTTATGCCTGAGCTCATGTGTCCAGTATCTGTCCACACTCCTTTCTCCACCTTCCACACCCCGAGCACCAGATGACCCTGCAAACTCAGCCGACCCCTGCTCCCTCATTCAAGCCATAAGATCCTATTTCACACCTCCACCTCTCCTCCTCTTCCTCTTTCATTATGTTTGCTATAAAAGCAGTATGTCCACTCCAGTAGATGTGACACAGGTCTGCCTTCAGCTACACACTGCGGTCCCTGTGTCGTCTCATGTGTCCCACGTGTGTAATAATCAGATGGATCCTCCGATTACGGACCACTCTGTTGGAATTTAACAGGTTATTGGCCATTGACTGAACTCCCCCTTGCTGGCAAACCAACAACATTGATGTCAGCTTGTAATTCCTGAATATAAACCAATGTGCAAGGACTTTTTTGGGATCCAGATGGACGAGCATATGTTTCCACTTGACTACATAACATGGAGTCACACTTCAACACCAGTTTTTTTAGCTGTGAACTTGTTATGATCCAAGAACCCAGATGCTTTATTTGGCAGGAAGTGTTCAAACGAGCAGGCCTGCAGCTGAACTCCTTTAGTTTTTAGTCTTCATTATGTCAAACCTAACAGCAAATGTTCAGTAATATCTTGTAAACAGTTACTGACTGTCAAAATTGTTGTTAATCTTCTGTTGATTGACTAATAACATATTGTTCGAGCACTAAACTAATGAGCTACAGTGTCGCCTGGGGAAAGATTTGTTATGTGCCTTCTTGCTGGTGGGCACCTTGGTGGACTTGGGTCACCTTCTGATTGATGCTACGTGGCTCTGCAACAGCAACGGGAGGCAACACAGCGCTCTGTCATAATGCGGGTGGGGCCCACCTTGGAGCAAGGTTAGGCGAAGCTCCCCGAAGCGTTCCGGGACGGATGAGTTCAAGTCCCTTGTTTGCTTTGGGTGTCGGTTTCTGTTCTGTCATTTTTTTTAGTTTTTGCTTTATTGGATCTTGTTAACAGTTCCCTAGAAGGAAATAAGAAACATGAGCGGGTCGCCAGGACACAAATGAATGCTTGACCTTGGCTTCATCAGAGGGCAGTGGCTAGTTCAGTTTAAAGCCATATTCTGATGTTTTGATAAGGAAAAACTGGTTAAAAAGAATGAAATTAGGAATTCAGCACAATGAAAAAGAGAGATTTGAGAGGTTGCATTGATTAATTGAACAAAAACAAAACATCCACTGCCCCTGTGTATTGTCAACATTGGTTGTCTGCCAATAATCAATAGGATTGTAGTTGCTTTGGCTTTCTGCTGCCATTTTTAATCAATACCTCTCTCCTTTGTTTCTGCCTCAGCCGGTCCACTTGGCCCAGAGCAGCTTCCTGGTGGAGGCCTTTCGCACATCCTTCATCCTTGACCTGGAGCTCAACCAGTACGAACACACACACAAACACACACACAAACATATGTTCTTTGTCCATCCCTCCCTCCCGCCCCGTTATGTGCTTTATGTTCATTATTTATGGTCTGGCTGAAGACAGAGCTGCATCCTCCCCCTCTCTTTGCTCCACACACAATTTGAAATGTTGCTCAGATAGATTGCATTCATGTCAATTTCATCTGATAACTGGGTAAAGTGGAAATGTTTCATGCTGTTGATTAATAAGATCCCATTAGATCATCTATCAAAAATACAGAAATGAACCGACAACTGAGCTTTTTCTAACAGTGCCACACGTATTGAATAAAGAGACTCAGTGACTCGGACACAAATCAAATGTTGTGCTTCTTCTCTCGTTTCTCTCCAGTCATCTCCTGTCTACAGAATATGTGGAGCGCCACTTTAACGAGGATGGGCAGCCGTCCCAGAATACGGTAGGACCGCCTGAATAGCCTCTGATAAAACATCTGCCGAATTCCTTGTAAATCAGTGGCATCAACCCAAACGCAATCTAATAACAATGGATTTCTTTCCACTGATGCATCATTAGCACGTCGGTGTAAACGTGTCAAGGCCCGATTGATAAGTTCTCTGCCTGACACGCAAGGAAGCCAGCAAGAGATGCAAATGAAGGTCTCTGCACACTGCCACGACATCGTACAACATAGCATAGCGTTGTTCCATCCCCCCAACACACACACACATACACACAGGGTTATCAGCCGGGAGATGTCCGGGGATATGATCTTTTTTTTTTATTATATGAAAGCAATAGCAACAAATATAGACCTGAGTTTGAGCTTGTTATTCCCGGCTCATAAGTTCTCAATCAACCCTCAGAGGCAGTACAGTGTGCGTTTGACTTAAGTTTCAAAGGTAGCATTTGACCTGGGTACACTTGAACAGGATTAATAGCCAGCGGCAGAGGAGCTCGCTTATCAGACATCAGGTGTGTGTGTGTGTGTGTGTGTGTGTGTGTGTGTGTGTGTGTGTGTGTGTGTGTGTGTGTGTGTGTGTGTGTGTGTGTGTGTGTGTGTGTGTGTGTGTGTGTGTGTGTGTGTGTGTGTGTGTGTGTGTGTGTGTGTGTGTGTGTGTGTGTGTGTGTGTGTGTGTGTGTGTGTGTCGATGAGTAAAGCTGATGCTGCACAATGCTTGTGTTGCTACGAAACGGTTCGACCAAAATTGTCGTCGTCATCACGGTCGTACATTTGTGTAGAATGCATAAAACTGTGTTGTAAAAATGTCATCATGTGCGGTTGTTTCCTTTTGTAAGTGTTGGATTTCACAGACACACACACCAGAGGTTTAATTTAGCCTTCATCTCTTCCTTGCCATCCCTCCCCCCCCCCTTTACCTCCATCACGCATCTGTTTCTCTTTGAATCCCTTTTTCCTCTCTTGGCGACCACCGGGCCAATCGGCAGAAGGTTGCCATGGCTACCAGCAGTCAGCAGCAGCGTGGGTCTACTTTGTTGTGATGCTCCAACTTGTAGTCAGAGAGAGGTAGAGGGCGAAGGAGAGAGAGAGAGAGAGAGAGAGAGAGATTGAAGTAAAGTAAGGATGGGTGATCACAGGAGGGGAAGGTAAACGTGCAATGTGAAGAGGATGGTGCCCTGAATTTAAATGTTTCTAAACCCAGATAAGAGGAAGAAGAAAAGGTACGAGAGGAGGCAGCAGATGGCGGATCACAATAAAGGACATTCACCGTGTGAAGGCTCACACTGGTTGGTTGTTGACCAGCATCACGTCAAAGAAAAATGGGCAGGCGATGATGTCAGGAGTCCTGTTTGCCCCGTGAATCCTACAGTGCCACCCGGTGGACAATCTAGGGTGAGGGGTCTTTTTGTTTCAGCGAACCTGTAAGTCCCCCTAATCGTCTGCTCCTTTTTCGTTCAGGTACCGCAAACCACAGCGTAAGCAAAGTATCGAACTAATGTAACGCAGACAAGAACAAAGGATGAACTGCAGGGCTATTAACAAATTATGTTATTAAAATTTACACAGCTAATGAATTGGTAACTTAGTGTTTATGTGCGCGAATACTATTGATTAGGAGCAAATGTTCTCATGCACGTGCAAACACCGCTTCATTTGTTTGCAGGTAAATGCAACAATAGAATTGGTCATGTAAGCACTTTTGGAGTCTTGGCGTATGATCCATGTGCCGCCGCCTCCAGCAGCACTTCTATATTTGATATATTTAGTTTTATTGACGTGCAAATAAATTCCCTCCAGGCCTTTTGTGTGTCCTCGTGGATCAAAGTTTTTCTATGGAGCTGCTGGTCGGATCTCAACGACGCAACAACCTGGGAGTCGATGAGAAATGAGGCTTGAATTGATCGGAGCAGTTTCATTTGTCTGTCAGTGTCCTGCAGAAGCCGAGCGCATCTGAAAACTGCAGTGTTCTGCTGTTGCATTGTTCCACAGGCTGGAGTGGAAACATCTCATCAATGTCTTGTTCTGCATGCCTATCAGTTTTCCCGACGGGTTGCTAAGTGAAACCAACGTTGCGGTCTCGTGCAATTCCATCTAGCTACAGTTGGTGGCAGTAATCTTCCCTTTTAAAAAGTAGCAACGCACTAATAAAGGAAGGGGAGACCACTAGTCGACAGGAACAAGGACCTCAGAAGAACACATTTGAAAGGAAACTGTTACTTCAACTACTTCCAATCAAAATTCCAAAGCAGTGTTCCTCTCTCTCTGGACTTAATCTCTTTCCTTTCACCGCCTCTGCTTCATTTCCTCTCCTCCACGCTGCTGAATCAAAGTGCAGACATGCAGAAAACTCCAGCCCGTCCTAATCCAGTTAGACTTGATAAGGTTACCTTAAATCCTCCTCCTGTCTCTGTGGGAGCCAGCTGATATTTGCTGCTGATCATTTGCTGGTTAGTTTTTCTGCTTCTCCATCCACAAATGAGCTTTGAGTCGTTTCTCACTCAGCTTCTGTTTATCTGCACAAGGTATTATCATAAAGATGTACACATCTGTTGTGTCTTAAGTAAGTTTATGAGCATGTGAAGCAGGTAGCTCTCGTCTGCAAAGCACCCTCAGCCCCGCACAGTTAGTGTGTGTGTGTGTGTGTGTGTGTGTGTGCTGCGTCAGGCAATTTGATTTCCTCCCTTTTATCCTTGTAATCCTACCTTTTATTTATTTTTATCTTGCCCAGGCTAAGTGCTGTGGGCTGTCTCACTTTGCCCTTACGACAAATGAAAGTCACTTTCTACCTCAGCAGAAGAACCAAAGCTCAATCTAAATAAATTATACAACATAATACCAGAGCTCGGCCTAAGTGGGAGTTCGGGGAGGATTGTCCCTGCAGCTTTGATGTGATCAACTGCAACATAAATATTGGTGGAGTATTGTGTGTGTTTTTGATGTGGGATGAGCGTTTTAGAGATCTTGAAGTACTGGAATAAGCTGATTCAGCACATTATTCTCGTGTGTGTGTGTGTGTGTGTGTGTGTGTGTGTGTGTGTGTGTGTGTGTGTGTGTGTGTGTGTGTGTGTGTGTGTGTGTGTGTGTGTGTGTGTGTGTGTGTGTGTGTGTGTGTGTGTGTGTGTGTGTGTGTGTGTGTGTGTGTGTGTGTGTGTGTGTGTGTGTGTTAATTTAGTCGTAGTTTGGTCAAGCATGGAGAACGGCGGCGCCATGTTGCCTCTTTTCTTCCCGGGCTGTCGGCCGTGCCAGGCAACGGCAGGCTCAGGTGGCAGACATGATTATAGAGCTTCATTACAAACACCTGAAACTGCCCCCCCACACACACATATACACACACACACGTTCCTTCTTCCATTTTCAAAGGAGGTTAAAACGCAGCCAAGTGTGCTCTCCATGCACTTACAGTAGATGAGGGCCACTGCTCTGGCCCGTGGCGTGTAATCTGGCCGCTCGTCACCAACGTCCGTTTGCTCGCTCATTTAAGCACACACACGTGCATGACTGACTCCGTCCAAGTGTGACTCCCTCTATTGCTGTAACTGGATCATTCTCCCTCTTTGGGATGCAACACAACACTCTCTGGACTCGTCTTCATTCAGATGAAGATGCAGAGAACTAGTCCTGCTGCTTGACATAATGGCCGGAGCAGGAGTTCTTTTTTTTGTGCGTTGCTAATCTTGAATGTATTTTGAGCTTTGGAAAGGTGCTGTTATTATTGCTTTACCAGAACAGTTACATTATTCAGTCTGTAACAGCTGTTCTCTGTGATTTCTGCAAGCTGTGTTTTGTGATTTGAGTGTAATCCTCCTTTAATAGTCCATAACTGTCTCATTCAAGCTTCTGTGTTAAGAAAAATTGAAATTCAGGGCACCATCCACTCCAAATGGCACGTTTATGTTTGATCCCCATCCTTGAATTGCTCTCTCTCTCTCTCTCTCCTGCCCTCTCTCCCTCGCCCTCTCTCACACACATGTGCAGACTCAGCAGGTGTTGGTTTCCCCTAACTCTTACAGTAGAAAGTCCTCAGTTGACCCTGTAGGTCGCCTGTAGGCTCCAACCTGTTGGCTTGTATGGATTTGAAAACCCCATGATTCTACAGTGAGAGGCTTTATGTCTCACTTTTCTAATGTGTGTTTGTGTGATGGATGTGTTTGATTCCCAGGGGGGCGAGCACTGTTACTACCATGGGCACGTGCGGGGGGTCCCTGGATCCTGGGTGGCTCTGTCCACCTGCCACGGCCTGCGGTGAGATTTCGGGTTACTTCTGCCTGAAGTAGAGGGAGTTTGTGTGCATGTGTGTGTGTGTGTAGAAACACATTCCAAAATACCGTACAGGGTGTCATTTGGGGGCCTTTATTCTTGTTTGTATTGCGCTTAGAAATGGAAAAAAATGATCAAAACATGAGGACATGGAGACAAAGTCATACTAGCTAATGAATGAAACCATCCGACCAAAACGTTAATTAGCATTACATCATCTACATCCTGTAAATTTGTACGCAAAATAAATGAATGCAAACTAGATGCAGAGCCGCTAGAAGTAAGCAATCAAGAATTTAATGAAGTAATTCGGCTCATTAGTCCCGAGTCTTCACCAGTCCGTCCTCTCATCTTCCAAACACATGCAGTTCTGATGTGTTCTTCTTCTCCAGGGGAATGTTCTCCGATGGGATCTTCTCCTACGAGATCCAGCCGGTCGGTGAGGTGAGTGAGGAAGAGTGACCGATGTTTGTCAATTGTTCCTCGTACCAGTTGAAGGTCTCCTAAGCGTTTGTCTGTCTGCCTCTCTCTCTCGCTCTCTCTCTCTCTCTCTGACTTACGGGCAGTCCAGACGGTGTTACCTTATCTCCGTGTTTCTCTATGGAAAGTATTGAGTTGATATACAATCCACCCGCCTGCAACGCGTCTCCTGTTTCATCTGAGTGTGTGTGTGTGTTGGTGAGAGATGGAGAGAGTTAGATAGTTAGAGCGGGGGGGTGGTTGATGAATTTCGGGGCCACAGAGGAAGAAACGGTGATCAAATCCAGGATGGAGAGATTTTTCCGAGGATGGGGAATGAAGGGGGTCGCTGTGACGGACGGGGAGCGGGAAGTGTTTTTTGGCGAGGGAGAGGCCCGAGCTTTTTTTCCCATTAAGACCTCCATGGTAATCGCACTACAGCTCAATTACATAGACGGGGAGAGATGGATCGATAGCCTCGCTGCTCTTCCTCGGGCCCTCTCCGCCCTCCTCCCTCCTGCTCTCCATCTCAAATGGGTCATTTTCATAAAGTATTCATCCCCCATCTCAAGTGTACCGCAGTGTCCAGTGGTGTTATTGCCATTATGACAGCTCAGTGATTGATTAATTATGCATCAGAGCACTTTCCTCCTGTTGATCCCCGTCTACCTCGCAGGACGCGGCGGTGCTCCTTTTCTTTTTTTCTCACGCTGAAAAGCTTTTAAGGTCGGTGACGAGCAGGAAGCAGCGGCGCTTACTTCCTTTTATATCAGAGCTTGTGCCATTTGTCCAGTCTGTTCTCGTTTGCCAGCAGTATGATGTCGGTGTGAGAGCTGAGCTGTCTGTTAAAGGCATCGATAAAGGAGGTCGAGATTCGGAGAGAGAGAGACGCTTGGTTCAAAGTTCAACCAAAGCAAAGAAGAATGTTTTGCTAACTGAAAGTAGTTTGTTGGTTTGAGTCGTCTCTCTCTTCAAATCTCATTCTTGAAGTTGATCACATAGTATCTGACTGTTCTCTCTCTCTTTTTAATGCTTTTTCCTGATTCCGCAGGCTCACCAGGAGCACCAGGAGCACAAGGACCACGTGGTGTTCCGGATGCCGGATGTAGATCTCTTTGCGTCGCTCTGTCCAGGTATACAGAATCAACGCATCTTCCTCTGCCAACGTCTGAATTAATAATTCCAGGTTGTCCTTGTGTCTACACACACATACACAGACACACACACACACTCACAGGTTGTCCGACTTCTCTACTCGCCCTTGCTAAAGTCTCATTTGGATGCAGCTCCTCCTCGTCCTTTCCTCTTTGTCCCGGACACTCGTCTGCCTCCCTGGAATTGTCTCTCTCCCCTTCCGGCCCCCCCCAACCACACACACACACTTTCTCTCTCTCTCTCTCTCCTTCTCCGGCTGCGTGATATTGATTTCTCAGTGGACTGAAATACATGGCTACATCCATGCCTGGCACTGATGACTAACCACTTTTCTCTCACTCCTTCTCCTTTCCAACTGTGTGTGTGTGTGTGTGTGTGTGTGTGTGTGTGTGTGTGTGTGTGTGTGTGTGTGTGTGTGTGTGTGTGTGTGTGTGTGTGTGTGTGTGTGTGTGTGTGTGTGTGTGTGTGTGTGTGTGTGTGTCCAAGGATGCTCCGTGAACAGAACAGGGCCTGGGGGGCCGGCGGGCAGCCACAGTAAAGGAGACATCAAGGCGGGGGAGGACAGGGAGACGCGGGGCGGAGACCATGGGTCTGAGCCGGAGAGACACGACTTTACAGAGGGCCTGAGGCGCTCCAAACGACAAGTCAGTCCAACAACTCTCTCAGAACATACACACACACCGACACACACCAACACTGATAAAGGCCTTAAACTAACCAAAAATGAAACCCCTGACAAAGTAAGTGGTGTAATGATAAATTCTACACTTCTCTGGGACTCCTGCTCCTCGTTTCTCACACGCCTGGTTTGGAGTGTGTGTGTGTGAGTGTGTGTGTGAGGTGTTCAAGGTAAATCTCTAGAGTAATGCGACCCAGGCGGTAAGACACACTTTGTTGAGTGCCGCGAACAATGTTCCTCAACTTGTGTAACTCTGTCAAGGTCGAAGACTCGAGTTTCCACAGCATCAGCGTGTGTGTGTGTGTTCAGTATGAGTAACAGTTTCACCTGCTGTGCGTGTGTGCGTGTGTGCGTGTGTGTGTGTGTGTGTGTGTTTATGTGTTTGTCCTGTGTGAAGGTTATTATAACAGAAGACTGAACGCTCCGGCTGTGTTGTGTGTGTGTGTGTCTCTCTCGCCCCCTGCAGGTGCGACGAGGCCAGCGCACGGTTCAGTCTGAGACCAAGTACATCGAGCTGACGGTTGTGAACGACTATGAGCTGGTGGGTGCAACTGCTCCGCTCCATTCAAGTCCCCCTCAGTCTGTCTCTGCTGTGTTGATTCAACAGAAACATGAAGTTTCCCCCTCTGCTCAGTTTGTTCAGCTCCGCCGCTCCACCGTCCAGACGAAGAACTTTGCCAAATCGGTGGTGAACATGGCCGACGCGGTGAGGAATAGAACATAGCATCGTGTCTAAAAGTGGATGCGTATCTGAAGAGGAGGCCCGCAAGCCCTTCATCTCTCCTCTGCCACGCTGACAATGTCTCCTGTTTTTTTTTTTTGTTTTTTTACAATTTCAGATCTACAAGGAGCAGCTGAACACTCGCATCGTGCTGGTTGCCATGGAAACCTGGTCCTCTGAAAACAGGATCTCCGTGGGCGACGACCCCTTGCTCACGCTGCGTGACTTCATGAAGTACAGGAAGGAGAGCATCAAGGAGCGCAGCGACGCCGTGCACCTCTTCTCGTGGGTTCAGCCGCCTGATTCCCGCTGACTCATCATCAAGCATGGCCAAATCAGAATGATGATGACTATTTTCAACGTATTACTCTTACTTTGAAGTGTCTTGTGTCCCGCAGGGGTCGGACGTTCATGTGCAGCCGGAGTGAGGCGGCCTACATCGGGGGCATCTGCTCCGTCACTCGAGGCGGAGGCATCAATGAGGTCAGACTCGTGACCCTGACATTCATTTCTGGTTACTTTCCTCCCCTGGTTATCTTTGATTGTGGTGTCAAAAGTGCTGACAGGAGCATTCTTAAAGTCGCACTCACAAGTAAAAGTCCTCGGGTTCATATTTTCGCTTTAGCAAGATACAAAACTCTGATATTTATGTAGAAAGTCTCGCCAAAACTAATAAATGTAGACCTTTATTTGCCACCTTTCCTTGTGTTTGTTCCAGTTTGGCAGCGTGGGACCCATGGCCATCACGCTGTGTCAGAGCCTCGGCCAGAACATCGGCATGGTCCGGAACAAGGAGCGGCCCGCTGCAGGTGAAGTCCCAGGACACTGGGGGGGGGGGGGGGGGGGGGCGTGACGGAACTTTACACACAAATTTGTCGTCACACTGTTAAGTTGAAGGACAAAAAACAAACTCTGCTTCATTTAAGTAACAGCGCCCCCAAGTGGTGAGAGGTCAGCAGTGCAGAGTGTGATGAGGGCATAGGGGGAATGTCTTGACTTGAGGATTTACTGTGTGTGTGTGTGTGTGTGTGTGTGTGTGTGTGTGTGTGTGTGTGTGTGTGTGTGTGTGTGTGTGTGTGTGTGTGTGTGTGTGTGTGTGTGTGTGTGTGTGTGTGTGTGTGTGTGTGTGTGTGTGTGTGTGTGTGTGTGTGTGTGTGTGTGTGTGTGTGTGTGTGTGTGTGTGTGTGTGTGTGTGTGTGTGTGTGTCCAGGTGACTGCAGGTGTCCAGACCCATGGCTGGGCTGTATCATGGAGGATACTGGGTGTGTGTCCTCTTTGTACAATACACACATTGGTGAGCTACAGTACCAAATTGTATTTCTACTCGTGTTGCAATGTGCTTTTTTTCCTGTTGTCATCAGCTACAACCTGCCCAGAAAGTTCTCCCGCTGCAGCATAGACGAGTATCTGCGTTTCCTCCAGCAGGGCGGCGCCAGCTGCCTCTTCAACAAGCCCCGCAAGGTGAGAGGTCATCAGCGGCAAAGAGAAGGTTTATGGCACAAGCTGTGTTTGGGAGGGAGATCTGTAAGAGAGCGCTGCGATGTCTTCATGGTTAAAATATGTTTGGATCCATTATGGTTTTGGTTCCGCATAGCTTCTGGACCCGCCCGAGTGTGGCAATGGATTTGTGGAGCCGGGAGAGGAATGTGACTGTGGATCCTTATTGGTGAGTGTTTGAACCAACTCTCACTGTTGACAATCATTGTAGACAGAAGTCGTTCTGCCTTTAGCCTGATGGTAGAGGATCTCAGCCTTTGGTATTGGTTGTGGTGTTGATGAAGGATTAGACCTGGTGCATATATAAAGCGTCTCTGACCCATAGGAGTGCGCCCGCAAAGGAGCCAACTGCTGTAAGAAGTGCACCCTTACCCACAATGCCATGTGCAGCAACGGCCTCTGCTGCAAGGACTGCAGGGTGAGCTGCTCAGCCACACGGCGACGCTTTCACTCACTTGTTTGTTTGTCATGGTTCACCAAGGCCCTGATCGCTCTCTCTCTCGTGTGTAACAGTACGAGCTGAGAGGCGCGACCTGCCGTGAAGCCGTCAACGACTGTGACATCCCTGAGACCTGCACAGGAGACTCCAGCCAGGTCAATACAAGTCCTGACATGTCGGAGTTACTCAGATGCTTCAAAACCTCTTTTAACCTCTGTTTTCACACTGGGGCCTTTAATTTTGTCTTTCTTGCTCTCCTTCTCTGGCAGTGCCCTCATAACGTCCACAAACTGGACAGCTACATGTGTGATGCAGGACAGGTGAGGTCAGGTTGTTGTTTCAGATACAGTAAAAGCTCCTGCATGCTCGCTCTTCACTGTTGTAACCTCCTCTCCTCCCCTGCAGGGGCGCTGTTACGGGGGTCGCTGTAAGACCAGAGATGGCCAGTGTATGACTCTGTGGGGCTACAGTAGGTTTGGATATTGGACTTTTACTATTTGATGTCACCTTACAGTCTGATGTTACTGTATAAGTATTTGTAAAAAAGTGTAAGTGTAATCAAGTGACGGGGAAGGTGACCAAAACTGACCTCCCATCTCCTCCCATCGCAGAGTCTGCTGACAGGTTCTGCTACGAGAAGCTGAACTCTGAGGGCAACGAGAAAGGAAACTGTGGTCGGGACTCCAGCGGTCAGGGATGGGTGCAGTGCAGCAAGCAGTGAGTGACTGGCACCGCCTCCAAATACTCACCGTTTCAAATCCACAACGACAAACTCCAAAATAAATCCTATTTGTTGACCTCCTCTCCTCCATCAGAGACGTCTTGTGTGGTTTCCTGCTGTGCACCAACCTGACAGAGAAGCCGCGGTTCGGAGAATACCAGGGCCCGCTCACCAGTTTGACAATCCACCATCAGAACAGATACATGGACTGCAGGTCAGATATTTTCCCTCTGGAGTTTGAGGAGGGTTGAGGGGTTTGAAGGTTTGGGGATGCTCTTGGCAGGAGGAAAAAGGAGGTCCAGGTCCTCCACTGCCTCGTGTGTGTATGTCACCCTCTGCCCTGTGCTGTGAACAGGGGCGCCCACGCTGTGCTGGATGACGGCCTGGACCTGGGTTACGTTGAGGACGGCACGCCGTGCGGGCCGAACATGATGTGTCTGGACCGCCGCTGCCTCCCCGTCACCACCTTCAACCTGAGCACCTGCCCGGGCTCGTCCTCCTCACGCATCTGCTCCCACCACGGGGTGAGTCTCCCACCTCAGAGGGGGGGGTGGGGTCACCTCACGTCTTCATCCACTTCCGACTCACACTTCCTTCTCCTCTCTCTCTCTCCTACAGACCTGCAATAATGAGGTGAAGTGCATCTGTGATCCAGACTTCACCGGGAAGGACTGTAGCGTGTTTGACCCCATCCCTGTCCCCACCCCGCCACAAGAACTGGAGCACAAAGGTAACCACGCCACACACCCTTTATGAGCAGACGAACAGTCACGCCGGCATTCCAATGGACAACAGCAGCTCCTTGCTTCAGACTGACAAACATGGGATTCATGTCCACATCACACTGCGGCGGGGACAGAGGGGACGACAGTGGGATTATCTGAATAACTTGTGAAAACAGAGTTGGAATCGTAATTAAGACGAGTGTAGCAGTAATAATAGTAGTAGTAACTGTCAGTAATGGCAAAAGTAACCAAATAAATGTAATCCTAACTGGTTTTAACCCTCATGCTTGTATGCACGTCTCTTTCTAACTAGCTGCCTGCCAGGGGAATCCAGGTGAAATTAGCCTCTTTGGCTAACGTGTGCTGTCCCTGTCAAAGAAACTCATCCAATCAAATATCGGCTTTAACAACACTTCTCCTTAACAGTCAGGAGAAACGCATAAATAAAAATTAAATAATGGTGGACATTAAGTCACAAATTAAATGATGACAACATAAAAGAACATAAAAATACTTCCAAGTTGGTACCAAATGTGATAATTGATCAACCTTAAATCAGTGTGATGGTAGTTTAACTACTTTTTCTTCTTCTTCTTCCATATACATGTTGGTTGAAAGTGTGTTTTGTAACATTTCAAGCAGGTCTTCCCCCATTTATGGTCTGGTCAGCTTCTCTGTGATGTCATGTCTCTTTGTCGCTGCTGTACCCAGTCTCATCCCTTCCTGTTCCCTCCAGGTCCCAGTGGCACCAATATCATCATCGGCTCGGTTGCTGGTGCGATTCTGGTGGCGGCGATAGTACTGGGAGGAACTGGTTGGGGATTTAAGTAAGTAGCCTAAAGACAGAAACGGCTTTAGGCTACTTTGATGGGGGATTGATATGTTTCCTACTCCTGGATTGTCCCGTGTTTTGATGGCATGTCGAGTTTGCTAGGATTTAGAATCTTACCCGACCTTCTGTTGAACTTGTTGCCTCTGTCCTCTTTTCTTTTCTGCTCCTGGCTCGCTGTGGATCCAGAAATATCCGAAGAGGAAGGTACGTTCCCCCTTACCAACTCCGAATTTACACTAGAACATAAGCGCTTATTGATCACCATCCATACATCAACCTCAAACCCGTCTTATCTATTCGAGCCCCCTACTCCTACTTTATTTGAGTATTGATCGATATTGTCATTTTACACCTTTTTGACCTTCAGAGACATTTGTCATAGCTACTTTTTTTAGTACCTGTTGTGTATCTGACACACCAACACAGTGGCTCTCAAAGTGGGGGGCGTGACCCCTAGGGGGGCGCAGAGCTACTCCAGGGGGGCGTGGGACCGGAAAAGGAGCGATATGAATAAGTACTGTTCCAGGAAAAACTTCTGATCTATAAAAGGGGGGCACGAAAGAAAAAGTTTGAGAACCACTGCACTAACAGAACAAATAACTGTTTCATTTAACATACGCATGCAAACGATAAAGAAATTCTTATTTTATACATTTTAATTTGATTCTAAACTAATTGTCTAGTGTGTGTTTCTTTTGTGACTTAGAACAGGGTTTTCCTTCAATGTTAATAGTTTTAAGACTATCTGGCTGCTCATGCTTTTCTTCTTTCCATCTCTTTTTCTGCTCTTATCTCCTCCTCCTCCTCCTCCTCCTCCTCCTTCTTGACTCTTCTCCTCCCAGGTCTTCGGGCGTGTGAAACGTTTCTCTCTGCTGTCCTGTCTTCCTTACCCTGTGCCCAGTCTACTCAGCGGAGACAAAACTATAAAGTCTTCCACTTGCTCTGCAAACAGTTAGGAGCCGTCTGAACTCTGATATTTCCCCTTCTGATATATTAAACGTGCGTTCCCCCTCACCCCCCTCAGGATTCTCCTCCTGGAAATTCTCATTTCTTTTTGAGGACACATTCCAACCAGATTAAAAACAACTGTCAGGGACACGTCCTGTTACAAATGTCCAACTCCTCATCATCAGTATCGCCTCCTAGTAGCTGAGACATTTTTGTCCAGGGTGCATATGTAAGAGGTTGTCTTACATTAACTGTCTTTTCCTCTGGTGATCACGCCCAGCTGCTCTTCTGCCATCTTGACTGTTATCCTGCTTTTACCCTTTAACTGATTTCATGGAGGAAGGTGGCATTCTTATCTTAGTCTGGTGTTTTAGAGGTTAAACAACCTTTTGTCATTAGTGGGACTTACAGTAAACTGCAATACAAGTGAGTGTTATTTTATCTGTCTAGATCAGTGACTTAGCTACACAGTGTGCATACAGGAGTTGGACTATTCAACTTTAATTAAATGTTATTCATTAGTTCAGGAATACAATTGCTTATTATGTCATGATAACAGAATTACATTTTATTAGTTTCCTGCCAGTCCACCAGTGGGCGCCTGAATGCTACCTGACCAAGGTCATTTTGCTGTGCTCCTGTACATGCTACAGTAATGGCCATCATTTCTACTCTCCTCTTCCACTGCTTTTCAGTATCATCCATTCTTAATCAATGCTCCTACATAATATGCATTAATGTATGAATCTAAAGCTCAAGCCTGCAAGAAAGTGTTTGCTTGATTCTCTGTGCTGATGTCCAAGTCCTCTGTACTTCATTACGGCCAAGCTGGATAGATAATTATATGTACACACCAAATGTTTTATCCCATTGTGAGATATGTAATCCATATACAAACGATATGCATAGCAGTATGCTGAACACGGGTGCTGTTGTACATAATGTATCATAGAGTCGACTCATTTATACAGCAGCGACTCCCTGCTGCTCTGAACAAAAGCACAAGTCTCCAAAGGAAGACTCTGCGTTTGTTTTGAATGATGACTCAGAAGACTCAATTTAAAATGAATAGAACATAATCAGCAATAAATATATAAACATTAAGAACGATTAGGGTGTTTGCAGGATGGTAACAGACTCAAGCATAGACAGAAATCTCAATTGTGCTCCTTAGTGCTGCTACTTAAGGATATGTAGCACTATTTGTCAAACTTTCCTCTTTGGCTCTCACAGACCTTTATATCAGGGTCAGAGGAAGAACGTTGACTGCTTTAGAAGCTTACTTTCACTAATAACAGTATTACTGGACAATCAAACAGGTGCCAGAAGAGATGACCCAAATCACACTGCCAGTTAACTTCCAGTAGTATTAAAGGGGTGCAGTTTGTCTGTATTTAGAGCTGTCATCTGTCACACACACACACACACTTGTCTCTGAAGTTAACGTACATTTTAGCAGCGTCGGGCATGCAGACTCATAATCTGGACAGACATTGAACGTTTGGATGCATCCCTTTAATTATACTTCATTCCGTATGTACAGTATGACATCGTGCTGAAGGACAGACTGGCTGAAAGCTCAGGTCACATTGTGTTTACTATCAGCTTTTGTGATCAAATGTGGTCGTTGGACACATTGAAGGATAAAATGTTGGGGTCACCAGTATTGGCTTTGAATGTACATACTCATACTACATTAAAGTATATATTAATACATCTCTATATGAGTGTCTGTCTTCTGTTGGCTGCACGTCTGTTGTATTCATGTATGCTAATTTTATACTTGTTTTCTAACGTATATTTTTGTATATTTAGAGAGGAAGAGAGCTGCCTGGAGATTCTGGAGTTTGGCTCCTCTTTCTGTGAAAAGTCTGCATGTGTGACTTTGTCTCTTTTTGATGTGTGAATGTTGGGACTTGAACTCACAACCTTGTGATCACCAACTATCAGCTCTACTCTTTAAGCTAAGGAGGAATGAATTTAGTTTATCCTTCTTTCAAACCTTGTCTCTGCTCACAGTTTCTTTTGCCACTCTATCAGCATCCCCCTGGATTGCTCCCTCTGTATGTGGATTAAAGACTTTCGTTCGCTGCTTCAAGTTCCTGGGGACTTACATTCGCTGATTGCCAAAAACTCAAAAGGACTGTTGAAACAGCAGGAAAAATAATTGGACTTCCCCTGCCCTCTCTGGAGGACATTTTTAAGGCTTGTTGTCTCCGCAGGGCCAACACCGTCCTGAAAGATGCATCCCACCCTTGTAACTCCCTGTTCTGTCTGTTACCCTCTGGAAGGCGATACAGATCACTGAACACGCGCACCACCAGACTGAAGAACAGCTTCTTTGTAAGGGCCATAAGTGAACTCAACAAGATCAAACATTAGACAAGTTAGTACCCCAAAAGTCAATTGCAATATTGGAACATATTAGGACATATTGGGCATCTTGGACGTATTGGGCATCTTGAGCTATGATATCATGTGATGTCATGTGATGTTGTGATGTCATGGTGTCATATGGAATGTCATGATGTCATGTGGGATGTCGTGATGTCGTGATGTCATATATGATGTCATGTGATATCATGTGAGACAAATTGAGCTATTAGGACCACTTATGTTTTAATGTATGAATGGAACTGTGTGTTGTTTATTTATTATTGTTTATTATTTATTTGTAGTTGTTTATTTATAGTTTATTGCTGTTTATTTATCACTGTTCAAAGATTTAGGCACAGCACAAATGCATTTCGTTGTATTATCATGTACAATGACAATAAATGCCATTCTATTCTATTCTATTCTGTTTTAAGGTTGTGGGTTCAATACCCTGCTTTCGCACTGAAAATTTGTGAAAAACTGGTAGGGTTACATACCACAACCTAAAAAACAGTCCTAAGTCTTTGGGTCAATAAACTGTATTGACCTTGCATTGTGCGCCTCCCGGTGGTTAAACTTGAGAAGACAACCTTTTTCATTTTAGACCGAGTTGTCATTATACCGTGTAGAACTTGCATTTGTGCGCCCTCTGGTGGTTGAACTTGAGAAGACAAGCTTTTTCATTTTGGCCCCTGTAGTCAATATACCGTGTAGTAAGAAGAAGTTATAGTTCTAATGAACTCTCGCCATTCGAGTTGCTTGGTGCTAATGTTGGCTAGTACAACATTTGTTTAAAGAACAAATTTCTGGATGATTTGTTGGCATTTTCAAGTCAATTCATCACTAGACTCCAAGTGGATTCTATTTAGGTGTGTGTGTGTTTGGCACAGAATTTATCAATCAACCCTCATCCACACCAGCTACTTCGCCATGTGGTGAGGAAGGAACAGCAGATAACATGGGTGAGTTCTTAAACGATCTTTAATTTAATGTATTGATCACTGCAGTAAATTAAAGTATTGCCTTTCCAAAATAATTACGTCATATATCATCGACCCTCTATTCAGATTTATTTTGCTGTTGAAAATGGGGGAATAAGCAATTATTATTATTAATCAGATCTAGATCTTAAATTCACCAAGATATGGGCTTTTTATAAAAACAAACGATTTGGTCCATGGTTACACAGTTTGTTTTAGATGTTTTAGCTGACACAAATGTGTGTTTCTGCGCATGCTGTGCATTCTGTACTATCACACTTGCACTATCCTGCATTCTGGCATCGTGATTGACATACATTACATACAATCATTGACAGTCATTTTTTGCCAGTGAGTCATCCTGAGCTTCTTAAATAAGGATCTGTCAAATAATGGTAATCTATAAATTCTGAGGTTAGCTGTTACTGTGTCGTGATATACGAGAGCGATGAGATAACACACAAGCTCTCCCCCTGGTGTTCAATATCATAAGTGCAACTGACCCCTAATGTCTGTAAAACCTGACACCGCTGTATATTAAATACGTATGTTAAATCTTTACGAGAGAGGAGCACTACCATTTTTATTTTAAAAACGAAAACAGTGATGTCACTTCTGGCTAAAATGAGGATCTGCTGTGACCAGGTAGGAACCATAGTCTCTGACGGTGTTCCCGACGGAATCTTACACGGGTGCACGTTCCATACGTCCCGAAATTGTAAACAGACAAACAGTGGCAACACTGCTCAGCAGTGTTGAGCAGTGTTGCCACTTTAGCGACTTTCTCGCTAAATCTGGCGGCTTTCTAAATCCACTTTGCGACTCTTTTTCTTTTAGACAAAAGCGACTAGCGACTTCTGGTGTTTTGGAGAGTCTGACGTATCGTTCCAGCAGTTACAGTGCCAGTTACTGTCCACCTTCTCTCCTCCAGTGTCCATTACAAGTACACCCAACCCTCCAATTGTGCAAATTAGGTGAGTGTGTCATTTGGCGACTTTTGGGACAGCTTATAGCGACTTTCCTTACGGAGTTTGCAACAGTGGGCTTGTGTATTGATTGAACAGGAGAAAGGCGTGTAGTCCTTTGGTTGGACTTTTGAACAGTAAGAGTACAGAGGTATAATGTAGTCGCTGATCTCATGATTACATCAAGTGATGATCCCGCGGTTTACATTACTACATTAAAGTATTTTCAATCTGTGTCTTTTGGGAGAACTTGACCTTTAACCGTAGTCCCTGGGCATATCTCCCAAATCTCCAGTTAGACCACCTGGAGTTGTTGTCAGTAGTCCATCCATGCTTGAACCTCTTGAACCTGGATGCCTCCAGCTGAGTGTCCTCCAGTAAGGTCAGGGAGACAAACATGATTGCCTCACAGCACCTTCCTTCCTGATCCTCCACATACATTGATTTAATCATTACAATTACAGGCAAGATGAATGAGTCAAGAAGCAGATATGAGATGGGCAGAGTGTGTGTATAAATGTGTGAGATCACAGATAACTAGTGAGCTACAAACTAGAATTGCATTGGCATTTTGTGATTTGAAATACTTGTTTTATGTTTAAAAAACACATTTCAGCCTATTCATTAAATTCATATTGGTTCAAAGTCGATTCCTGCTTTCGCCAGTCGGGGGCGTTGTCGCCATTTCAGACCAGGAAATCAGCAGGTGAAACAAGCGAACGAGAGAACCCCATGTGATTGTTGTCTTGTTATTTCCCTGTTATCAGGTCGGTGCTGTGCTTATAAGCACCTTCTGCCTTCTCCTTCATCTTCAGCAAGACGGCTGGTGTGGCGCTGCTGAGGTCTCTGCTCCTTGGGGTGTGCGCTGCATGCCCTGCGGGGGGCAGATGTTGTTAACATCAAAGGTTATTTATGCTTTTCAAAAAAGCATTTTTTTATTATTATATATGTTACCTGTTATTTGTTTTTTACATTTGAGTCCACACATGTTATGCTTTGTGGCACAAAAGATTCATCTCAGTGGTCAGTTTTTGAACACCACAATGTATTGAATAAATTCAAATACTGGGAATAAACACTTTTTGACTTTTTTGCTGATAAAGTTGCGAGTACACATTGGATTCCCGTTTATTATTATATTTAAATGTTCACGTAAACTGGCTTTAAAATGGACGCATATAATGTAAAGTTGTGATTGAATAAATCATTTGTTAATTTGAAACAAGCGTGTGTATTCTCACAAATCACCACAAGATGGCTCCTTTTCCTGGTGTAGAGAGAGAGAGAGAGTACTGCTAATGTTTTTTGATAAAGTAGAACTTCAAACTCTAAACTGAGGTCGAACGTCCTCCTTGGCTGAGTTGTGGCGCAGTGATCTTGGTTTCACTCCTGTATATGGGAGGAGCCTAATGTAGAGAAGTCAGGATGTCTTGGTTTTAAGTCGAATCTTGGTTTTAAGTCGAATCCTGTTTTCGCCACTAGGGGGCGGTGTCTCCATGTGAGAGCAGGTAATCAGCAGGTGAAACCAGCGAACGAGAGAAAGCCGTGTGGTTGTTGTGTCGCTACCAGGTCGGTGTTGTGTTTATAGTTCATATATGTGCTTGATGTGCTACAAGATGTTACTGCACTCTACAAACAACAGGCAGGAAGTCAGGTGTTTATGTTCCTGCTGAAAGGTCAGAGCCGTTTAGCCTTCGTGGCGACGCACCGGTATTGAGCCATTACGGTGTGTGCGTGTTAAATCCATGCTACGGAGGGTACAGAAGTGTGTGTGTATGTGTGCATGTGTGTGCGTGTATGCGTGTGCTGTTTTAAATGATTGCTGTATTTCTCAAGCTGTGGTATTTGGATGCTGCGTTTGAAAATTTTAGAGCTCTAGCTCTTGAACTGACCAAGATACGGGCTTTTTAAAAACAAACGATTTGGTCCATGGTTACACTGTCGCTCTGGAAAACTGGACCAAAAACTAAATTTTTACTTTAATCTTACTACTAATTTATTTGAAATATGTTCAATAAGTAAATATATAAATGACTTTTTGAGATGTGAACACGTAGTTGAGATCCAAACAAGACATTACCATATATGCTAAGTCGATTGAATAACTAAAAATATCCTGTTAAAGTCATATATGAAGTAATTTAGGAAAATGGGACCAAACTTTTTTTTTTTTTTTTTTGTGATGTCAGCTCCAAATCAAAGAGACAAAAGAAAAATTGAGGCTTCTACGCTTGGGTGGGCGGTGGCTCATTGATAAGGCACGCGTCTGGGAACCAGGCACACGCTCCGGTGCTGGTTCGCCTCCAACCTCGGTCCCTCACACTCCAGCTGGTAGCTGGAGAGTTGCATGTTACCCTCCGGTCCAGAGCCAGTTACCTTCCTGTAACTGGGACTTGAACTCCCAACCTTATGATCACCAACCATCAGCTTAACCCTCTGAGCTAAAGAAAAAAAAAAATTTTTCAGTTTTTTCTGCTATCTATCTTTCTCAGTGAAACACTTAGTGAGTTTATTTAAAAGCACCTCCTCTTCCGCACCCTGCCTGCCTGTCTGTGTGTCAGTGCCTATGTGTTCCTATATGTTCTATCACAGTGCATCACTCGTTCTGGTGCCAGACACAAGAACTGTGCCTGCCACGCAGCCCGAGCGACACACTGTGTGTCCCTAAATCTACGTGACGTGTTCTACTATGACTATCAGTCTCTCGCTATGTGTCTGTCACTCTCTCTGACAGACTGACTGAATGCAGTAGATTCCGTGCCTAGGTGGGCGCGGGGACCGGAAGGTAACAGGCTCTGGACCGGAGGGTAACAGGCAACTCTCCAGCTACCAGCTGGAGAGTGAGGGACCGAGGTTGGAGGCGAACCAGCACCGGAGCGTGTGCCTGGTTCCCAGACGCGTGCCTTATCAATGAGCCACCGCCCACCCAACCTTAGAAGGCTCAATTTTTCTTTTGTCTCTTTGATTTGGTGCTGACATCACAAAAAAAAAAAAAAAAAAAAGTTTGGTCCCATTTTCCTAAATGACTTAAACAGGATATTTTTAGTTATTCAATCGACTTAGCGTATAAGTCGATATGTGTTCACATCTCAAAAAGTCATTTATATATTTACTTATTGAACATATTTCAAATAAATTAGCAGTAAGATTAAAGTAAAGTAGTTAGTCTAAGTGTAATATAATATATATAATAACAAATACTTTACCTTATTTTCAAACGCAGCTTCTACAGGACACGAGGATCATCTTCCGTAAGTTTGGGGAAAATTTCGTTTTTGGTCCAGTTTTCCAGAGCGACAGTGTAACCATGGACCAAATCATTTGTTTTTAAAAAGCCCGTATCTTGGTCAGTTAAAGAGCTAGAGCTCTAAAATTTTCAAACGCAGCATCCAAACACCACAGCTTGAGAAATACAGCAAACATTTAGAACAGCACACGCATACACACACACACACACATGCACGCACAGACACACTTACACAGGCACACATACACACGTATAAAAACATTCACACAACAAACAGTCACTACTGCATACACACACTACTGTACCCCTCCGTAGCATGGATTTAACAGGCACACACACACCGTAATGGCTCAATACCGGTGCGTCGCCACGAAGGCTAAACGGCTCTCACCTTTCAGCAGGAACGTAAACACCTGACTTCCTGCCTGTTGTTTGTAGAGTGCAGTAACATCTTGTAGCACATCAAGCACATATATGAACTATAAACACAACACCGACCTGGTAGCGACAAAACAACCACACGGCTTCTCTCGTTCGCTGGTTTCACCTGCTGATTACCTGCTCTCACATGGAGACACCGCCCCCTAGTGGCGAAAGCAGGATTCGACTTAAAACCAAGACATCCTGACTGCTCTTACATTAGGCTCCTCCCATAAACAGGAGTGAAACCAAGATCACTGCGCCACAACTCAGCCAGGGAGGAGGTTCGACCTCAGCTTAGAGTTTGAAGTTCTACACCCAGCAACTCAGCTCAGCTGTGCTCTGGTGGCCTGCTGTTACGTTACGTTACGTTACGTGTGTTGTAGACACACAGCTGGTCGTTTTAGGCTGGAGAATCTAAAGAGTCTCAGAATAGTCTACTGCCTACAAGGACCTGAAGCAGCAGTTATGCCAGACTTTCACAAAGTCATGAATCAGAAGCATGAGCGTCTGGTACAACTGGACAGACTCTGTGTCTACTGGCTCTACTGGCTACAAGGGCCTGCTGTGCACTACTACAGTCCAGCTACTCAAGTCAGAATAAATACAGATTATTTACATTAAAGTTTCCGAATAAACACATCCTCAACTTGTGATCAGCAACTTGTTTCTTTTTATCTGTTTTCTGAAGAGCTGCTGAGTGCAGTATTCTATTTTAACCACAAGAGGGGGACATATACACATCAAACTTCAAAGTTGACGTGGTTAAAATCGATATCATAATAACTATATATACATTGAAGAATCAAGATTGACAATATTGATTATTATTATTAAGAATAATTATTATTTCTTAGCCACACATCATTCAACGTCAATGAAATCTGAATAGAGGGTCGATAGATTCTGTGCCAGAAGCACACACGGGCCTAAATCTGAACTATTCCCAGTGGTTTGGACTTCTTAGACTGGACTTGGAATCGAGTGATGAGTTGACCTGAAAAGACTTCACACAATGTTTGATAAATGCAAACACAACGTCCAGAAATCTGTTGGTGAAACAGTTAATACAACACACACACACGCACACATTACGTACACTGCTAGCCAACGTTAGCACCGAGCTACCTAAGTGGGGAGAGTTCATTAGAACTTTAAACACGCAAACAGACTTTTTAACTGTTCTTCTGACTCAAATGCAGTGGCATCGTGTAGTGAACATGGCGCTGCATGTTGTGAGCACATATCTGTACTTATAAGCACAATGCCGACCTGATAACAGAGAAATAACGAGACGACAACAATAACATACCGTTTCACTCCTTCGCTTACTTCACCTGCTGCTCTCCTGGTCTCAAATGGCGACAGCGCCCCAACCGGTGAAACCAGGAATCGCCTTTGAACCAACACGAACTCAATTCAATAAACAGGCTGAAATATGGTTCTTAAAAGTAAAACACGTAGTGTACATCAATGTATGTGGAGGTGCAGGGAGGAAGGTGCATTGAGGTGATCTAGTTTGTCTCCCTGAACTTACTGGAGGACACTCAGTTGACAGTTGAAGAGGTTCAAGCAGGATAGACTATTGCAAACTCTGACATGCAGGAGACACGTGGTTGTATTAAAAGATTTCTAGAGCTCCAGCTGGTCTTCCTGGAGATTTGGGAGAGGTCAGGCCTCGAACTCACAACCTTTTGTAATTGCATAAAAGAGACACTCACAACTGTGATGATACACTCACCAGTTGATGTCTTTATCTATGTTGTTGTGTTCTTTGCTGTTGCTTTTGATGATTTTAAAGTCATCAATTGGTGCCACCCAGTGGCTACCCGGGGGAAAGCAAGCAAGGGATGAAACGTTCAACAATGAACATTGAAGCAAAATGTTTAATTCATTCAAACAAAGATACACTCTTTCAGCATTTCTTGTACAACATAACAAGTGAAATCGTTTATGTACACAACAGATTCAAAAGCTGTGTTGACTTATTAAATTGAATGAAAAGTTACCTTCATAGGATTGCAAACGTGAAAAGCAAGACTTTAAATATAGCGTTTATTACAAATGGTCTTAACTGAATACCTCTTTTTTCATTTTGAACCACGTTTTCATTTTGAAACACTGTGTACAGGCGGTGCACCAGCATGTGAGCGTGGCATTTTAAGGTTCAAATTAGGTGAAGCAGATGTTGAAAATCTGAAAGATGATCTGCCTTAAAATTGACAGCACATCATTCTTTGTCTGTTGTTTGCGGTTTACAGAATGGCCACAAGGGGGAACTAAAGCCTCAATAAAAGACAACTCGACACTATGAGCCAAGTGCGAACTGAGCCAGGAGTAGTTTCACGACACAAACTTGGTACAAAGGGAGAGGGGAATATTAAATTATGTCATACTAACACATAAAAACTAATGATCAATTAATACCAATAAAACCTATTACTTGTACTCTTTCAATCAGCTTTGAGTCTGTGTGTACCTCCTCTCCCTGTTTTTTAAAAAGCCTATATCTTGGTGAATTTAAGAGCTAGAGCTCTGAAATTTAAAAACAGAGCGTCTACAGGGCACAAGGATTATTTTCAATGGTTGGGCTCTAGCTCTAGCCTTTCAATTATGGGGCAGCCATTTTTCGGTGCCCATGGAGCAGTTGGGGGTTCGGTGCCTTGCTCATGTGCACCTCAGCAGTGCTCTGGAGGCAAACTGGCAACTCACCAGCTACCAGTCTACTAACTTGGTCCACACAGGGGACTCGAACTCACCTTTACAGTGGCATTAATGCATGGTTAGTGCAATACCGACGACTATTATGGTCCCGGTTCCCCAGTTCAATTCCGGATGGCACAGGTTGTTCTCAGAGCACTGTGATAAAGGGGTTATGAAACAGAACAACAAAACCAGCAGGGCTTTTACTGAAGCATGGTGTTAGGATATCTAAATGCACCCCCTCAAGCACGCGTGCACCCCCTCCTTAACGCACACGCACATAGAGGGGGTACTGGTGCCTGGGCATTGCTCAAAGCTGTCAACTCTCCAGGTGGCAGAGTTACATCCCCTAAGGGACTGACGTTTGACTTGGTCTTGAACCAGCGCTGTGCCGGTTCCCAAGCCGCGTCCCAAAGGATTGAGCCACTGCCACACCCAAGCTGAAGTCAGGCCAGAGTGAGACTGATCACCGAGATCGACCAAAGAGAATTTATGAATAAAAAAGTGAAAAGAAGTGCTTAAAGTCTGAATTAATGAGGATACAATCATTTTGCTGCTCTTAACTAGGAAAGAGGTAGAATTTCAAACACATCATCTAGATGGCATTAGGATACGTTGCTGCAAGTTGGGGGACATTTTAACCTCCTAAGACCTTGTGTCCTCATATATGGACATTATACTTTTCCCACCCTACACCTTATACACCATTGGGTTTAACTTCAACCTGTTCTGGACATTTTCCACAGCCATTAGTGGTCTAAATATCACTTTGGTTCCATAAAACTTAAACAGCAAGGATCAATTATAAATGCATGCAAAATAAATCCAGTGCAGCTCTCAGGAGGTTCACTTTTTACTCAAATTCTCACAAAATGTCAGTGTAACCACGGACCAAATGGTTTGTTTTTTTAAAAAGCCCATATCTTGGTCAATTTAAGAGCTAGAGCTCTAACATTTTCAAACGCAGCACCTACAGGCCACACGGATCATATTCTGTAAGTTTGGGGCAAATTAAATTTTTGGTCAGATTTCCCAAAACGGCTTCTTATATGACTTTATAAGGATATTATTATTTCAATCGACTTAGTGTATATGGTAATGTCTTGTTTGGATCTCAACTACGTGTTCAAATCTCAAAAAGTCTTCATTTATATACTTACTTATTGAACAAATTTTAAATAAATTACCAGTAAGATTAAATCCAAGTAGTATATAATTATTGTATAATTAACATAAACAAATAGTTGAGATAAGAATTTGGAGCTGGGTGGCGATAATGCGGTTTGAAACCTCAAATATCTCCACGAAGAAGAGCGTGCCGGAAGTTTCTCTGTGAAACGGAAGTCAGCAAAATGAAGATGGAGGTGGACGGAATGGACCATGTAAGTGTTTTTTTTCAGCTTTTCCCTGTATTTATCGGTACATTTGTATTCGTATTCGACACACTTCGAGTTGGATATCGTATGAAGTGACTCCTGGGGTGAACGGTTGTCTGACTCGGCGGTACACTTCGAAACGATTCGTCCAAACAATGAACGTCTACTCATGTATGTTGCCGGTTTGCTGTCTCATTGTAGCTAGTTAGCCGTTAGCTCGGAGAGGAGCGGCGCTACAGTGCGATCACCGTTCACACACGGAATGGTCGCTACTCTGTATGATCAATAACGTTACATATGTAGCAATCTTCTTGTTCTGTTAAATGTTTTTGGGGGAGAAAAGCTTAATGCATAGTTTCTTCCCAGATGGAGGTGGGGGAGAGTAAAGGAGGCTCCGGTCTGCGGCAGTATTACTTGTCGAAAATAGAAGAGTTACAGGTAAAAACACATTTCTCTTATCAATCTTTATCTGACTTCTTTGTTTCTTGTCTGTCTAACTGAAACCATTTTGCTCTACAGCTGACCGTGAATGAAAAGAGTCAGAATCTCAGACGCCTGCAAGCACAGAGGAATGAACTCAACGCTAAAGGTAGACGTCATAGCTATCTCACCGTATCACTTCATTCTCAGGGGACAACCGATTTACATTTAAGATCAAACTGTAACCACAGTCACACCAATTGATTAGTCAGTTTAGTTATTGTAAGTTGTGTGTCGTAATGGGCCGTACTCACCAGTGTGTCCCATCACAGTGCGTCTCCTGCGTGAGGAGCTGCAGCTGCTACAGGAGCAGGGCTCCTATGTGGGAGAGGTGGTGAGGGTCATGGACAAGAAGAAGGTGCTGGTGAAGGTAAGCCTGGAGAGAATCTGCCTCAAGTCTCTTCAACACGCTTAATATAGGAAAAGGGCATTTTAATATGAATGTTATTTCTCTTTCAGGTGCATCCAGAGGGCAAATTTGTTGTTGATGTGGACAAGAACATTGACATTAATGATGTAAGTAGTAAATGAGCAGCCCCATGAGGGAAATGTATGCAGAGACAGGGGTTTAAATGTTTTCCTTGTTGCTTGTGATCCAGGTGACCCCAAACTGTCGCGTGGCTCTGCGTAATGACAGCTACACCCTGCACAAGATCCTGCCCAACAAGGTGGACCCTCTGGTGTCCCTGATGATGGTGGAGAAGGTGCCAGATTCCACCTACGAGATGATTGGTGGCCTGGATAAGCAGATCAAAGAGATCAAGGAAGTGATTGAACTGCCTGTCAAGCATCCAGAGCTGTTTGAGGCTTTGGGCATCGCACAGCCAAAGGTGGGTGGAGCTCTGAAGGAGAGCGTTTACATTAGCAGTGCGTTTGTTTCCAGCTGTCAGTGCTGCTCTGGTTCTCATGTCCACACTTCATTGTCCTAGGGGGTCCTGCTGTACGGTCCCCCGGGTACAGGGAAGACCCTGCTGGCCCGAGCTGTAGCCCACCACACTGACTGCACCTTCATCAGGGTGTCTGGCTCTGAGCTGGTGCAGAAGTTCATTGGAGAGGGTGAGCAACATCTAGGCTTCACCTTGAGATTTAGTTTATGAAGAAGTTGTAAAGTAAGTACTTAATGCAAATGCAATGATGTCATATAACCTTACTTCCTTCCGTTCTGGCTCCAGGCGCCCGTATGGTGCGAGAGCTCTTCGTCATGGCAAGGGAACACGCTCCTTCCATCATCTTCATGGATGAAATTGACTCAATCGGCTCGTCACGCTTGGAGGGCGGATCAGGAGGCGACAGTGAGGTGCAGAGGACGATGTTGGAGCTGCTCAATCAGCTGGACGGCTTTGAGGCCACGAAGAACATCAAGGTATCACACAGACGTGCTTCAACTGTGATCACAACAACGAGATCAACGGTGCATTGAATACTTTTTTTGTAGTCTGTCTGACCCATGAGTAACCCTTTCCTTCCAAGGTCATCATGGCCACCAACCGTATTGACATCCTGGACTCGGCTCTGCTGAGACCAGGCAGGATTGACAGGAAGATTGAGTTTCCTCCTCCCAATGAAGAGGTCGGTACTTTCTCCCTTAATCTCTCTCTCACACACACTTATTTATTGCGTTCAGCTTTGAGCAGCTTGTGTTTTTGCACTGCTAGGCTCGTCTGGACATCCTGAAGATCCACTCTAGGAAGATGAACCTGACACGTGGCATTAATCTGAGGAAGATTGCTGAGCTGATGCCTGGAGCCTCAGGCGCCGAGGTTAAGGTGAGATTCAGGCTCTTTCCAATTACCCCAGTAATGTAGTGATGTCAGGTAGTAAATGAAGGGAACGGCCACTGGATCCCCTTTCTGACGCCTTGTATGTGTGTGTGTTGTTGTTGTTGTTGTTAGGGTGTCTGCACAGAGGCAGGGATGTACGCTCTCAGAGAAAGGAGAGTTCACGTCACCCAGGAGGACTTTGAGATGGCCGTGGCAAAGGTTAGTGCCTCTAATGATCAGCGTGTATATAAACACGTGAAACTCCTTTAGCTCCTCAGCACTCCGTCTGACCCCATGTGTTCTTTCCACCAGGTGATGCAGAAAGACAGCGAGAAGAACATGTCAATCAAGAAGCTGTGGAAGTAAAGAGCCTTTGGTATTCATGCAGCCACATATGTATATTTTTCCTTTTCTTTATGGTCTGGTTTGTAATTGTTACAGAAGTCGTTCTAAAATAAATGGTTTTCCCTCAATCAATGTGATGCTTGGGAGGTTTCTCTGTCAAACTGACACATTTACAAACAAACACGTTCTCTTGTATTTAACTGGTTATATTTACATTTATTCTATATTTTTACAAATCTATTTTGGAATGAAACATTGATTTGGCACTTCACATTGTCTGCTATAATGTACCACATTATTGATTAGCATACAGGTACTACATGTCCTCTCTGAGCCGTTACACTGCCAGTTGTGATTTATACATCGTATTTACAGAAGCACTGTGTGTGTGTGTGTGTGTGTGTGAATACACACTTAACAGTCTCAAACAGTGAGTAACATGAGAAAGCTTGTCAGCACAGTGATACCAGCTCGTCTCACGGTGTATGATGGTTGAACACGGTGACAGTGAACTCTGCACCAAACACTCTGCACGGTTTGATGCGTCGTCATGACTACACACAGAGGACACAGGCTAGGCCCTGACCCAGGGCACAGGCACCCAGTGGGGCTCCACCTCCACCCTCTGCAGTACGGCCTGGAGCTCTGCTGAGGCACTGACGGGATCCTCCTTCACCAGAACATAGTCCACCAAATGACCATAACGCTCATCCAGCTGCTCCGCTGACTGCATCATCTCCTGTAGGTCCTCCTCCTAATCACAAACATGTTGGAAGGATGTTACCAACTCTGTATGACAGAATCAAGAACCTAGGATCTAAAGTCAGTGTTTGGGAGTTGAGGGATGTAGTTGTGCTGCTGTTTTATCAACTCACCATGATTCCTACGCTGAGTGAGGATGAGGAGCTGAACAGACTGTCGTAGACTCGAGGTTTCACACAGATGACGTACGGCTTGAACTCTCGGCTGCGTAAAATCTTCAGTGCCTGAGTGCGAGACAGTCAATACAGAAGTGAGATGATGTAATGCATGGGCACAAATTTGGTATATTATTAAGGAAAGTAGCATGTTGTGACTCACCTCTGGTTGTACATCCACCAAGCAGACCTTGTTTTGATCTAAAACTCTGTGGATGGACTCCAGGCTGGTGCCGTAGAGATTGTCTTTATACTCTCCGTATTCAATAAATCTGCAGAAACAGCATGATATCATAATGAAGAATAACCATATGAACCGCAAAAACAACTGTCAGCTTTATTTTGCTTACTTGTTTTTCTGAACGTCTGCCTCGAACGCTGCTTTACTAATGAAGTGGTACTCCACTCCCTCTCTCTCCTGATTCTTCCGGGCTCGAGTGGTGTCTATGGGCCGCACCGTTCAAAGAAAACAGGGTGGGGGCGAGGGGTTAATGAAGGAAGTGATGGTCCTGTGTGTATGTATGTATGTGTGTAGGGAGTCGATGTCATTGCTGTCTACAACAAAAGAGAATAAACTCAAATGTGCGAATGACGAGGAGAGGAATAAGTCTTGTGTTGGTGCTTTTATTGAGGTTCAAAAATAAAATTGAAAACTCACGAGGCACAGCCAGGCCGTAACGTTGAGGATTCTCCGTGATGACCTTCTGTTTCAGCTCACTGATCCGAGCCCCGAGAGAACCTGTCATCATATAACAACAGGGTACACAGGTTATACGACATAATGGCTGCCTCCAAAACAAGAGGCGGAGCAATACAAGAGGTGTTTTTACTACAACAGCAACATAATGCAGTATTACAGTGAAAACAAGGAATACGTTCTCTTCTAATATCACCAAAACACACAGTGCACTTACCTATCAATACAATAAGGCGGGGCCTCTCACCGGGGCGTGGTCGGTATTGCGTGACTTCCTCATAAATCAGGAAGTCTGTGTTATTGGCGTCGGGAGTGGGAGGTTCCCCCGGTGAACCCTGGTGATCTTTCCTGGTGCGGAAATTTCTTCGCAGGCTAGCTGTGAGCAGAGACGCACGAGGAAGACGATTAGGGCCGGACAGCAAACAGATCGCCGATGACCGACACCACCACACCTTGAGTCTAGAACTGGGGAAAACTGCTAGAACCAAAAATGTCCCGTCTCCTCTCTCTGACTGAAACCCTAAACCTGCATCACTCCAGACAACACACTCACTGAACAACACCAGTAGGAATCAGTAACAATACCTGAGTAAAACTCCCATGAGAACGGATGGCCACAGAAGGCAGGGGCCGCCTTACTCTTGGGAGAGACTACAGCTCATATTAGACCATTTATTCAAAACCAGCATCAATCTCATCACAGCACAGAGGCAGCTGATGTAATAAGCCATGCTAGCGACGATGACGGGCGACTAATGAAGCGACATAACATGAGCTGGCATGAGGTGCAACAAAGGCCGGGTGATCACAGCCTGACATCTGGGTTTGACCTAGATCCATACAATAACAGAGCCCGGAGCTGTGGTATCAAAGTGAACAGCTGGACCTCTCTCAGGTGTATCATTGTAGCGTGGTCATGCCTAATGAGCTCTGTGCCCCCTCTAGGGGTCGCGCCCCCCACTTTGAGAACCACTGCCACAAAGACAGTGTGATACATTTAGAAACAGGGGGCAACTGGATTCACAGTTTTAGATGAATCCATGTCCTCGTTGTACAGTTGCTATAGGTTCCCCAACACCTATGGGAGGTTTCCAGCCAAATATCAGCACTCTCAACTAAGACAAATAAGGAAAAACAAAACAAAGTAATGAAAGCCGGCGACCGCGGCCAGTCCAGCTTAGACGGGCGGAGCTGCTGCGAGGTTAAACATGTGGCGACGCGTCCTCACCTACGTCCTTTCCGTTCAGAGCGCTCTCACTGTCACAGTCCTCTGTGGGGTGGCAAGCAGGAAGAGAAGAAGGATTTAGAGGAGGGATGGAGGGGTGGAGGGAGGCAAAGGGTTCAGGTTTGGGGTGTCAGAGCAGGTTAGGATGCATTAACTGTGAGGGACGGCTGGGGGGTTTGTGGGTTTGCGTCTCAATGTATGTATTCTGGGATGCATGCAAAATCTGAGGTCTACATAAGAAATTGTGAGGCCAGCGAGTCACAGCTACCCAATCAGAGCAGCTGGGGCACTTAAAAGGGACAGTATCATATCAGTGTGTATGACGCCATGTGTCCCCGGGAGCACATGCAGTGACAGGTCAGGTCCACTTACCTCTGTCTGCCCGCTCGTCTGAGGTTAGCAATGCAAGGAATGACACACACAGTATCAGCTGTAGAGAGTGACACAACGTTACAACCATTGTGCTGGTTCTGTTAGACGATTGTGAAAAACAGTTCTATACAATTGGACATCTCAGCATCATCCACTGTTACCCGTCTTCTTTATCGTCATCTCAGTGATTTGTAAAGATTTAACAAAGAAGATAAACGACAAACACACACAAGCAAGCATTTGCCCTGCAAGAACAGCATCTTATCTATTCATTCTTATAGATTGTTGAGAATTCATTAGGCTTACTTGTAGGAATCTTTGGGCACACAGAGGCAGGAAAGGAGCCCATCTTCATCCTGTACCGCAGGCGCCTGCAGGAAAAAGAGGGGAAGTGTATTTACATGTGGAGAGACTTTAAATCTAAACACAGTGAACAGGTGGGAGTCAGCGTTGTCCCGTCACCTCTCCTGGAACTGTTTGGAGGGGATGAGGGCGGCGCGCAGGTTACAGTCGGCCACTCTCTTGGCCTGCCACCAGGTGGCGTCCTCTTGGCTCACCACCTGCAGAATGTCACCCCTCTTAAAAGGAAGTCCGGCCTCTTTGCAGGGCGTGGCCTTGTCCTCAAAGGGGGTGTAGTCAAACAAGGCCCGGAGGTAAACCTGAGGGGGCAGACGGCCGCTGTGTGTCGACTCGAGGCAACGTTGTGATCGTTTAAATAGTAGAAATCTTTCATGTGATTGTTCCCGACTCTTACACCTATACTTGACCCATCCTCCCCCTTCTTACCCTGCTCTCCTTCAGTTTGTCCTCCTCTACGATGGCCGGGATGATTTTCAGGGTGATGGAGCCTTGGGACTGGGACTGCGACACAGTGACATCATTCATCACTTTCAGCGAGCGTAATGTAATACTACTGCAGCATCTGAGCTAGTATGATAGTGTGTGTGTGTGTTGTGTGCTCCCTTTACCAGAATTTGACTGATTTCAACCGGCCGTTTGTGTGTTATCAGGCTTCCATTGACCTCTCGCAGCTCGTCCCCCACATGCACCAAGCCTGGAGAAACACAAAGCAAAGATATATCCTTACTGTATCGGCTCGTCGATCATATCTGGCAACACTTGTTTGCTGTAATCTCACAAGATCAAATCTTCCGGCGCTTATCTGAAGGATTTCATCTCTGCTGGCGTCTGTGTTGAACTACTTCCACAACATAATCTCCTTACTTCTCTGGCAGTAAATCACAAGCGACGACAACCAAATGAGCAAAAGCAATCAATCTAAACGGAGATAAATTCCTACAATTCACCGACGCGTCATCATAAAGAAAAAAGCTGCGTCTCTTACCGCTCCGGTCCGCCGCCCCTCCCCTCATGATCCTGGCCACGATCACAGCACCCGTCGCGTCGTCTCGCCGGATAGTCGCCCCCTGGTGGAGGAAACCGAACCCACAAAACAGATTTCTCAATGTCTACTCACTTTACAATAACATCACAAACACGAGCTGTGTGTGAGGGGACGGGACAGGACCGACTCACCAGGGGCTCCTTGTTCTTCACCAGTCGCACAATTTTCACCGACTCTTCCTCCAGGCCGTCGTCCAGCTCCTCTGGCAGCGGCGGCAGCACCGGGTCAAAGTTCTTCTGGGCGACTGTGTCATGGGCCGACAGCACCGCCTGGCACGGAACGCACACAAAGAGACAGATACAACAGTCAAAGCTAATAGTGTGACACTAGACGCCAAAGAAATGGTGTGTGTGTATGTCGGTGTGTCTCTACCTTAAGGTGAGGAGTGCTCAGCAGAAGGAGCAGTTCTCTCTCGTCGGCCTCCAGCGCTCCGTTCTGAAGCTCCTCTGCCAGCTGCGGATTTGGACCCACAACAACATTCATTACCAATCTCCAGTTGGGCTTTTAATGAAGAGGAAGAATTGGTTGCCCTTCTACCAACATAAAGGATTAGTGGCTGCGCTTACATCCTCTGCCAGACAGGTGGCGCTGTGTAGAACTGGAGTTGGACTCTGTTGCTCAAACTGCTTCAGTTTCTCATGGATCTGCCATCAGAGTTTACACATGACAGGTTTAGATGACAACTGGCATATGATGATGAAGATGATGATGATGGGTGGAAGTCACTGAATGCTCTACCTTCATGAGGTAGCCCAGACTTTTCTCACTGAAGACGTCTTGGAGGAAGCCCAGGTCCTCCTTGTGGTTGGCATCAGGATGCAGCTGAGAGGTGAGCAGGGCCAGAGTCTCATGCAGCCCTGCAAACACACAACCGTGTTTTGACCCTTTATGGAACACACACACTCCAGTGAGCATGGTCACACGCCTGAGTGGACTGTACCTGTGCGTGTGGACATGATGGGCTGGGCTTCAATCATTGACAGGAAGCAGGAGGGTGCAGAGAGGAAGAGGAGGGCCGGAGAGCAAACAAAGAGGGGGGAAGTCTCTCTTCTCCTGCTGCTCCTGGCCTCACGTACCACAGCAATCACACCTGAAAATGAAAACAATGATACAGAATTAGAGCTTGTGTGTTTAGGTCACACACACACATGAGCCACAGATCGCTCAGCAAAGTTTGTAATTTCTCAGATACTAGAATGTTAAATATGACAACCGTGCAGCCGAGCAGCGGCGGTGATGAATCCTCTCATTGCTGCAGGCAGTGAAGCAGCCACATAATTAACTCGGGGGTAACAGAGGCTCATCCTGCTGAGACTGAGAGCGTCGCTTCATTTCATATCTGAATGCCTCTGCGTCAAACAGAGCAACACCACAATACAAAAGACACCGTTCAAAGAGATTTGGGTCACATCCAGTACTAAACTGAGTTATTAAAACGTCTTTATGTAGCTCAGAGGACGTCATGGATACTACAACATCAACAACTACTACTACTACTACCTCCCCATGCAAATGTCCCTTAAAGCAAGAGCAATTGAGCCCACATCTGGACATGTGCAGAGACAGACTGTCAGCAGTTTGTTGTCTAATTGCACGCCGCCAAGGTTCACTACTCGGGTCACTGATAGATGCAGACGTGACCTTTGACCTTCCTTCTTGAGCCCCCCCCCCCCAGCGAGAAATCAATTGTAATTCCCTGCTCAGATTGAGTCGGTCCGTTTGCCGATTCACCAGCAGCGCCCACAGTACATCAATCCTCACCACGGCGACCACAGTACAGCCACAAAGCCCTTGTTGCATCGTCTTCCTGCCTGTGTTAGGAACTCTTCCCTCCCGGCTCTCGCTCAGCCCTCCGCCTGACCCCTGATCCCTTTCCCTACATCCCTCCATACCATCCTCACTTTCTAATTACAACAGGCTTAAACCCATTCTCTCTCTCTCTCTCCTCTTCAGCCATATGGTCGTATTATCTCGTCTCCCTCATTTAAGACGGCGCAGGCTTGTGGCCGTTACGCATCGCTGAGGATTCCATTGAAAATAGAAAGTACATTAGAGGATTGTTGGCTCCGTAGCGGAGCTGAACAGCAGTAAGGACGACATGCTAAGTAATTTAGTTTAGCACCTTTTCTACCTCGTACAGCTCCTTTAAACTTAAACGCAACAAGACGCCAACGTCCTCAAAGTCCAGTTTCACATAATCTCCTCTCATCCATATTGCCCAGCCACAGCAGTCTGGTACTGGCTGAAGACAATATAGTAAAATTGCTTCATTCCATAGCAAAAACAAACCATTTAAGGCAATCTGGACACTTGCTACCGCTTTCTGCTTTAGACAGTGTGAGCCAGGTTATGGTTCCATTTCTCTCCAGTCTCCCCTTCTCACAATACATGCATACTGATTAAAATATGAATCATTCACAACAAACAGCCTGCTCTCCAGTGGGAGGTTATCTGTATGCCTGCTTCCACTCAGTAAGGGACTGAGCGACTGTTGCTCAAGGACACACAACAGAGCTTTTGGTCTAACTTCCATTACAGAAAACATTAATATGACAAACGATATGAGTAATGTCAGCTGACGACTTTAAAGTGATCCCTCTTGTTTTCCGAGGGATCCAGCGGCTGCATGACCGAGCAGGGTCGCCATGACGCCGCACCGAAGACAATTGTATGTCCTCGTCATCCCTTTGTTGTTGTTGTTTTTTTTTTAAAGTGGCGCCTTATTTTGGAGGCGTGTGATGAGAACAGATGAGCTCCAGTCAGTCTAACGCCTCTGCTGCTTCAAGGTCACACCAACCTGCCTCTGATGCTGCAAGTCACAGCTTGTCCAGGTTTATGACTCGCAGTAAATACTCTGTAGTTGCTCCTGGTAACACTCGCCCCCTCTCTCTCTCTCCTGCTTATTTCTCATCTCAATGACACCCCCAGTCAAATCAGTGTAACACTTCATTATATCGACACCGTGTTCAAAGTGCTTAACCTCATGGCATCAGCTTCTCTGCTCTCTCTCACACACACGCAAGCTAAATGTCTGCCAGGCTCATTTGCTCATGGTCGAGTCCCCAGAGATACACGGAAAGGGCCAAGGTAGCAAATGCACAGCTACTGCCATCTGCCCACTACTCTACTGCTGTGTGTGTGATGCCATTTACAATAATAATAATCCATACAGCGCTGACGATGTCGCCCACATGCCTAATCTGACCTACGCTGAAATGTCAACAGATATAAAAAACGATTTCATTTTATAACAGAACCAAAAAGGCAACATATTCAGTTTTGCTCCTATTTTGTTGTACGCACGCAAAGAGGAAATGCCTCGAAAGGACAACTGTTCCATCTGTTTGGTTCCTTTTTTGGTAACTGGCTGCTACACAGGTATCAACACCTTGACTGAGCAGCATGATAACAGCTACACAGCTTCACCTGCCAAATAGAGAGACGACGAAACACCTGAAACTGTTTGCCGCCGACGGCCAACGGTGCAGTGGAGTTCTTTTTGGCTCATGAAGTGTCGAGTCTGATTGAAGTGATTCTTATTCCCAGATGAAATGATTCCCAATCTGATGGAGTGGAAGTGTAAAACACATTGGATGCAATTTGAATATTTGCTTTGACTCAATATGCTCAAATACATTAACGAACGGGTGCTGAATACATTCCAAACATTATATCTTTATTGACACAAGCCAACCTTTAAAAACAGAGCTGGAAACATGGAAGTAGTGCAGAGGAGGTCGAGGACGTGATGGCTCTGTAAAAAGGCCTATGAATACAAAGTACATCACTCCAAAAACACCCACTCTGACATACACCGCACAAGTCACACTGGGAGAGTGTGTGTGTGTGTGTTTTCTGTAGACGCCAGTGTTTCCTTCAGAGAGTTTAACCAATGAAAACAGGATTTAGGAGCCGAAAAGTACAATTAAATGGATGATAATGGTTATTTGTTTGTGCATCAGTTTCAATAATTCAAGATTCAACAATGAAAGTTGCTCCCTTCATGTCTAAATAAATGTTGGCCTGTCTGTGTGTCTGTCTGTCTGTCTGACTGCATATCAACAAGCACCTGCTCCCTGTTTCCCTTCATGTCTGGAGGACACACATAGATTCTGATCCACGTTAATATCAAAATATTTCACAATGACAATCAACTGACTGCAGGTGACGCACGCGCACCACATGCAGCGACCACATGGCAGAAATGTTTGGAGATGATTACGCTTTGATTAGAATGTGTGTATACGGTAACACACGCCTCGGCGCTTTCGCAATCGCTTATTCCGAGTTGTGAGGAAATCGAAAGGTTTGATTGATTATTATTATGTCCCGCAAGCCACACACAGACACAAAGCGTTCTTACCTTGAGTCTCTTCCTCCGTTCTCTCTCTCTCTCATCCCCCTCTGCCTCATTCACTCTCCCTGCTGCATTCACGTACTCGTCGGAAAGCCCCGTTTGTTTTAATTGACAAGTCAAGTGAAAGAGGAACTACTGCGTGTGTATTTCCAATTATATCAAACCAACATTGGTTTTATTTACAATAATACGAAACATAGGTAATATCTGCCGTAAGTCAGTCTATATATCCAATCAGGCGCGTGCACATTAGAGAATATGCAATGCTGGGACGCCTAAACACCACGATTAGGCACCACCAAAGTAATTACATTATTCCTGACAGCTCTTGAAGGCATCACGCTCTCCTCTCTGGTCCGCCCCCTCTCTTGGTCGCCTCCTCTCTCTCTCCCTCTCCCCCCCTCTCCCTGTGTGTGTGCTACATGATTTGGCTTATGATCAGAGATGCCTTGTGGGGGACCAGTGTTATGAAAACATAAACTATGAATCATCACAGACCACAAACACAGAAACAGATGGGTCACACCTCCCTCCCCTCCCTCCCTCTATCTATCCTCCCTGTTGTGTGTGTCCACCATTCTTCAAACCCCTTGGCTCCTCCGCTCGCCCTCGTCCATTGTGAGGAGAACTTGATGTGTTGAGACATTTTACACGAGCGGGAGACGAGAGCGGAGAGCACGAGCAAAGTCACTGTGGTGGAAAATTATGGCTCAGCGTGATTCAGTGGATGATGACAAAGCATTTTAGTCAGATCAGTGGGGATCAGAGTTCTATCTTTGATAATGGCTGATGTGGCAGCAGATAAACAAAGGTGGGAGCTTCAGTCTTCTACATTTATCTCTGAAATGTCAGATAAAGCAGGGATGTGTGTTCAGATGAAGCGATAAACGGAAACAGAAATAATTCCACACAGCTGGATGAAACTTTGTTGAGAATATTAAACACTCCAAATTCTAATTTACATACAGATTAAAAACATCATTATAATTCATGGTAACCAGTTTTGCGCGTGCGGGCGCCGGAAACGTCCGTTGCCGGCACGCTTGCCGGTGAAAATCACGGACAACACGTTTTTGCCTTTAGAGTATTTCCGGCCACCGGGATCACTGTCCGACATAACCAGTGGGTCTGGCGCCCCCTGTAACTCCCAGAACTCAGGGGGGGACGATATTTAACCCGGAACCAGTTTTGCGCGGGCGCCGGGAACGTCCGTTGCCGGCTAAAATCACGGACATCACGTTTTTGCTTTTAGGCATGTATCAGAACACACCTGGGTTTAGCTCTGATTATGTAGGGAAGTTGTGCATCATAAAGTCATCTTATTCTAGTTGTAGACGCACAATGCAGCCAGGCCGCTACCCCTCCCCCCACCTTTCACTGTAAACAGCGGGTCAGGTTCAGGGCGACAGGTCATGATCTCACACTCACAGATTCAGACCAGAAGTCAAAATAATTATTAACATATTTATTTAAATGTACTTTATGTGGATTGCAGTTTGGCGCCCTGCCCACTAGATGGCGCCCCGGGATAATCAGAATACACATTTGTATTAACATCAACATTTGTACACACTGGCAACATTCCAAGCAAAGTTAAGGCGACAGAAAACACATTTCAGTTACGAGTGAAAGTGAAGCTTTCTGTATTTTTAGCCATTTTTAGTGGAGTCAGTAATCACTGAGAAATGAAGGTTTCTGGTTCTGGAGCCCTTTTGTTGACACATCAGGCCTCAGAATGTGGATTTTTGTGTTGCTGCAGGGGGTAAAAAGTGAATATTTGATGAATCAACCCGATGTGCACTAAACATCAAATGGCTGCCGTCTCTCCTTCGTTCTCTCTACTCACCGTGTACGTGGGATTTTTGAATGACGCAACACTGTCTTCCCCAGAGGGCTCCGACTGGTGGGAGAAAGATGAAGTGTTTTCAAAGGGTTCTTGACATGCCTGTGTGCAGAACCCGTGCGTGTACACACATCACGCACGAGATCAAGCTCACACACAAATACAGGCAACTCAGCCTTAAGATATTTTTGCACACTACCTTAAAAAACAACCTCCAATGTTGTGCAGAGTGTTAAATATCTCAGCACTTCACTTTTGATTCGTATACTGAGCAAAGAACAGCAGGTAACATTTGACACGTCTCCATGGCTACCTGAGCACTTGCAGCAGTTGGTTGAGGGGAAGTGGCTCCAAGGTCTTCTGTCTCTGAGACATATGCTGGGTTCACAAAGGCCTCCTAAAACGGAGAAGAAGGCAGGAGGGAGGATTCATAAACAGCAAACAAAAAGGGGATTTCAAACTAGTCCAAACCGACCTTCACCATGTCAGCACTGGCAGGTTTGGTTGCACTTCTGTCAGGCTCCTCCTCCTCGTCCTTGTACAAGGGATTATTCAAGTTCTCCTCAGAGCCAGGACAAAGGACAGATTAGAACCAGTGGATTGTAAAATAATTCACCACACGCACGCAAATAAATCACATCTCCCGCCCTTCACTGACCTGCTTTGTTCCGTCGGGAGCAGAGATGACCGTCGCCTTGCCGTTGGTCGTCGGTTGTTTCCCTGCTTCATACCCTGGGTTGTTGAAACTCCTCGGATCCACCTCCATCATGGACACGGACGTGGAAGGCACCTGACACCACACGGATCACCATTACTCACAATTGTTACGAGAGCAAACAGCGAACAACATCTAGAGAAAGCTACCGACCTCTTCTAGACTCTTCTTTGCTTCGTTCTCTTCCGTTTCAGGTTCATTTGGAGGCGAACCATTTCTGGAAAACAACATAGAATGTAGTGACGTGATGGAAATGAGTGGGGGAGGACGTGGTAGTGGGGGTGGAGTCCTGAATGGGGAACTTCACTCACCTGAAGCTTCGCAGGTTGGGCATCTTGGGCATGGAGGGCATGGAGGGCATAGAGGGCATGGAGGGCATGGAGGGCATGCTGTTGCGTAATGTTCCCAGCAGGCCGGCTTTCCTTTGTGCCGCGAAGATCAGAAAACCGAGCAGCACCACGACCACTGCAGTCACTCCGAGGGCGATCGCAACTGAGAAAGAGGGACAGAGGAGGATGGAGGGAGGGGAGAGCGCGGTGAGGCAACAGCCAGCTGATCACCGCTAAGAAACGTGTTCAGAGTTACAAATGAACAAATGATGGCTACAAAAATGAATGTACTTGATGTGACCACAGTGATGTCCTTTTGAGTGCAGAACTCTCCGGACCACCCTGGAGCACACCTTTAACAAAGAGAAGAAGACTTATTGGAGTTACAACATTAAGAACACTTTGTCTTCAGGTACCTAATTTGTTTAAAATGTGATTTGAATTTGAATCCGGCGAAATTCTCACAGGCAAAGCGTCTTGCTGTCGTGAAAGTAACAAGTGGCTCCGTTCTGACATTGGCACGGCGGGGGCATGGTGGCTGGGGGGTCAAACCCTGAGGGGGAGGAGTCACATCAGCCACGGCGAGTGAGAGTCTACTTCCCCCGGCGCAGAATCTCACACAATATCTGCTTCTAAACTTTTAGACGCAAAAGTTCTTACCTGAGTCGCATTTAGTGTTACTGCCGGGCAAGAAGAAGGTTCCCTCTGGACAGGCACAGCTGTAACCTCCAGGCCGCAGCAAACACAGGTGACTGCACGATCCCTTACATGGGTTCTTCACTGGAGAGAGAGAGAGAGAGAGAGAGAGAGAAACAAACAAAATCACATATAGGCACATTATAGCACATGCTTGATAAGTTCTGCATTTGTGTGTGTGTGTGTGTGTGTGTGTGTGTGTGAAGCTTACTGTTGATGGAGTTGTATCTCTGCTGTTGGAACACTGCGATCTGGGTGAGCCAGGGTCCGCCCGTCAGCAGTTTGGTTTTGGGTCCGCGGCCAAACTTATCCTGCCGAAACACCTCCCCTTTCTCCTGGGTGCTCCAGTAAATGTGGTCCTCAAACACGTTCACACTAAAGGGGTTCCGCACATCTAAGCACCATACAACAATATGTCAGGTTTAAAGCAAATCTGAGTAAGCAACTGGACAGAATTGGACATTAGGACAGCCAATAACAGACTCTTACAAACTCTTGTCCTTCCTCATCCTCACCTATGTACAGAGCCGTTTGTCTGTCCTCCCCTGAAGGCAGTATAGATTCTATGCGGCTCTCTTTGGAGTCGGACCAGTAGATTCTATCGCCGTTGGTGAAGTCGACGGACAGGCCGGTGGGCCAACCCAGGCCGTCCGCCACCAGGACTTTCCTGTTTTGACCGTCCAGCCAGGAACACTCGATCTTGGCCACATCCCCACGGTCGGCCCAGTACAACATCCTAAAGGAGAACGCAGGAGATGGAATGAGAGAATGAGAAAATGAGACGAGATGTTTGACTTCATGTCTTTTGCACAGAGAAAAAAGACAGAGACAAAGACAGCTTCTTAAAATCCATCATATGTGTCTCACTGCCTCACCCCAGTCGTGGGTTGATAGCCAGAGCTGACGGGTGTCCCAGCTCCGTCGTGACCACGTACTTCCTGTAGCGTCCGTCCAACGTGGCCACCTCTATCCTCTTCAGCCTGGAGTCTGCCCAGTACAGGTTCCTATTGGCAGAGGGAGTACAAATCCACATCGCAAAACTCTACAGTGACGTGTTGGAAATTTAGGGCACCAATTCGTGTCGGGTCCTCACCTGCCCACCCAGTCCACAGCGATGCCATCTGGCTTGGTGATGTGGTTGAAGCCGAGGTCAACGGCGGCCCCGATGTTGTTGCTGCCATCGTCCACCGAAGGTAAGTACGCTCGCTTAATGGCACCGGCTAGAGCTCCCTTACCGGCCATAGTGAAGTACACCATACCTGACAAAGGACGACATCATCACCATCACCGTCTCTGATCACAGTTCCTTGCAGTATCTTGTACTTCTGTGAGGGATTGTCCTACTAAATCCAGTGTTGTTGTGATCCCAGTCGTAGTCCACAGCCATGATGTGCTCCTCTTCTTTCAGGAAATCGTGGTAGGCCTCCGTTTGCAGGTTGAACCTCCGGATACGAATGTTTTCCGGTAGCAGCAGTAGAGGCGTCGATCCTGGTGTAAAAGAGAAACGACAGTCACGCCTGAACTTCAGCTGATTCATTTCACAAACACCGCACAACCCACAGGTGCGGAGAAGTTTTGGGTCCTTTCTGCGCTCTCACCTTCGGCCTCGCACATGTTGCCGTCGCCAGCTTTTCGGTAGCCCGGGGCGCAATCGCAATGATATCCGCCCTTGGTGTTCTCACACAACTGAGGGCAGGTGCTGAACACTTCACACTCATTGATGTCTGAAAGAAGAAGAAGAAGAAGAAGAAGGTATTCATGCATTATGTTCTGTGCCTTTCAACATTAAAGCAAAGGTCACAGCCAGCAAGCGCCAACAATTGCAGACGAATATAGCTGATCGCTGGTGAATTGTGTTGGTGTGTGTGTGTGTGTGTGTGTTTTCTGTAGACACCAGTGTTTCCTTCAGAGAGTTTAAACTGTCTGTGTCTGTGTGTGATTACCCAGGCAGGTGTAGGTGTTTGTCAGGTCCACTTTGTATCCAGTTCGGCAGGAGCAGATGAAGCCTGTGCCGTTCAGGTTGGTGCACAAATGGTGGCAGCGTTTCTCATCCTCACAGTTGCGATCTTGGCCGAAATCTGGCGTCAGGTGACACAAAGCACATTGCCGCCATCCGCACTCTGATTTGTCAAACTGCAAAGTGTGTTGTGTGCGCGTGCGTGAGTGCGTTGTGCGTGCGTCACTCACTACAGCCGAGCTCGTCTGTGAGGTCACCGCAGTTGTCGTTGTGGTCGCACACGTAGGGCAGAGGCACGCAGTTTCCGTTGCTGCACTTGAACTCCTGCAGCGTGCAGGGGGCCTGCGTAGGCTTCCGGCCTGGGACAAACACACAAACAAACACACACACACACACACACACACACACACACACACACACACACACACACACACACACACACACAGAAGGCAAAGTCTGTCAATCATCACTTGTTGCTAGCTATACACACACACACACGATCTGACATAAATATCATGCGTGTGGATTGAATCTATAAATTGGTCAGTAATCCTGATATAGAGAGTGTAGATAGATATTGTGTGTGTGTCGGGTGTCGTACAGAGCTCTTCCTTCTCATCGCTGCCGTCTCCACAGTCGTCCTTCTGGTTGCACAGCAGGCCGGAGTAGATGCAGTAGCCGTTGGCGCAGCGAAACCTGGACGGCATCTCGCAGGTGATGTCCCCTGCTCAAACACACACACACAAGAGTTAGGATACAGTTCTTGAGTACACACCTCTGTCCTCGGGTTGGGTTTGGTCACAGTCACTCACAGCACAAACTGAGCTGTTCGTCAGATCGATCTCCGCAGTCGTCCATGCCGTCACACACCCAGCCCTGGTTCACACACAGGTGGTTTGCACACTGGAACTGGTGGTGAGGGCACCAACGGCCTCCTGGGTAACGAGTAGCTGGCGGGGTGATGAAGATGAAAAGGTCAGGATTTAGTTTTTATTTTGAGGAGAGAGATATTCTGAAACTGTCACATGTGTTTCATACTGTGTAGGCTGGAACAAGCAGATACTATAGAAACACATAATATCACAGAGAAAAACTAAATTCAAGTAGACTATAATCAGGCACGCTGGCCGTAATATTAATGTAGTGATTGTGGCGTTAACTTACGACATCTGCTCTCATCTGACACGTCATCACAGTCGGCCCGGCCGTCACACTGCAGGGCAGCTGGGATGCAGTGACCTGAATCACAGCGGAACGTACCTGGACGACACGTCTTCAGCTCTGGAAGGCAGACAAAGAATTCAGAGCCTGATCGTACGTGTGTGTGTGTGTGTGCGGGTGTATGTATCGTGCTCACCCACCGCATTCTCGTTCATCTGAGTTGTCCCCACAGTCGTTGTCGTGGTCACACACCCAGTTCCCAGGGATGCACTGTGCGTTGTCACATCGATATTCACTCTCTGAGCACGGCCTTGGCTCTACACACACACAAAAACACACACAGAGTCCATTCATTAGAGTCCACGGTCTTGATATGCATCTATATGGAAGTGAGAGGACTACAACACTCACGGCAGTTCCTCTCATCCGAGCCGTCGCCACAGTCGTTGTTGCCGTCACACTGCCAGCGGATGGGGACGCAGCGGTGGTTGTCGCAACGGAAATCTCCTTTGGGGTCACAGGTCACGGCCGCTGTGTGTGAGGAGGAAAAGCTAGAAATCAGACTATTCCTGACCTCTGCTAAACCTGGTCTTTAATTGAAACCAACAACTCAACTGACCGCAGCCTTCCTCGTCGCTGTTGTCGAGGCAATCGTCGATGCCGTCGCATCGTGCCGACTGGGGAACGCAGCGGTAGTTTGACGCACAGGAGAACTCGGTATCCTTGTCGCACTTTTTCTCCACTGGACAAAGAGAGAGAGGGAGAGAGAGAGAGAGAGAGAGAGTGCAAGAGAGAGAGAGACAAGGGGAAAAGATGAAGGGGACGAAGAGGGAGGTTGAGGAGGAGGTTGATCTCTTGCCGCTTCACTTACTGCAGGTTCGATGGGGCTCGTCAGATCCGTCCCCGCAGTCATCCTGAGCGTCACACACGTAGATCGAATCTATACAGCGGTTATTGTCACACTGGAACTGTCCCGGTTTGCACGTCTTCTGGGCGCAACCTTCCGGGTCCTCGTCGCTGCCGTCTGTGCAGTCATTGAGACCATCGCAGTGCCAGGATATAGGGATGCACTTCTTGTTCTTACACTGGAACTGGTTATCCGTGCAGCGATGGTCACCTGAGGGGAGAAACGGCTGTGTGACTTGGGTTTTTTCCGGACTAAGCTTCAGTGTGAGAACTTTCTGTGGAATCGGGTAGGAGACAGTTGTTTCCAGAGAGCTTGTCTTACTGCAGAGGGCAGCGTCCTCGTCTGAGCCATCGGGGCAGTCTGGATGGCCGTCGCACAGGTAGTTGGGAAAGGTGCAGTTGCCGTCTTGACACTGGAAGCGGCTTATGGGGCAATACCTGGGCGGGCAGGTCTGAGGTTCATCTGAGCCGTCGCCACAATCCGACTGTCCATCACATTTCCTCCATATGGGAACACACCTGAGGACGAAAATTAAGAGCAGCAGAAACAGATTTGTTAGCTGAATTGGCAAACTCATTACAAAGTACTTGCATGCCTGAATGAAATCCTCTTCAACCTGACCTCTCGTTGTCTCCGCAGCGGAACTGTGTGCTGGAGCAGTCAGCTACACACTGGATCTTGAAGCCCACCATAATGCCGATGAAGTGATCTGGACACTGGCAGGTGGCACTCTGACCTCCAGGGCCAATCAGACACAGATGACTGCAGGTCAGGTGATGGGAGGAGCAGGGGTTCTCACCTGGGAAAGTGAGCAAACGAGAGGAAAATGTGGATTTAAGTCGTTTCTACTCATTATTCAGATCATTCAGACAGCTGGAAAGAGTTGTTTTCAAAGCAAATAAATGAATCCTGTTCTCGACGTCTCCCTGGACATCTCCACATGGAGCATGTAAGGTTTCAACTTACTGCGAGGTTGCCTGTAGGGGTGGCAGACGTGAATGTCGTTGGGCCGATGTGTGTTGTTGCCCATGAAGGTGCGCTCATCACCGGTGTACTTGTGGGCCTTCTCCACAGTGTGTGTGTTCCAGTCTGTCCAGTACACCCAGTCCTCAAACAAGGTGACGGCAAAGACGTGAGGGAGAGTGCCGGCGATGGCGCGGTGTCGGTTCTGCCCGTCCATGTCTGCAAAGCTGTGTGTGGGGTTGAGGTATGATTGAAACACTCAGACATTTTTTACAGACAAAACAACACTATAATACACTTCTATAGACTGAAAATAGATTTTTCTCACTCCAGAAAGTTGAGGTGGGAATCGGCGAAGAAGATCTTGTTGGTGGTGTAGTCTATGGTCAGAGAGTTGGGCCACTCCAGCTTGGCTGTGATGATGGCGGTGGCGTTTGTTCCGTCCATGCCGGCCCTGCCAATATAGGCCTTGTCACCCCAGTCGGTCCAGTAGAGCCATCTGGAGAGCAAGAGGAGGGATTTATTATTAGTGTGTGTATTTCAGGTGAAGATGTAATAAAATCCAACCAGAATTAAATGTTGTAGTGCAATTCAAAACAAACAAGAATGTAGGTTTATGCTTTTGTGTAAGTGTGGATTTTCCTTGTCTCTGTAAATCATATGATGTGTGTGTATGCGGTGTGTGTCAGTACCCATATTTAGGGTTGACAGCCACAGCACGAGGTCGGGTGAGTACATAAGAAGCATTTCCGTTTGCTATGAGTCCAGACAGCAGCTTCTTCTGGTTGCGCCCGTCCACCTCCATCACATGAACGGATCCACTGTAACCGTTGACCCAGTACACCTTCCTGAGACGGACAAACACATATACAGACAAGAATCATCCCTTTGACTTATTCTATCAATAACTCAACACCAAATAATGCATTTATACAGCGACAGAAACAAGCTGTGACCTCCCACTTCACACACCTGCCCACCCAGTCCAGCGCCAGGCCCTCTGCTCCTCCCAGGCCCTCGTTCAACAGCGTCTCCCTGTCTGTCCCGTCGAAGCGCATCCTCTCAATCCGACTCGCCCCCGCATCTAGCCAGTACAGCCTCTTCTCACTGTAGTCAAAATCCAGCGCCACAACATTGTACAGCCCCTGCAGGACTATACTCAGCTGTGACCCATCAGTGGTCAGATTTCTGATGTAGTAGCGGTTAGAGTACAACAGGTAGGGGGCGACGCCACTGTTCTGCCGACAGGTGCGTCCGTCCGGTTCCCGGATGTACCCCGGGGCGCACTTGCAGTAGTAGGAGCCGACCACGTTCTCGCAGATCTGGCTGCATACGGCGGGCGTTTCCAGGCATTCGTGGACGTCCTCGCAGGCTTTGCCGTCGGGCATGAGCTTGTACCCGGGGTGGCAGGAGCAGTAGTAGCTGGTGAGGGTGTCGGTGCAGAGCTGGGCACACTTATGGACGGATGGGTTTCTGCACTCATTGATCCCTGAATGGATCGAAAAGGAGGAAGACAAGAACACTGGGTGACACATATGTATTAGTTATGTGTCTGAGCCATCAAATTGTGTAGTTTTTTTTAAATGAAACCAAGAGAAACGCTGACTTAATGGATGCAGTTAACAGTAACAGCCGCTAGAGGGCAGTAAAAGTTACCCAGCTGTTTTAACACATTTTCCCCCAGATTTTCTATTTATTCAACTTGAACATAAAACATTTGAATTTAATTTACAATGACCCTACGCCCATGTTTATATAACCAACACAATATACAAAACTAGTTCACCCAAAGCAAATATATCTGTGTGCATCTCACCGCAGCCTTTTTCGTCGCTGTTGTCCTGGCAGTCCTTCTGTCCGTTGCACACCTTGCTGAGGTCGACGCACTGGCCCGACTTGCACATGTACTGCTGGGGGGCACAGGTGGGCTGGGGCGTGACGCACAAGCTGTCCGCCTCATCTGACCCGTCCAAGCAGTCCATGTCCCCATCGCAGGTGTAGTAGCCCGGGATGCAGGCGCCATTGCCGCAGACGAACTGGTCGCTGCTACACGTGTCGTAGGTACAGCCCAACTCGTCGCTGCCATCGCCACAGTCGTCAACGTGATCGCACCTGAGGAGGAAGAGGAGCTTTTTAAAGCATTACGTTCTTAATAGTTACCGGGCACAACATTTAAAACACACACTTCCACACTTACTGGTAATGGACGGCGAGGCAAATGCCGTTGGAACAGGCGTACTCATCCATGTGGCAGGTACGGTTGGGGCAATTTTGGAGCTCATCCGCTGCATCGGCACAATCTCTGTTCCCATCACACACCAAGTTTAGGGAGATGCAGGTGGGGTGGCCGGGGTACCAGGTTGGGCATGTGAAACTGTTTGGACTGCAGGTACGCTGGCCTGCAGGAGATGCATAGAGGAAAGAAAAGGGTTAACTCAACAGGTGATGGAGAAAACTGTATAATAAGAAATACATACAGAATACTTTCATTCAACTTCACGAAAACACAGTGATCACATTAACTTATACCTCCAAACAGCTCAATGAATAAATGTCTGAGCGGTATCTCACCACATTGCAGTTCAGGAGCCTCGTCACTATTGTCCCAACAGTCATCACTGCCATCACACACAAATGACTGGGGGACGCAGTTTCCATTGGTACAGGAGAAGTCACTGGGTCTGCATGTCCTGATTTCATCCTCTGGACAAAGAAACAAACACTTTCACAAAACATGAAGCAGACGTTAAGTGGAACTGATCCTAGTCTCCTGTTTTACATACGGAGCGATGAACATTGGCATCGACATAAAGACAGAGAAACATTAGATGTCGCTGACCACAGGAGGGAGGTTCATCTGTCCCGTCACTGCAGTCGCTATAGTCGTCACACACCCAAGACTTAGGAATACACCTTCCTTCATCACAGCGGAACTGTTCTGGGGAGCACGTGCGACCCGCTGTAGTACAGCGAACACACACACACACACACACACAGAGACACAGAATTGCACAGATGAATTTCCTCTGTATAAAACACCGCATATATATAGGATTTTAATTGGGTTGACAAGGACAAGTGGATCTCACACACACACACACACACACACACACACACACACACACACACACACACACAAGCTGATTATTCAACTTGCCGCAGAAGAGAGGATTTTCATCGCTGTTGTCTCCACAGTTGTTGTAGCCATCACACAGGTTAGTAGGGTAGATGCAGATGTTGGTATTTTCACATTTGACCTGGTTTGACGGACAGGTCCTGTCGGCTGGAAAGGAGCAATGCAGGCAAAAGAGACACTATAGTAACTTAAATAAAGTCTGTAACAGGAGGACGCATGCTTTATGTAAATTAGATATTCCTATTTAGCATTTATTTGTTCAGAATAAACTTGTGCTTTTTGGGAATCTTACACTAACTTCAAATGATCTGTCTATTCAATGTCTTAATTCAGCACTCACGACAGTTGATCTCATCGGAGGTGGCGTTGTCTCGGCAGTCATTGCGGCCGTCACAGACGAAGGATGAGCTGATGCAGCGTCCGTTGGCGCAGGAGAATTCCGTGGCGGGGTTACAGGTGGGGAAGGGGCACCACAGCTCATCACTGTTGTCACCACAATCGTCCACGTAGTCGCAGGTGTAGCCGAGCATCACGCAGCGCCCGTTGTCACAGGTGAAGTCCACAGGCGAGCAGGTGTGGAAGGCTGGGAGGGTGCGAGAGTGTGAATTTGCTTTTCACCCATTAAAAAACCATAGTGTTTCCAAACAACGATGCAAAATGGCATTATTGAAACATTTACTAATGAGTAGAGGACACAATCTCTCACCACACACTCGCTCCAGTTCATCTGATTTATCCGCACAGTCGTTGAAGCCGTCACACTTAAAGCGTGTTGTGATGCAGTCACCATTGAGGCAGGTGAACTGCTCGGGTTGACAACGTTTCCCATTGTCTTGGATACAGTCTTTGCCATTGTTGGTCAGGTACCATTTCCCTTGCTGAGGACACTGGCACTCCGGGCCTGTTGGACCTGCAGGAAAGATTGAGGGAGGTAAGGGAGCGGTAAGAACCTGATGACATGAACCAGAACCAATGTCAACCAGTCTGCCCTTACCGGGAACGCAGACATGACTGCAGCCCCCGTTGAACTGTTGACAGGGGCTGGAGCAGCTCTCCTGCTTGGATTCGGCAAAGACGTGTATGTCGTTTGGTCGGTACTGCAGTCTGTCTGTCAGCGCTGTAAAGCCAGAGCCATCATCCTTTCCGGCCCTGTGGACGGATCTGGTGGTCCAATCAGTCCAGAAGATATCTTGCTGGAAGACAGTCACGGCGAAGGGGTACTGGACGCCATGCAGAATCACTTGGCGGTTCTCACCAGTCAGTGATGACCGCTCGATCTTGTCTCTGAGGAAAATGTGCAGGGTGAGAAGATTCATTTCTGACACTAATCATTATTATTGTTGTTGTTTACATGTGTGGGACAGCTGGACGTACAGTGAGGCATCGGCCCAGTACAGCATCCTCTCCTCATAGTCCAGAGACAGGCCATTAGGTGTTGACAGGCCAGTGTTGATGATGGCCGTCCGGAAGTTTCCACCCAGTGTTGCTCTCTCAATCTTAGCCGGGTAGGCCCAGTCAGTCCAGTATAGGTAACTGGAAATGAGAGGTTAGATCAGAACACTGATTTTCAAAACCAAATCGCCACCATACTATGTCAAGTTTACGGTAATGGTCACTTAAATGATGGTATGTTGCTTTTACCCGTAGCAGGGATCAACGACAATTCCCCTGGGACGGTTTGCTTGGGCGACAACTGATCGGTTCAGCCCAGTCATCCCAATGGCCTGGACATTGCGTCTGTAGTAGTCAGTGAAGTAGAGGCGCTTGTTGACCCAGTCATACGCCAAACCCTCTGGATCGTCCAAATCTGAACAGAACGACAACATAAATGAATACATTCGATGTACAGGGAGCAGGAATCATTCCACAGAAAGTCATTCCACAGACTAAACTCACTTGCAGCTAAAATAACAGGTGGGCTGGTGACTGATGTTGTGCTGATGTAGCCAATCTTGCTGCGACCGATCCCCATGTACTGGGTGTAGAAGATCCGCTTCTCCTTGAAGTCATAATCTAATGCCATCAAGTTGTATCCAAGGTTGAATGTGGGATAGGGGGTGCTGTGATCCTCGGGGTCTAACCTCATGCTGTTCAGGGTGTAGTCTGTGGTAAAAACTAAAAACTCCTGATTTCCATAACCGCATGTTACTCCATTACTCAGGAGGGAACCATGGGCACAACCACACTTTGGTTGCTCCTGGCCTGGAATGGCAAAGCAGAGCTGTTGGCAGCGGCCGTTATTTTCCTGGCATGGATTGAAGCCCACCTGGCTGGCAGATGTTGGCTGGACGTGTGGATCAAAGACTGCGACATCCCTCAGCCCATCTATATCGCCTCGGATTACCTGGAAACATGAATCAACTAGTGGTGTAATGGTTTCTGGTTTCAATCAGAGAGGAATTCTGGACACGGATTGGGGAACATCCCTTTAGTAACTGTGTCATCGTGTGTATTTCCCTATGATGAACACTAAGGCTAAAACTGTAGCCTGAATGATTCCACTCTCACCTCTGGCTGCTCACTGTTGGCTGGGTCCTTACTGGCCTGGAAGAGCTTCCCAAGCTTGTTGTCTACCCACAGCATGGTGTTCCCAAATATGGCAATTCCAATCGGAGATGGATAGCGGCTTCCATCACGGATAGTAACTCTTTGAGTACCATCTGGAGCCATGCGGGAGATCATGTCAAGAACATCATCAGTCCAGTAGAGGAAGTCATTTGTGTAATCAATGGTTAGGCTTCGGGGTGACGCCAGACGTTCTGATGTCAGTATCGTGCGATTGGTGCCGTCCAGCAGGGCTCGCTCAATCTTGGGTGATTGGCCACCATCAGTCCAGAAGAGGTAGCGCAGTTTGGGGCTGACGGCTAACTGACGGGGCTGATCGTGGGAGGTCTTGAGGAGGACCAACCTGTAAGAGGTGTTGATGGCGAGCACCTCCAGGAAAGTCTGCTTTTCAAAGGCATTGGTGAAATACAAGTTGCCTAAAGGGGAGAATGCAGAGAAGAAAGAGGAAAAGGCAAAGAAGAGAAGGATGCAGTCAACATACGCATGGAAATGGTCTGAAAGGTAAAATGTAGAGCCAGTACAAAATATAAAGATGGACATGGATTCATACCAGCAACCCAATCCACAGCAAGGCCCTGGATGCCTTTTACCCCAATTCCAGAGTTGACCACAGTACTGTAGCGCCCTCCATCTGTTTTAGCCCTGAATATCCCCTTGTAGGAGCTATAGGTGCTGTTGTCAGTCCAGTATACAAAGCCAGATTCAATATGGACGTTCAAGTTACTCCGAATAGAGTAGGAGGCTGTGAAGGAAACCAAAACATTGTTAGATCCTGACCTACAGCTCGTCATCTATTTAGTTTCCATCAAAGTAACAACGAAACCAACATACATCCACCAACGGGCACCATAGCTTCAGAGTGATCAGAGCTGTTTATGTGGAAGCCACGGAGGTATCTAGAGGTTGAGACGATGGCGAAAGATTCATACTGTTCACAGCGGGTGCCATCTTGGGAAGGGTTAAAGCCAGTGGTGCACGCACAGGTCTTTTGGTTTCCTGGTTTGGGTAGACAGATGTGGGGACAGCCGCCATTGCTGGAAGTGCAAGCATTGCTCGTCCCTGCTGAGTCTGCGGTTGGATAGAAAAACTGTTGTATTTAATTTGTTCTCAGGCCTCGCAATATGTCAGATACATATTTGGTTGAGTGGTTTGAGTCGTACTGTCTCTGGCATGCACTTTGAGGGCTCGCAGGCCTGACATGCCGCTCCTCATCACCACCATGTCAGCGCCGGTGTCCTTGTTCACCCTCTCAATGACCTCATAGTCCAGATCAGTGTAGTAGAGGTGGTTCTGGTAGATCGTCAGGCCCCAAGGATGAGACAAGCCCCTGACAACCGTCATCCGGACAAGTCCATCCATGGTGCCGCTCTGGATCTAGAGGGGAAGTGAAGTTGTTGAATCAGGATCATGAAGCGTGGGAGTGATGAACCTACAGTGGTGCTCTCCACAAAATCCTCGAGATGCATTGTGACTTTATTTTTGTTCTTATTAGGGCGACCCACCTCGCCTGTGCCCGCCAGGCCCCAGTACAGTTTACTGGTGGAGATGTCAGTGGTGATAAACCCGATGTTTGGCAGGTCGTTTCTGTAAAGGATCGTAGGGTTTCCTCCATCCATGTCAGAGCTGCCGACCTTTGCAGGAACTCCAGCGTCTGACCCTCTGTCTGTCCAGAACAACTTCCTGCAGAAAACAGGATTGAGACATAGGTTAAGATACATAAGAACATATATATCATTTGCATTATTTGTGTAAAAATAACTGCAATGACATGCTTTACCCTCGCGCTGGATCTAAAGCTATTCCAACTGGATCGCCTACACCTTCTGGTTTGCCTGTGGAGGTGATGAGTGTCTTTCTGTAGTGCTGGGCTCCATCAACACGGATCACCTAAGAGGATTGTTGAGTTTCATTTATATTGTTGCGCCACAAAACCAAAAAGCCAAAAAATAAGGGACAAAACATCAAGGGAGAATAACAGCTATATTTGAGTTTTAATGTATAAAGCTGAAACTAAATATAGAGATACAGTATTCCTCATTTTATTCTCTGTGATCCTTTTCCCCCTGGACCTTACCTCTATGCTGTTAGCGGTGGGATTGGTATAGTACATTACTCGGCCTATCCAATCAAAAGCCAGACCGGAAGGCGAGCCCATGAAAGCAGCCGGAGCAAACTGCGTCCTGTTGGTACCACTGGTCTTCACCCGCCATATAGATCCCTGAGAGATGGAGCACACAAGGGTAAGGCAGGGTGGGTTTTCATCATAACTCATACATACTGTACATATTCTCAAGGTTCAGCTTAAGACCTGTGACCCACAATGCTCTGCACCCAGTAGACAAACTGCTCCTGGTCATCAAAGTCGATGTCGCGCCCTTGGGTGATGCCGGACACAGGGGCCATTGCATTGTTGGTCGGATCTTCGGGGTCCAAGGGAATCCCGAGAATCACTGACTCTCTCACAACCATCAGGAAGGGCGTGTCATCTGGAAGAGGAGATGATTTTGCCAGATTGGAAGAAGGTACACAGTAACAGGTGAAAGGTGAAAACGAAAACAAAACAAAAGTACCTTTGGTGCAGGTGCGTCTATCATCGCCGAGCTTCCAGCCAGACTCACAGTGGCAGGTGTAGTATCTGGGTCTCAAGCCGGAAAGCAGACACAGCTGACTGCATAGGTGCTCGCTGCATGGGTTGAAAGCTGCACACAGAATCACACTGTCACTTTAGGTCATGGATTCTTGAGCTGTGGTTACTGCAGCTTCACAACTACCACATTCCTCCCCCCCATTTGTTCTGATGCTAAAGTGCAAAGCCGTACCTGCAGGCTGTTTGATAGGGTGGTCCATGACTATGCCCATGGGCTGGTAGACGTTGTTCATCAGAGTGGTGATGTTGCCACCATGGAACTTGTTGGTCCTCATCACCTTGCTGGTGTAACGCTCTGACCAGTAGATGTGATCTTCGAAGATGGTCATACCGTGCGGGTGCTGGAGAACCTGGTTCAATAAAGTGTGTATAAACAAAACCCAACGCCAGTGCTACAAGCAGTTCTGCATTTTTGCCTCAATCACCTTCTGATTTCTGTATTAATCTATACTCATCATCATCACAAATGTATTTTTTTAAGACCTGAAACAAACTAAACCTACCGTGTCACTTGCCATGACCTGATATCGGTTGTTGCCGTCATAGTCGCAATAGTCAATGTACTTCAGGTAGGCGTCTGCAAAGTAGACCCTGCGTGTGCTGTAGTCCAGGGTCAGGCCGTTGGGCCAATAGAGCTTTGTGCTGACGATGACTCGTCTCATGGCTCCATCCATGTCAGCCCGTTCAATCCTGGGGTTCTGACCCCAGTCTGACCAGAACATTAGGTTTGTACTGGGAGAAATAACAGTCGGATAAAGACGTGTCACTGAAGTTGATAGAATAGAATATGCAACTTATCAAAACTTTGTTTAATAACAGAAGAGTCTCATCATACTGGTTGCGAGGATCCAGGACGAGTCCACGGGGGCTGGTAACATTCTTGGCGAGGAGAACTTTCCGGAAGCGGCCATCCAGAGTAGATACCTCAATGGTCTCCATGACAGAGTCGGTCCAATAGAGGTTCCGAGCCGCCCAATCCACAGCTATAGTCTCTGGCACCATCACACCCGAGGAGAACACCTGAAAGAACACACACACAACGGACAATGTTAACAGCACTGATTGAAAGCCTACAAATTGGAGGAATGTTTTGTGTCTTTTTAAACACATTTGCTTGATCGGTTCTCTCACCTGACGTCTGTCGGTGCCATTCTGGAATGCGCTCCATATCTTTTTCTGTGAGGTGTCGGCCCAGTAGATTCTGGAGGTCACACGGTCAAAGTCCACCGACACAATGTTTGAACCACTGACCACCGGACGCAATTGAGGCGGTCTCTTATTTATCCAGTTGGCCATTATTTGGCTGCGTTTGGTAACCAGAAGCACAGCCGCTAGAGGGTCTGATAGGAAAGAAAGATGATTTATTTGATTTGCATTGTATTTTGATAGACAAGTGACCACACTGCACAGAGGGCTGCCTATAATATCTATCACGTTGAGGTTGGTTGCTCACCGGCAGCTTTGCAGGTGCGTCCGTCAGGCTCCAGCAGGTAACCGTCTGAGCAGTAGCACCTGAAGCTCCCTCTCTCGTTGAAGCACTGCTGGCTACAGAAGCCGGGGATCAGACACTCGTTGATGTCATCGCAGGTCTTGGAGTCGTTGAGGAGCTGGTACCCTGGTGGACAGGTGCACTGGGCCCCATATGGACCTTGGATACAACCATTACTGCAGCCCCCATTATTCAGCGAACAGTCATGCTCGTCTTCACAGAAAAAACAAAGAAGCGAGAGTTAAACATTTTGTATTTTTGTTGCATTTTGTTGTATTAAGATATATTAATATACGGCCGTGATCACATTTCACTCAGACTTGGGTATACTCACTGCAGAGAGGTGACTCATCTGCTCCATTGGGACAGTCCCTCTGGCCGTTGCACACCTTGTCCAGCTCAATGCAAACCTGGTCGGTGGGGCACTGCCACTGTTGGTTGGGGCAGGAGAAAGGAGGGGTGGGGCAGTCCTGTTCGTCACTTAAGTCCCTGCAGTCGTTCTCACCGTCGCACAGCCAGCTTGTAGGGATGCAGATCTTGTTGGCACACTGGAAATAGTTTGCTCTGCAGGTGACAGGCGGGCAGGAGTTGTGTTCATCAGACCCGTCTTCACAGTCAGAGTGGCCGTCACATTCCCACTCGTCTGGCACGCAGAAGCCATCGGCCTGGCACTGGAATTCGTCATTGTTGCAGAGGCCTGGAAGCTGAGTGGCTGAAGGAGACAGACAAAAAAGTGACTTAAGCATGGAGAGGATAAAAGGATTCTGCTGTTATTCTGTCATTGCGTAACCACGGTATTAAGATTCATCAAACGAGTCAGTGTCGTGAACTTACGACAGTCAGCCTCATCAGAACGGTCCCTGCAGTCAAACACCCCATCACACTTATATCTTGAATTGACACACTGGTCCCCACTGGCACAGGCAAACTCGTAGGACTCACAAGCAAACTCTTCAAGTGAAAGCAAGAGAAGACAACATTATAAATACAAAAATCAACACTCCCAAAACAAAGGAGGGAAAATAGCAAGGGCGTACCACAGTTTTCCTCATCAGATCCATCAAGACAGTCCTGGTCTCCATCACACACATAGGAGCTGTAGATACAGCGGTGGTCTGGACACAGGAAGTAGCCGGACGGGCAACTAGAGATGGTTGAATCTGTTAATTATAGACAAACAGGTTTAATGAAATGCAAGGCTTTGACCAAATTAGACAAAGAAATCACAATCAAACGTTGAATTCTGCAGCATCTTTGCTTCTTACTGCAGTTGTGTTCGTCCGATCCATCGCCGCAGTCGTTGTCACCGTCGCACAACCATACTTTTGAAATGCACCTGTTGTTGTCGCAGGTAAAATAGTTGGTTAGGCAGGTGGTAGGGCCACGCGTGGGACAGTTGACCTCGTCTGAACCATCTCCGCAGTCGTCGATGCCATCGCAGCGCCAACTGGACATGATGCAGAGCTTGTTGTTGCAGGTGAATGCTCGTGGAGAGCAGGTCATTCCTGGCGGTCAAGCAGATGCATGAGGTGAATGGCGTACATAAGACATATACCAGCGTGAATCCCCTCCCTTACTCTGTAAACACACACACACAGTCTGCCACACCTGGATTAGTACAGTTGGCTTCGTCGGACAGATCAAGGCAGTCGACTCTCCCGTCACACAGGTAGGACTTGGGCCTGCAGCGTCCTCCGTCGCACTCAAAGGCGTATTCCCCACAGCTGGTATCAGGCGGGGGAACGGAGTCGTCCTTGATGCAGTGCATCTGGTTGGCCTCGAGCTTCATGCCATATGGACAGCCACACACTCGAGTGTAGGATGGAGCGGGGAAGCAGAAGTGGCTGCAGCCTCCATTGGGCCTCATGTTGCACTGGGTACCCACTGCAGATGAAAGAATGACAAGAATGCGATGAATGTCCACAACTCCACTATCATCACGGCCCTGCTGCCACTATGAATTCTGATCTCCACTAAACCCTGCCTGCACGGTGAACCTACAGCTGTGGATGTCTTTTCTGTAGGCCTTGATGTTAACAATGCCATTGATTCCTTGTCTGATCATGATGCTCCCTCCTCCGTCCCTCTTCCTCATCTGGAATATGGCCCTGGTCCTCGTGTCAGACACGAACAGGTAGTCTAAGAGATAGAAACAGATGGTGTATCGATTATGACACTGAATGTTGTTCTGATCCCAATTCAGCGGTGTCAGTGGTGTTGTTGCATGGATTTATGTTAAAGTTGGGATCATATTTTGTGAAGGCAGGACAACACAGGTGCAAAGGAAAGAGCGATGTGAACAATAATCACCCACCTGAATAAATTGTCAGGGCGTAGGGATAAGTCATCTGACCTATGTTACTGATCGTCTGTCTGTGAGATCCTTCGAAGTTAACGTGACCGATCTGGTCTAACAGGGCGTCCACCCAGTACAGCCTGTTCTCTCTGTCAACAGCCAAGGACAAGGAGATGTCCAGTCAGTATTCCACAAAACACATTCTCAATGTTTCATTCTTTAAAAAGTAGCTTGAGTGGCTTACATGTAGTCGACAGACAGTCCATACGGCAATCCCAGTGACGAGTTCACAAGGGGAATAGCGTTGCTCCCATCAGTGTGGCCTCTCATTATGACCGCTGGACGGTAACAGTCAGACCAAAACAAGTAGCTGTGGATCAGCATGTAATGATGTTAACACTGTGAACGTGTCTGCCTCAGGGCAAACAGAATCTCTCATACACCTGATAAAGTCCAGTACTTACCCTGCGACAGGATGGATTGCGATTCCCTTCGCCAACCTCAGTCCAGTCACAATGTTTCGCCTGGACCCGTCGGTCACTCTGAAGGCCACCACCGCCTTGTAGGAGCTTGCAGTCCAAAACAAGACCTTGGAGGTCCAGTCATAGGCCATGCCGTCGACTACTCCTACTTTGGAGCCGGTCAAAATTGTATGATCTAAGAGAGCAGATAAATGATGCACGTATGTTACCTTGTTCAGCACATTGTAAGTATTCTCTGAAAAACTGCAGGCATAAAACTAACTGGTGCCGTTGATGGTTGACTTGTAGACAAGGCCTCTGCCCCGATCGTTGTAAAAGATGGATTCTTCCTCGGCATCGAACTCCACAGCAGAGCCAGACAAAGAGGGCCCAAGTCCTGTGGAGGGCAAGATGATGTCCTCCTGCTGGGATACGTTCAGTGGGATTCCCCGCACACCAGTGTAGGTGGCCAGCAACAGGAAGTCTGTCACCTCTGTTCAAAGAATAGGAGGCAGTGGTTAGGAATCAAATCATCAGCAGAGGAAGAACAGTGTAGTGATCTGAGAAGTGGAATCCGTTGTGTTCTCCATGAGGAAGACTCACTGAAGCAGGTGCGGAGGTCAGAGTGCAGGTCGAAGCCGAAACGACATTTGCAGCGGTAGCCCAGACCGCCGTTATCAGTGCGGTGACTCAAGACACAAATTTGTTGACAGCCCCCATTGTGTCTGCCGCAGGGGTTCATCACTGAAAGCATGGACAAATTACAAAATGTCAGATCATTAAACACTTTGAGGAAGGAGTCGAAGGAGCGGCGTGATTCGGTTGCGTTTCCTTACCAATTGGTTGCAGCAGCTGGTGTGAGACGACAATGTGGCCTGGTCGCTTTGCAGTACGATAGAGGAGTGACGGGCTGCTGCCGCTGAACCGGTTGGCTCGTACCACACCCATCTTGGTCCAGTCGGTGAAGAACACGTGATTCTCAAAGACGGCGACACCAAAGGGATGAGGAGCCTGGGTTCCCCCGTTAAGAACTGTTTTCCTGGGTGGTGAAAAACAGAGGACGCCCTTTAGAAGCACAACAAAAGAGAAGTAAATGGCGGTAGGAAGAGTTTCTTACCTCTCCAGGCCGTCGTAGGTAACCGTCTCCACCGTGTCGAAGTGGCTGTCAGTCCAGTAGACCCGCTTGGTAACAATATCCAAGGTAATGCCTGTGGGAGTGCCAAGCCTGCTCCTCACCAGCTCTACACGGTTACTGCCGTCCATGAAGGCACGTTCGAGCTTCATCAGCTCACTGCCATAACCTTTATCTGTGAAGAACATGTAGCTGCACACACAAACAGAAAGAGAAACAGTAATAGATTGTTACATGTTGCTCCATGGATTGAGATATGTTGATTTCAAATAGCTCACCCGACTGTGGGGTCAAGGGCCAGGCCGTGAGGTGTCTGCAGGTTCTCCGCCACCAGCGTGACCCTGTTCCCCCCATCGAAGTTGCAAACGTCGATACGCTCCACCAAGGCCTCCAACACATACAGTTTGAAGTTGATCCAGTCCACAGCCAGGTTCTGGGTACTTTGGACCGCAACAGTCAGAACCTCCTTGATGTCACCGCCGTTATAGTTGGCAGAGTACACCTGTGAACAGAGTTTGGACGGTTGTGATACTTTCTCGCGTCTCGCCGACGTCTATGGAACTAGATGATGCGTCACCAGGAGGCAGTTACATGGACTGACCTTCTTGGTGTAGGTGTCACTCCAGAAGACTGTGTTGCTGTGCCAGTGATAGGCCACCCCCACTGAGTAACCTTTGCCCTGCGACGCCACCATAGTCCTGACGACGCGCCCGTGTATATCAGCCATCATCACATCACCCCCGTTGGTGTAGATGAGCTGCGGCAGTCCAGCTAGAATTCCAGATTTAGATGACGTCACAATCACATTTTTGTCTTCAACTGGGTCACGTTGAATCAGGGAACACATCAGCTGTGAACAAAGTACCTGAAATATTGCCTTTGCAGATGTGTCCCTGCTCCAAGAAGTATCCGTCTGCACAGCTGCAGTGGTGTGTCCCAGGGCGATCTTCACAGAGCTGGTCACAAATCCCCCAGATCTGACAGTCATTGTAGTCTGTAGTCCAATGAAACATACGCGGATACACAGTTTATCATAACTACATGAACTCCTTCCAGTGGCAATGGAGCATTATTTGGCACTCACCAACGCAGGAACGGCTATCGTTGCCGACGGTGAAGCCATCAGGGCAGTAGCATGCTCCTCCCTGAGGGGACGGGTGGCAATGGTACTCACAACTTAGAGTGGGGCACTGCTCAAGACCTGCGAGTCAGGACGACATCACTCCTTCATTAGAATCCACCACATTGTTATGGATTATTTTAAGGCCCTACCTACATCTTAATTGTGGTTCTTCTGTTCACCCTGTGACCTTCACAATATGAAGAGAGATTCCTTCCATTTTTATTGTCTTTGTGAAAGCCAAACTATTCCTGCTCCTGGCCTGTAAAGCCACTCTGGGACACGAACATAAACCTGACTTCACTCGCCTTGGACTGACTTTATCTGCCTGCGACATCGTCATTAGTGTCATTATTATCTTTATCGTCACGATTACAGCCATCATCCACCTGCACTTCTCCTTAGGGAATCACGGGATCCGAGTTAATCCTAAACCAAGTGCGCGTGAAAGTGAGAGATAAGGAAGCTTTGATGACAAAACGTTTACAAGCACAAAAGGTGTGATTAGCATTTCGACAGGAACTCAAAGCCTCGTGAAAATGTGACAACCTTGAATGCTCAAACGATTCATTTCTTTCTTTTCTATTTCCGTATATGTGGCTTAGTTGGTCTCATTTGTCAAACGTCTCATATGTGGGACTTACTGCAGGTTTGCTGTGCTGTGGAGTTGGTTTCATCTGTTCCTCCAGGACAGTCGGGTGTGTTATCGCACACTTTGCTCACGGGTATACACTTGGGTGATCCCGGGCATCCCCACTCGCCGGGGTAACAGTCTCGGGAATTACTGTCTGAAAAGGAAGAATTGTCAACCGGGGGAATGCTTTTTTTCGGCTTTTTTGTCTTGTTTTGTGGAGGGCGGAGTGAGTCAAAGTCTCTCACCACATCCACTCTCATCGCTGAAGTCCCCACAGTCGTTGAATTGATCACACACCCAGTGCTGAGGAATACAACGGCCGCTGGTGCACGTGAACTCACTGCCGCTACAGCTCGGGTACACTACAGAATAAACATTTGCAAATCTAATTTAGTAGTGTTTCATTCTGATTCCAGCAGCTTGATGCTCATTTGAGTGGTATTTTAGCTCAAAAGGTCTCTCCTGTGCGCTCCTTACCACAGCCTTGCTCATCGCTGTTGTCCCCACAGTCGTCCCAGTGGTCGCACACAAAGGGACGTGGAATACAATATCCATTCTCACACTGGAACTGGTGCATGGGGCAACCCTGAGTGGCTGGAACAAAAGAGAGTGGCTGGATTTACTCACGGCCAAGAGACACACTACACACTGAAAACCAAATCTGTATTGTTCTAATGTGTACTGGCCTAAAAAGAAGGAAACTACTTTACTAATAACTCTGGATCCAGACTTAATTGCACCTCCGGATCATGGAATAACTACACCTTGTTGTATCAATTTGTGTTTTTCTGCATGGGCTCTTCACTTCACCCTTCCACCCAGATTTGGTGGAAGGGTGAAGCAAAGGTTGAAGCTTTAGTGCCTTAATAACATTGACCTGTGACCATAAAATTGTGCAAGAGGTAAATGTAAATGTGCCCAGACTACATTTCAGTGTAGTAGGCAGAATGTTGTGTACTCACTGCAGTTGCTTTCGTCAGATCCATCTCTGCAGTCCTGGAGCCCGTTGCAGTGCTGAGAGTTGCTGTAGCAGGCACCATTGGCACAGCTCTTCTCTGTGCAGGGTGGGTAGCCTGAGACACAAAGGCTGATAATGAATCACACGGAACACAAATATCCTCCAAAGGCAGAAATGAGAGAGAGAGAGCCAAAGGTCTTACTGCAGGCGTTCTCGTCTGAGTTATCCACGCAGTCCTTCACATGGTCACATCTGTAATTGTTGGGGATACACTGGCCATCCAGACAGGAGAACTGGCTTGGGCTGCAGGTTTGTCCTCCTGCACAAACAGCATGTCAGGAGTTTAACTGGTGTGAATTAGGTTGAATAATAAACCTTTCCTTTTTGAATTTCTGCCTTAAGTGGTTTTCAATGGAAGGTACAGGACTTTTCTGTGATGATGTGGCCATCTAGTGGTTAGTTTGCTCTAAGGAGGTTGCCTTACTCTTTCCTGAGCAAGAGCACCTTAGAAGCAGACTAAGTTCATTTGAAGAGTACTTCTACTACTACTCTAACTTATTTACATCACATGAGAGAACACCAAGCAGTCGTACCGCAGGTCCTCTGTTCATCGGAGCCATCGACGCAGTCTGCGTCCCCATCACAGACGTACGCCGAAGAGATGCACTCGCCACTTGTCACACATTTAAATTCCTGTGAGCTGCACGACACTGGCGCTGCAGAAAAGAACACAACAAACGCAATTCTTCTTGACCTCTCCAAACGTTGCTTTTTCATACGTCTTCTACAGCTGCTGCTCAATGAAGAAGAATATCGTGAAAGTCAATTAATTTCAGTAATTCAATTCAAAAAGGTAAACTCTCATATATTATATATTCATTACACACAAAGTGAGATATTTCAAGGTTTTCTTTATTTTAATTTTGATGATTCTGGCTTACAGCTTATGCAAATCCCAAGTTCAGTATCTCAGGAATATAATATTGTGAAAAAGTTCAATCCTGTATCCTCAGGGTGTCTCACTCTAATCAGCTCATTAACTCAAATCACCTGCTGAGGTTTCCCGAGCCTTTAAATTGAGCTGCACCTGTCTGATGCATGTGATGAGTTTATTACATTTAAATATATATCTATATTCAAAAAGATGACAAAAGGAGAGAATTGTATATATTTTAGCCCAGCCCATGGTCTCCAATTGATTTTTCTTGGTGGTTGTTGGTGATACTCACGACAGTTTAGTTCATCTGAGTCATCTAAGCAATCTAGGGTTCCATCACACCTCCAGTCCATCTTAATGCATTGTCCATTGTTGCACGTAAACTGACCCACACCACAGTCTCCTGCACAAACACACACAGACACATCAACAGACACAACTTGAAAATTCTATATAAAAGTCACATTCATATTGATAGTTATGCAGCGACACTAATGTCTAATCCCATGTCACTCAAATGAGGGGAAACGTATTTTACTATTTCCTTGACAAATCAGTTACTTTGTTTATGACTGTTGGAGCTGCTGATTTTGTTATGTGGGTGCAACATTTGAACCAGAAAGCATGTGACTGGACTATTAAAGTACTCAATTCTTCACCATGAATCAATGGTCAATCTTATGACCTTGAAGTATGAGATGCAGTCATCAAAAATGAACATGAATCAGCAGAGTGTAAAAGGAATACTGCTGTATACTAAAATCTGTGAAGTTATTAAATCAAATTAAATACATTTTTGGTGATTGTACCTCAATCTAATATCAATAAAACTGATTATAACTGATTAGAATAACACATACAGAGTCATACTACCTGAAATCCACAATAATAAAAGACAACATTCAAACTTGTGTTCAAATCTGATAAGAAGCATTTCTATTTCCGTTTTATAAAAATGATGAAAACTTAAATAGATAAACTCTGTGTTCCAGATCAATCTACTTAAGTGCAATAAACGTTAGGAAGAATACTTTCAGTGCAAGTGAAAGCTTTTAACTTGTTCTACAAAATGTAAAATATGAAATCAACTGAATATTTAGAGTACATACCTTGAACTAATTGAATTCCTTGAGCCAGCAGTAGAATACAAGTCAGATGAAGACCTGTACGGTCCATTACTGCAGCTGAGTCTTCCTCAATACTCTGGTGTTTGAACGATCAGGTGTATCACAGAGTCGATGGAGTCATGGTAAATAACCGCCCTGACGCTGATAGGCTTGGTAAAATAGCACCTTTGGGTCTGACGTGCACAACCATGAGCACCCAGGGATCCAATGGTGTGACACACAGCAATACACACAGCTTTTTATGGTTCACACCTTTACATAAAATTCATCTAAGATTAACTTTTACATGTTGGTATGTTGTCTACATCAGCAAAAAAGTTGTTGCAGGAATTCTACCGCGGCTTAATGGACTTAAAAGGACTCAAAGCAAAAATACAAATAGAGGAAATAAATTCAACTCAGAATAAAACTAAATACGACAAATACAAGATCAGGTCATATATAAAGTGGTAGTAGAGCAGATTGTCCAGTAAGCAGTTGTTGGTTTGATTTCCTGTTTGAATAATTGTGTGTTGAAGTGTTCTTGAGCAAGACTCTGAACTATGCACCTGGCATGGGCACTGCTCAAGAACCCACTGATGCTGTTCTCAACTGGTAGGGCTTCAGTCCCACCATCACCCCTCAATGACAAGCCATGACCCAAATCAAAGAAATGTTTCAATTACTCCAATTTATTGTATGAAAAGAAAAGTGCAGTTTGAACCTGAGATAGTAGAATAGAACATTACAGGATGCAAACACAAAAAAAACGTTTAATAAAAAAACAAAACGACCAGCAGGTGGTGATGTTAGACGGAAATTTTCCCTTTTACGCTCAATTAGCTGCATTGTATTTAAAACCAAAACTCTTCATTTGAATAACTTCAGCCTTTTTTGACTCAACAGTGCTTTCATTCATGCACACAAATGAAATAAAGTCCAATTTCTAAGTAGTTACTCCATATATATAGCTTTAGCTGAGTACCAGCTCATTGAATATATATCTAACAATGTCCAATTAAAACTATTACTCAAAACACTTAACAACAAATATTAGTCATAATGCAGACATAGATGAACAATCAGAATATTTCAGTAACAGCCATTTTTAACAGACTCAGTTGGTGTTTTCATGTAAAATACATGAAATAAAAAAAAGTCCAACTACTGAGAAGTATTACAAACAAATTAAGTAGCTTTAGCCTTTAGCCAACCAACACTATGGAAATAAATTCATTCCCTTCTTTCTTAGGTAGCAGTTTTTATCCACAAACTCAAAATAAATTAAACAAAAAGTGCACAAATAAGGATTCAATATGACTTCATTGCAACTCCAGCCCACTTGTATTTTACCTCAGGGTCTATTTATAAAGTTCAACAACAATAGTAGGGATATCACAACCTGCCTCCCTTCTCTCTATCTCTCCCTTCTTTCTATATAAAAATTGATCTCCAAAATTCCCTTCACCTGTATGCACGATGTCATGTACAATATCTGCTTCAATAAAAACAAATAATAATAATAATAATAATAAGGATTCAAGTGTACAAAATTAACTTTTCTTCTGATAAACCTTATCAGTAGGAAAATACTGAAAAACATTGTCCTTTGAAGAAAATTAAGCAGCACTCACTTCAACCTTTGGCGTAACACTGACGTCATAGACATCGTTTGGAGGGAGAACTGGGCATGTTTTTGCTCCAGACAAGAGTCTCCGAGCCTGGAGTTATAGTGGACAAAGCAACTCGGAGGTCATGCTCAGTGTCCAGTCTGTTTCTGTGTAAAGTCTTTAGCTAAAAATCCATATCTACAGTCTGCGTCGTACCCGTGTTTCACCATGCTAATTAGCACAGGTAATCAAACTTTGCGGGTTTTCTTCAATGGTGTGAAATGGCGGGTGTCAACTCGCATTACAGGGCATTATCGCCCCCTACCGAGTATGAATAGACGACACTGATTTTTTTTTCTTGACCGCGACCCACTGAAGTTCTTCCTCCCCGTTTCCAGAGCCGATTGTGTAGATTTGTCATTAGCCCTGATTCTCTACAATGGAACATTTAGTGCTTTGAATTACAATAGTAATTTTAAGTGTATATAGTATTTTCCGTCTGTGTGTTGACTGTAGTTTTTGGGAGAAGCGGGGACTTGACCTCTAACCTTAGTCCCTGAGGACATCTCCCAAATCTGTAAAATGTTACAGGTGGTTTTAATCAGAGGAGCCCACTGTAAGAAATGTCAAAACTTTGTTGAAATATTCTTCACTTTCTGGAGCGTTTGCGCTCACTCTCTATGTGTCTGTCAATGTCGATCACCCAGAGTAAAGTCAGGAGGGTAAATCACTTCCTCTTAGTGTGCTCACACTGAAAGAAGTGGAACAATTTTCTCAAAGTCGCCGCCTGTAGGCAGGCGAGCATAAGTACCAAAGAAAACTTTGGAAAATGTAATTCCTCTATAGCTCAGTGAGTAAAACTGATGGGTGGTGGTGACAAGGTTTAGAGTTCAAGACCCAACCTTAAAACATCAATTGATTTCATTTCACAAGTTGATTTCTTTATCTAAAGTGTGAATTATTGCAATCACAATACACTTTTTTCAAGAACTTCTCAAACTTTAACCCCAAGAAAAAAGACAGTACAGTGTTAAATATTTATAGGTTTTATAATTTGTTCCTGATGAAAACACAGAGGAAAACTGCAATCAAAACAGAGATTGATACAAACCTATTTAAATGGAGCGTAAACATTTGACACAAATTATATTTAAACATGAAAGACTTAAAGTGCCTCAGTCTGGAGGAAGAAAAGGGACCCGTCTCATTTACAAAAATGACCGTCACGTCATAAAACTGAACATAAGAAAAGGTAAAATTCATAGACGAGTGAGACATAGGCCGGACAAGACGACCAAACCAAGCTCAAATCTTATAATTATATATCATAAATAAGAAACAACTGACGTTAAACATGGAGGAGGAGTAAACTTTCCAAAGATTAGTCAAGCCTGAATCAATAATAGCAGTTAATATGTGGTCAGTATGGATTTGACACTATATGGAACAGCTCTTTCTATAACTTGACCACTACAAATGATTACTTGAAACTATAAGTACTATAAGTTGAATAATGTGTGGCGGCTCGACTCCTTTCCACTGGAGCTGTTTGTTGGTAGTTGTTGTTGCTGTTGTTGAGGCGCTGTGTTAATTTAGCCTTCTTCCATCATCGTGCATGTAATGAGGGTTGGCCTGGCCTCGGCTCTGAGCATAGGGGTTCACCTGGGCCCGGTTCTGAGCGTACGGGTTGACCTGCGGCCGGCTCTGAGCATATGGGTTATTCTGGGCTCGATTCTGACCCAACGGTTGTCTGTCGGTGTCATTAGGGTAATCGTACAGCCGCTACAATGAGAGAAATGGCACTTTGAGCGAAAGCCAAGAGAGACTCAAAGCATATTCAGCCATCAAACACACATTTACACTCACCTGGTTGTTGCCAGTGGAGATCAGGTTTTGCCTGCTGTTGCTCGGAGTCATCTCCAGGTTGGTGCTGCGCTCCCAGCTGCTGTTGGTTGTGGCCCTTGGGATCCTCGGCACCCCAGCATTAGCAAAGGCAGACTTACCATTGGCTAGGCCATCGTTGGCCAGTGGTGCTTTGGCAGAGAAGTGGCTGACGTAGGGCTTCCCAATGTCACCGTTTCCATTTTTCTTTGAGCTCTTCTTTATGGGTCTTAAGATAACAAGGTTTATATAGCTCATTAATATATTTACATGGGCAGCTAGTGCTTCTATTAAATGTAAATATGTGTCTGTCAGAAATAAAGAAAACCGACCACACTGGTAATGTTCAAAAATTCCTCCTCTGGTTACACAAAGGATTCATGAAATGTGCTAACAGGGAGGTAAACACAACAGTGACCGAGCATAAATGAGTGAGAAACTCACTTGCCAGCCATTACTCCCAGAACGATGAGTGTGATCAGCAGCAGGCCGCCCAACACGGAGCCGACAATTGTCAGCGCCAGCTCCCATGCTGACCAGACATGAGGGGAGGGTGCATTAAAAACATGAAAAGTATTTTATGAAGAATTCATCATTTAGTAATATTTCTCTGATTGTCCAACAGAAATACTCACATTCTTCGCAGTTAAAGCCAGTGTAACCAAAATCACATCTAAAAGAGAGGAGGAATGGTTCATATGGCAAAGAAATGTTATCAGACTGAAAAACTTGTGAAATTCTCTTACAGACAGACAGACAGACAGACAGAACAAATAAATGTAAGTACTTACCCTACACACTTGCCATTTATGATTCCTTCACCACTGGGACAAGCTGGAAAAAGAAGAAAATTTGAGCGATTGATTGTGTACTTTCTAAAAAGAGGAATAATCATGACTGACACACACACACACACACACACACACTTACCAGTGCATATTCTGCCGGTGAAATCATTCTTGACATATCCCTCCATACAAGTACAGTTAAAAAGCCCATTTTTAGCCGCACATTTGGTACTATCTAGATCACAGGTCATCCTTAGACACAAATCTGTTTCTATAAAAGCAGGAAACAAAAGAGGAACATTTCAAATACATTTCCTGAAACTCTTACATAACAGCATACTACGATCCACTGAAATATATCCTGAAGGCAGAAATGTCACCAGCTTCACTGTACGAACATCTAAACATCTGGCAATAACATCAGTGCAGAAATAAAAAGTACAATCTCATTCTTATAGGGACTGAACGATCTCTGTTGAGCTGCTATCACTCTTTTTACAGCTGACCTCATCATAACTGCATCATTATGACTACACAAAGTTCACCGATGCACGAGTTCATCTTGATAAGGGGTTCTCAAACTGTGGTTCCATGAAAGCTGGTGAGGAGAAACTAAATCCTAATAGTGGAAAAGTTTGAATAATACGTGTTACAAACCAAGTCTTCAACATTTATGAATGAATGAATTACACATGGATTTGTTTTGGGCTTAATTTTGAAATGTAACACTTCAGTTCTGTTCTGTCTCATCGGACATATTCAAATATACAAAACTGTTAACATACCTGCGAATTTCAAACCTGTTCCATTAGAAATTTGTGTCTGAAGTGCTTCTGTTGTCATAACTGAGTTTGGAGCGTAGAAGATGTCAACATTTGCCATGACCTTTGGTTTATTCCTTAATACAGCAGGCACTTCCCTGTATGGGGGTATGTATATCAGAGCTAATGACAATTATATTCTGAATTACTAAGTGAACAATGCAGAGAGAGAGAGAGAGAGTGTGTGTTACTTACGTGATACTCAATACAATTGAATTTCTATACATTGGATCACTGTCGCTGAGAATCTTATCCAGCTGTAGAGAAAATCATTTTGTTAAGTTCACGGATTGTCCCCTTGACTTAAATTTCAGAACTTCGGCAATCATCATGAAGTCACACAAGCAGCCTTCACTCATTCACACTCAAAATAAATTCCATTAGCATCCGTCCATCTTGCATTGTGCAGTTAGTTGCAGTCAATGTCCCCTCTGACAATTTATTTTCAAAATATATATGTATGTATGTATGTATGTATGTATGTTGGTGTGAAAGTGTGAACGAATCTTTAGCTAACTCTCCTCACTACACCTAGAAATGCAGAGGTAAAAATATGAGTGACGGGCGTGGGTCTGGGTCTGAGGAGGGCAAAAGTGACCACTTACCTGATCGGTAATATTTAAGGCGGCTACAGCGAACTCCTCTGATTGCGGATTGCTCATTTTGGGCTCGTAATCCAAATTAGCCAGGGTTAGGTTTCCAGGGAAAGCCCTGGCTAAAGTGGGAAAATATCAAGTCTTGAAATGGTAATATAGGTATATATAGAATAAGTATATCAGTAGTCCTCTGTCCTCCAATGATATTGTACATTACATTGAATCTGTTTCTCACAGAGCAACAGCATGCTGGGTGAATGTGAGAAATACTCACCAGTCTCGCAAGTCATGGTTCGGTTATTGAAGGACTCCCCACCGGAACACAAACATACGAATGTTTGGTTAGCACGTAGCTCACAGACAGCCCCAGAGCCACATGGCTCTGAATCGCAAGCACCTTTATAGCCAAACAGAATACAGACACTGGTATGAAAGAACAACATCGCCTAAAGTGGACAGCGTTCATTACTGCAGATGCTGTGAAAAAATACCAGGCTTGGGGGTTGTCGTCGGCGTGAGGGTTGTCGTCGGCTTGGGGGTTGTCGTCGGCGTGAGGGTTGTCGTCGGCGTGAGGGTTGTCGTCGGCTTGGGGGTTGTCGTCGGCGTGAGGGTTGTCGTCGGCACGAGGGTTGTCGTCGGCTTGGGGGTTGTCGGCGGCGTGAGGGTTGTCGGCGGCACGAGGGTTGTCGTCGGCTTGGGGGTTGTCGTCGGCGTGAGGGTTGTCGTCGGCACGAGGGTTGTCGTCGGCTTGGGGGTTGTCGGCGGCGTGAGGGTTGTCGTCGGCGTGAGGGTTGTCGTCGGCTTGGGGGTTGTCGTCGGCGTGAGGGTTGTCGTCGGCGTGAGGGTTGTCGTCGGCTTGGGGGTTGTCGTCGGCTTGGGGGTTGTCGTCGGCGTGAGGGTTGTCGTCGGCATGAGGGTTGTCGTCGGCTTGGGGGTTGTCGGCGGCGTGAGGGTTGTCGGCGGCATGAGGGTTGTCGTCGGCTTGGGGGTTGTCGTCGGCGTGAGGGTCGTCGTCGGCATGAGGGTTGTCGTCGGCTTGGGGGTTGTCGGCGGCGTGAGGGTTGTCGTCGGCTTGGGGGTTGTCGTCGGCGTGAGGGTTGTCGTCGGCATGAGGGTTGTCGTCGGCTTGGGGGTTGTCGGCGGCGTGAGGGTTGTCGGCGGCATGAGGGTTGTCGTCGGCTTGGGGGTTGTCGTCGGCGTGAGGGTTGTCGTCGGCATGAGGGTTGTCGTCGGCTTGGGGGTTGTCGGCGGCGTGAGGGTTGTCGTCGGCTTGGGGGTTGTCGTCGGCGTGAGGGTTGTCGTCGGCACGAGGGTTGTCGTCGGCTTGGGGGTTGTCGTCGGCGTGAGGGTTGTCGTCGGCATGAGGGTTGTCGTCGGCTTGGGGGTTGTCGTCGGCGTGAGGGTTGTCGTCGGCATGAGGGTTGTCGTCGGCTTGGGGGTTGTCGGCGGCGTGAGGGTTGTCGTCGGCGTGAGGGTTGTCGTCGGCATGAGGGTTTTCGTCGGCGTGATGGTCGCTGCAAGCGTTTCCACAACTTATTTAAGGTTCAGACATGTAAATCTTTAACAAAACGGTTTGGTCAGAGGATCTGAGTGACACCGAGACACTTCCTCTATGCAATAGACTTCCAGAGGAAGGTAGAGGAACAGCAGGGTCATAATTTAAGGACAGATAGTCTGCATCTAGCACTTCTGCTTCAATCCTGTTGTAAAGAGTTTGGTTGTTAGCAACAACTGTAAAGCTATTAAGCAAACTACACTTGGAATAGTTGAATCTGAGGGAGCTGGATTCAGATTTGGTGGTTATTTAGAGACAAATGTGATTTAGAGCTGCCTGGCTAATCCCAACAGTGCCATATATGAAATCCCTTCATATTCTACAATCTATAATCTTAAACAAAGTTCCACCCAACAAATCTAAAATAGGATTTATAAAAAAGACACTTACTGAAACAGGCCACAATAAGCCACAAGACGGTGAGGAGTTTGTACACTTGAGCCATTGTAAAATATTTTCAAAGTTCACCACAAGAAAAAACACGGACGCGTATGAGAAGACGCGTGCAGAGCCAGAGCCAGATTGATGAGGGCTGAGGAGTCATCCTCAGCTAGTTTTATTCTTTAGCCACTCCTCAAAGGGCGGCACTGAGAGCCTCAACATGACTGCTGCTCCCACTCCTACTTTTTAGATCTATCTATCTACTCTCATATTGAATTAAACTGCATTTTGTCTCAACACTGACAACACAAAAGAAACTGACAATGCAACACAAAGAAAACTTCAAACTTCTACTAAAACTAAAAAAAACTAAAAAATCCAAAGTTATCTGAATATGAACAGTCATGTAGATCACAACAGCAGTAATGGTAAACATGACCCTGGCACCAAGCATTAGTGACTGAGAACATTGATGGCTCAGTTCCATTTAGATACAATTTCTGGCATCGACACAAATGGAGCACAATAAACAAAAGTTTTCGGTTAAACCCATTTGGAAATGAATGAATTTGAACAATCACTGTGGAATATGAACATGAACACTCACACACGGAGGCGTCACCTGGATAGCTGGGAATCGATCTGTACCAACATGCTCTGATGAGATGAATGAACCAAAAGGTCAACTAACTGTTCGATAAAACAGTTTAACAGTGAAGTAAAATTGTATGTGTAATTGTTTTGTACTTGTTACTGTTACTAACACTCATTCCATCTTCATTTGAAGATCTTAAACCATGTTTGGTTGTCACTGATGTGAATGAGAATGTTCAGTTCCATAGGACTGAGCATAACACACATTAACTGTGACCTCAAACTTATCCTGATCCCAGCCTCAGAATTTATAAGTCACTGATACGAGCAGTAACTGCCTGGTGTTGTAAAAAGAGGACAAAGATTACATTCCATACCACCCGTTTTATGAATTTATAACAGCTCCACCAGTCGCCATCTAACCCTGCAACTGCTTCTACAAACATGATTTCAACACAGGATCAGGTCTCTCTATGCGTAATGGAGGCTGAGCCCAAAAATCATTATGCTACTTTTCAGTCAAATGAAGAATGAAAATGTTGCTTCAAAAAGTAATTCAACTCATTTACAACAATGTTATCTGGAACTCTGTAAATCAGGGTGTGAGGGGGCCTTAATAGCCAACCTGACCTTTGGCTTTAAGACAACACAAGATACAGTATATGGAGCTTAATGTAAAAGGGTCCACACTGGAACAATAGCTTAATATATACAGTACATTCAGTTTGTTTAAAATCATAGCAGCAATATGTAACAAGTATTTTTAATTCCTTCCGCCTTTTATACGCTTACATTCTCACTATCTCCACCCATAAAACACTTAATGTTAATCTTTGATCCCAATTGCATTGAATGTCTGCATGACATGGCTGTATCGGCATATCAACGTCATCAGGGGTGTGTTTGGAAAACAGATAAAGACAAGCCTGTTTTAGCCTCAGGTGAAGTAATGGAAACATCAACCACCCCCTGCTGATAACTGAACCATGTACACACCACCTACACTGAATGCTGTTTTGTTTTTCTTCACAAAGATTTAAGACATTAAGACGCTGTTAACCGATGGTAACAGCTTTTGTAAGTAGTACAGTTGTTTTGATTCTTTGTAGAAACACACACCACCACAGTATCAGACCCTTCTCCACACAGTGCACTATGACCCCCAGCTCACCTGTTCCATTTCAGTTTCACACGGGCCCCTGTGGGAGATCGGACCGGGCTCTGTACCACTGGACAAAACCTGAAATATAGGTGAATCAACACATAATCAGTCAATCTACAATACAATGCCTGCAATTATTGCGACATAATGTAAAATTCAGAGTGCTTCCCGTATACAATCACTGATCTTTAACTTCTCATCATTTGGTCTCTTCTTATTTCCGTGTTGTTTTTACAAGCTCAGGAAACTTGCAGTTTGAGGAATATGAGTCGTAACACATTATGGAAAACAAAAGCAAATGTTTCATCATTTAACTGTGGTTGATATTATTTGTTTTTAGATTATGTGATGAATTTAAAGCGAGTTTCCAAGTAGTCAAGTGGCTCTGTAACAACAGGTGGGTCCAAAGTCACCCACAGTAACAGTAACCACTCCCAGCTTCGTGTTCCTGGCAATGAGTGTGTTTCCACATTTATCGTGATGAGGTTTGGAACACTTTGATCCCTTGAGTGCACCTGCTTGAATACACTCAGTGCAGTTCTGGGTTTTATGGCACCAACTGGCCCAATGTGTGCAGCTTCATGACCTGGTTTTTGTTCTGTATCATTGTGCAGTTGTTAAAATGTGCATCTGTACAAAAAGTGAGGGTCGTTGAAAGAGGAAGCTGTGTTTAAGGTGTTATATCATAGTATCATTAACTTTGCGGTAACATTAAGGGTTGGTCGATCAGTAATGAGTAATCTAGATTTAAAACCTGAGAAATGGAGAAGATAGACCCACAAATTCATTGGCTAATAATAACCTCATTGGCTTGTACCTGTACTTGCTCACTGACAATAAAGTTGAATCTAATCTAATCTAAAAATTGTACATTGGAACTCTAGTAATAATCATACATACCAGTTTACCATGTTCTTTTTGCGGCTTTGTAACTTGTATTCACCTTCAGGCTGTTGAATATAAATGGGCACAATGTTTGAACAGCATCATAATAGTGTGAGGTTTAATCAATACAAATGATCACTGCCCTCTGCTGGCTTGTCCCTGAAACCTCAGGAGGTCACATTGTTGGGTTAGGTCAGTGGTTCTTTCACTATTTCTGCAGGGCCCCCCTTCAATAGATAAGAATATTTACGCTTCACACGGGCTGATGAGCCCAAACTGTGAAGTGGTGCCGATAAAAACAACAACAACCAGGCCGAAGAGTCTCAGTGAAAACAGAGTCAAACCTGATAACAGAGGATACAAATACATGGAGCAGTAGTGTTATCTGGACGCTCATTATTGCCTGATGAGTACTGCCTCATTCATTTGCCTGATGCAATACTTAAAAATACTATTAACAGTCAATATAAACAAATTAGATTTTTTTTTATGACATTGTTTTGGATATTCCACGTTTTTCTGCCCCTAGTGGTCAAAATCGATTACTGCCTCTAAGACCGAAGTACATTTACTGTTTGTTGACATACACATTCATTTAGAGGTGTTAAAGACAATAAAATAACCCATGTACTTTTTGTAACAAAAAGTTTTATTGGCTTCTCTAATCCGTTTATCATCTCAATAACTGGTACAGCCTGGGAAATCATATCACAAGGGGTCTAGAACAAATAAGACAAAGGAATGGGGAGGCTTCTGCTACAAAATTTGGTATTGAGGTGACAGTCAGAAAAAAAGCCATACAAAAATGTCTTATCATGCATACTGGAGGAAACTCAAAGAAAAATTGAGAACACAATTTTTTAGTGTTTTTGTACATTTTTGTAAACAATATCCTTCTAGAGATCATATCAAAACACGTTATGGCAAGTAACAAAAATAAGGGATATAACATGAGAAAAATGAATGTTCTATGAGGCATCTAGAATGCAACACTGCTTGGCGTGAATGCTTTTACAGACGAAACAAAATAAAGAAATAATACATTTGCATTTCGACGAGTCAATTGCTCCATAATTGTAAACACAGGCAGTGTTAAATGATTATACAATATGTCGAACCTATACTACAAATATTTCCACTACATACATGAAACGCGTGTCCCTGCTTTCTTATGCTTTAGTGATATGAGGTATATTTAAGTCGATCCTATTGTCTTTTTTTCTCTCTTTCTCTCGCTCTCTCCGTCTCTCACCCACTTTTTTTCTCTCCTTTAAAAGCATAGTGTGTGTGTGTGTGTGTTTGGAGTGAAGTGGCTGGTCAGTCAGTCTTTGTTCCCTGTGATCTGAGCAGCTTCAAAGTCTCTTGGCTGTGGAGCTCACAGACATAGGAAAAGGAAAAAGGGGAGGAGGTGGAGGAGTACAGCTCACAGGAAATCAACTAAATTAAATATCAACCCTGGCAGCCGGGGTAGAATGGCTTTAGCCACGGAAGACAAAGAAGGCCATTGTTTATTCTTGTGAGTGCCGGACTGCGTTTTTTTTTTTTTGGGGAAGGGAGGCGGGTGCACCTTCGCTTTTCTGTTTCCTTCACTGAATTACTGAGGCGCTGTCTTGCAATCACTAAAACAGTGCTTTTAAAACCAGAATTTCAAAAAGAAAAAAGAAAAAAAAGAACAGAAAAATGGATGGGGGCAGGGGGGGTTGTGTAGGTCCGGTGATTACTTGCCAAAAAATACCTGCTACCGAGTTCTGTTGTGACTAGTTGAGAATAAATAAGGAGGGTTTGGGGCGTGCGTCCGACACACCCGCAGGATTAAAGATATAAGGGTTCCAGCATATCAGCCCATCTCTCAAAACAACTTAAATACAAAGAGGTACTCTCAAAATATTGTATAACAAAATTATGGCAAATCATCTTTTTACAACATCACCCGACAAACCGTAAGAAAAGAAAAAAAAAACAATCCCCCCCCCGGCTCCCTTCTACCCTTAAGAAAAAGCAACAAAATACTTTTAAATGCCCACGGTCATGCCTACTCGAGCCCTATCTAACAATGATCCCCCCCCATCCCATCCCATCCCTCCCTCCCTCCCTCCCTCCCTCCCCGCCCACCCACCCACCGACCCCCATTCACAGTTTTCTCCTCTTAAAATAATATCAATATTCATCAGCATGATCATCACCTTTATGACATAATGCAATTTCAATGGGTTATTGTTGTTTCCAATGATTTGTTGTAAAAAAGTGCTTGTTTGATTCCATTGACAAAGAACGGGAACAGCAAAGAGTGGAGTGGAGAAGTGATGGGAAAAGAAAAAAACAAACAAACAGGCGAAGCACACCGGCTACAGCGTGACGGAGGACTGGTGTCCATTGCATTGGGGGACAGATGGCGAAGACATTTTTTTGACTTATTTTTGACATTATGCTGCGGACCGCTGCTGGCCAAAGCCGGAGGAGGAGGAGGAGGAGTGCGGGGGGGGTTGACTGACACCGCATTCAGATCTGACGCGGGCGTGGCTCCGCATCAAAGCCGGCTGACACAGCAGTACCTTAATCTCGACGCAGCTACACGCAGTAGAAACCGAGTATGATCATCTATTGTTCCGCTGTTCTGATGAGTTAAAAAAAAAAAAAAAATCAAAGCTTTGTAGTCTCAAAGTACACCTGTAAAAAGTGTGCTAATTGCATCTCATAATAAAAAGTCTTATTACACAAATTTGCCTATTTCCTGAGTTAATACGTTTCTTGTAACAGACAATATATATACTTTTTTTGCCATTTGAATTCTGGGCCTTTCCCTGCCACAAGTGTTATTATTATTGAAATTATCAACATTTTTCATTATTACTTTACAATGGTATAATGATTGGTAAAACACAAGGGTTTGGAAAAAAAACAAACAAACAGGTTCATAGCTACCCTCTAAATGTTTAAATTACATTTAAATCTACGGCTTAAGTTCATATCAAAATCACTACTCTAAAACAAAACAAAAAAAAGAAGCGACTAGATACAGAATAAAAATGAGAATATTTAAAAAATTGCATTTGAGGCCATGGAAGACCCTCCCTGGTCATTTTGTATCAACAATTAATGGCAGTGTTAAAAAACAAAGTAATTTCGCTACAAGAACAAAATTAAGATGGGCGCAGAAGGGGGCCGTCAGGACAGTAACAGGACGGCCCCCCCTGGTGGATTTACCTCGCTGACCCTTATCTGAAACTTTGGCTTGTCGGGGTTTTCGATCCTGTACTCACTGGCTCACTGACGTCAGCTAACAAACTGGTATACCCTGAGAATTCTGACACTGGAGTCCGTATTCGGTGGTCGACCTCTGCCCCGGGATCGCTGCCGTAGCCCAGAGGGGTCCGCCGGCCCGACTTGAACTGGGAGCCGAAGGCCTGGGCGAAGTTCTCAATCTGGTACGTGGCTTCCTTGGGTGGGTTCAGCGGGGACAGGTCTGGGTAGCTGGAGCCGTTAGTGGGCGCCGCACAGCCTCCGGGCTTGGCCTGGGGCCCCTTGGGGCCGTCTACCGGGGCAGTCAGGTCTTGGGGAGGTAGGTTGAAGGCGCTGGGGGAGTGCTGCTTCTCCAACTGCTCGGTCAGCTCCTGAGACGGAGTGAGCTGCTGGTGGCTGGTGGACTCTAAGGTCAGGTGGTAGCCCGACTGAGAGGGGGAGCCGACGAGCATGCCATAGTGGGACTTGGACGAGGAAGATGAGGGGGTGGAGGAAGGGGCCGGGATGGGCAGCGGGGAGGAGACGGTGGGAGGGTAGCCACATTCCAGCGGGGATGTGGTGTAGATGTGTTTGTCAGAGAACAGGGGACCTGTGGGACTGGAGTTGCTGGACAGGAGTGTGAAGGGACCAGTGGGGCCCAGGCTGGGAAAGGGTCCACTGTGGCTGGTGCGCTCCAGCGCCTGCAGCAGGAATTTCGAGTACTCGCTCATTACTGCCGTCTTATCGCCACCGTTGGTTGAGTCGTCCTCTAGCTCGGGGGTAACGGGGGCGGCTGGCTGCAGGTCGACATGGTGCGGGTGGTCCGACAAGTCAAAAGTCACGTCGTGGTGGTGTGTCCCCTCGGGCTTGTGGCTGTAATGGTCCAGCAGGCTTTGCAGCACCTCGTCCGGGATGCCCGACTTGTCATGCTTGAGCTCCAACGGCGAAGAGTCCAGCATGGCGAGCGTGGGCTCGGGCCCCAGGGAGCCCTGGATCACACTGCTGCCCTGCGGGGCCATGTGCAGCGAGGTGGCTCCGTAGTCACTGTTAGCTGCATGGAGGTAGCGCCGCTTTTTCACAAACTGCATTGCATCGTCATAGTTGCTGCTGGTGGTGGGCCCCTGCTTGGGGCCTCCGTTCCCCTGGAGCAGGCCCATGTTATCCAGGCCGGGGCCCTCCACGTGATCCATGGAGTCCGGCTTCTGGGACAAAAGTTTCTGTCCGTCGGTGCCGTCGTCCATGGAGAGAAGACCCTTGTCCAGGCCTTTGCGGCCGGCCTTTTTAAAGACCAATTTGGGAGTGCGTCCCTGCATGAGGGGGCCAGAGCCTGAGGAGTGCTCCATGCCGTAGTCCTGAAGGCCCAGGTCGCGGGCCATCCCCCCCGAGGACGAGGCCCCCGCCGCTGGTGCCGAGGCATTCTTCTTCCTCTTACGCTCACCGGCCTCGCCGTTTTTGGACTTGCCCCTCTTGCGTCCAGAGGTGGTAGCGTTTCCCTGAGTGAGTGAATAGCTGCCGTGGGCGAGCTCGGCGTCGCTGAGCTCCAGCATGTTCGGGTCCAGGCCCTTCTTTATGGCTTCTCCACAAGTCCGTTTGTGCTTCAGTAACCGGTCTGTTCTTGAGAAAAACTAACACAAAAGCGGACAGAGGGGGGAGATGAATCAGTAACGTTCAGTTTCATTCCTTCATCCATGTTAGGTACAAAGAAATCATACTAAATAAATATCAACTGATCCCATCTGACTGTAGTGAGCAATGAAAACACACAGAATAACACACAAGCTACTACTAACGATGATTATGTGTGTTCACTATCAAAGCTTCTCGATAACGTCACCCACTTGCTGGCAGGTATCGCAGCGATATGGCTTCTCGCCGCTGTGTGTCCGCTTGTGCCGCTCCATGTGGTACTTCTGGATAAAGCGCATGTTGCACTGGTCACAGCTGAAAGGCTTCTCCCCTACAGGAAACGGCGAAGGAAGAGTTTGAGATCTGCGTGGCTCCGGCCAAGTCGCCGGGGGTGACGCCATCCAAAACGCCACGTGTCCATTTGAAGTCATAGGAAATGTGTGTTTGTTGACATGTCAATTGTTGTGTGTGCGTGTTTCGTGGCTCCAGGGTAGAGGGACTTACCGCTGTGGATCTTCTCGTGCCGCTGCAGCAGGTACTTCTGAATGAAGCTCATGTTACACTGACTGCACCGGAAAGGCCTCTCACCTGTGCGATCAAGAATACAACCATCCGCTCACCACATTACTTAAGGCTCAGGCGAAGAACATGACTGACGGGAGACATAAACACCTCTGACTGAACAAAAATGAATGGAGTGAATAGCTGTTGCCAAAGATACCATTTGGCAATATAACTTTTTTACCTACTAGCACTAACTGCTGAGCTTTAATATGAGGTCCAGCTTAAAACAAATAATCTAACAAGTGATTGAGGAAAGTTAATGCCTACAAACTATTCCAGTTAACCTCAAATTGTTTCGACGGTTCGGGTGAGACCACATTGTTGAAAAACCTGCCTGATCCGTCAGGTTTCAGTCAGGTTGACTTCAGTTTGAACCCAATTTTAAGAAGCCCAAATATCCGTTATTAATCGAGTCAAATGTTCCCGCTGACGGGAATTATGGACAAAATGTCAGAAATGAGAGCCGGGGTCTGAACAAAGGCGTCGCTTCCCTATAAAGGTTTATGAGATGGACTTCAAAGAGCCATGTGAGGGTTTCCCAGCAAGGAGTATGACTAAGATGCCCAGAAACACATGAGCAGCCTTTGAGTCATCCTCACTGGAACTGCAGTCTGGTTTTTTAAGTTCACAGTGGGTGGAGTTCTGTCTCGTTTGAATGTTGTAAGTTAGATTCATTAATGGTAAATCAATATTACAGACGTCTCAAATCTCCTTAACATCTCCACATCCTTTTGGTCAGTCAGAGAGGCATACCTGACATCGCTTGCTCTTTCACAAAATGTGAAGGAAACAAACTTCTAAGCAATCCTGGCGTAACGCCAGAGGCTGAGCGAGCGGCTGGCACACAGAAAGTCTCTCACCTGTGTGGATGAGCACGTGTCTGCGCAAGTGGTAGGAGCTACGGAAGGCAGCGTTGCAGTGCTCACAGATATGTGGTTTGGAGCTGGGGGACAGGCAGGCTCCGTCTGCATCCAGCATCATGGCCTGGAGGGGGGGGAGGAAAAACAACAACAAGTGCCGTTCAAAGTGCTGAACCTCTGTAAACCTTCCCGCATCCCGTCACAGGTGATTAAAGCATGTTAAATGTTCTAAGAGTGAGTGAGTGGAGTACTGATTGAGATGTTTGACCTTTGCAGCGTCGTTGCGTTTCCTTCTGACTTTGCCTCCCTGTCCGTCTCCGTTGTTCCGCCGTCCTCTCCTGCCTGAGGACTCTTTTGGCTCTTTACCCAGTCTGCTCGGTATCTGAGGGGAGAAATCACACCGGGAGTTCAGCACAAGCAAAACCGCGCACCTTTACCTCATCGTGATCGGCCGAGGCCACGTTGAGACTCTCGCCAACTCCTCACCGGTTCGAGGGACCTAACGTTGCTGAGGCTGAGGTCGTGCAGGAGCATGTTCGGGTGGTTTTGGTGGTGGTTGCCGAAGGACATGTCCGGCATGTCGTTGCCGCTCTTCCCCGCGCCGCCTCCGGCACAGCTCATCCCTACTCCTCCGCTCCCGCCGTAGAGGGGCATGCGGTAATCCAGTTCGCTTAGCCGCTCCTGCTTGATGCCCATGCCGTGGAGGAAGCCCCCGGCGTTGGCGGCGCCATGGTGATCGGGCGGCGAGTCGCGTTCTTTCTTCAGGATCATCTCCTGCGGCAGCTCACCCATGACGGACTGAGAGGCCAGTCGGGTGAAGCTGGTGACGGGAGGCAGGTGGCTGAACATAAGCATGCCCGGTGCAAAATTTGGGTCCATGCCACCATTGCGCAAAAACTCGTTGCCTAATTTGTCCTGGATAATACTCATGTTGGTGGTTTCGCTTCGAGCAGGGGAGAAGGAGGGCAACAAAACTACAGAGATATGTAGGAGGAGAATTTCCTATAAAAAAAAGAAAGCAGAGGCAGAAATGCAACATTAGACCGGCAAGGAAAGTTTAGATCATTTACCTCTTAAGACTGAAGCGACTGTAGACTGCATGGGATCAAAATCAGGGCAGTTACTGAGCCGTGCAACTCTATCTCAGCCACGCTTACTGCGACCGCTTACTGAAGTAGCAGGTGAGAGCAAAAGTGGCGTTTCCTGTCATTCTGGTAGGCAGTCTCTGAAAGCCACCACTTACACTACACCACAGTGGTATAAGTTAAGACATTGTTTCATGTCCGTCACATTAAGGTTTGGACACACACACTATGTTCGCTATGAAACAAAACACGCTCTTTCATTTACATTTAGCTAAAAGGAAACATCACAAGTACAGATGTGTGATCTTTAACAGCTGAAGACACTAACAAAGTTGTTTTTAATAAGAAATTGAGACGCCATGTGCTCCATTACATTAGGAGATCTGAGGAATTTAACACCTGAAAACGCTTCTGTTCCTTTAAAATGAATACTAGAGAGACATCAAAGGAAAGAGTTCATCCACATCACGTGTAAGAGTTTATAAGACATTAGGAATCATGTGGAATTGAACTGTTGCCAAATTGGTAGCTGTTCCATTGCTGATAGTTTTTAAAAATATATTCGTATATATAATCGTAACATAGTATGTAGGTTGTAATTTCATGAAGGCACACCGGTTAATAACACTTCCCACGTTTAGGGAAATAACCCGAGAGAAGAAAAAGCCGGAGACGTATTAGCAAATTCATCGATTCACCTCCTTTGCCCCCAAAAACAAAACAATATTTAAGTCACAACCAAGCGGGTATTTGAGTGTTTAAATGTGTCCGCGGTGTGAGAAGAACGTGTGAGTAATGGCTGGCGGCGAGGATTGATTGTTAAGTCTAAACCTGGCGACCATTTGGCTCCGCGACACTGAATGATACTGAAGGCGGAGGAGCTTTTGTGATGCATAATAGTTAGCCAGCTCGTTAGCATAGTTAGCTCACCGTGCTAGCCACAAAGAGACAATCGATGTACCCCGGAGTCCTCAATCAAAACATGTAGATACGATGACCTAGAACCCCGATCGAACCTTCGGCTTAATTCAAAACAACATTCGCGGGAATTGAGAGATTAAATGCCCATAATAACAACAAATAATCACCGATATAACCCAATGGAAGCGACGTATCGTTGTTTAAGCCCGTTATGTGTCGCTATCAAGCTAGCTAACGCCTGCATCGTATCCTTGATTTGTCCGCTTGGATATTATTATGATGCGAGTAACTGCTAATCAATCTTAAGTGAAACGGAAAGAAGCTTATAATAAGAAAAACTAATAATATAGTCGCCCGGAGCAGCGGATTCGCCATTCTCCGGTTCCCGAGCTTTGATGACGGTTGTGAAATCAAATCTGTCTGGCTGTAAGCAACGCTGGCGCTCTATTTATTGATAGCTAACTTTAGCTGTGATTATAGCCTGAAAAAAGCTCACCGGTACATGTAGCTACCACATTACATCCCCCCGCCGATACCGCTCCGTGTGCGGTCCGGATCTCGTGTGTGAGCCTTAGCAAAGAGCTACTCTGGAGGTTGTTGTGTTTATAACAATCGAGCTGCCATGAGCTAGCTAACTAGCTAGCTAGCCACTAGCTACCCCGACATGAAAACCCGCATTACGGCCCATGCAACAGAAACAATGATGCTGTGCTCGCGCTGCATCTCCCCGTTTTGCGCCGCGTCGTTTAGCTTCGCGATTCCGCCACGTAAAATCTCGACAAAGACCAGCATTTGACAGCGAATAAAGGTCCCGTCGACTTCTCACTTACCTACACATGACCGCAGTTGGTTACAAACGTGCCTGTATTCACTCCGTATTCGCCGCTTTGGGGTTTTATTGCCAAAACATTGTTCTCCGGCGGTCGCTGCTTTCTTCCATCTTGTCCTGGCGCGGGGAATTATGGGTGTAGCGGACGGGTCGTGAGAGGAGACAGGCGGCGTGAGAGAGAAAGGGAGAGAGAAAGAGAGAGAGACAATAAATCAGCCCCCAACACACACACACACACACACGCCCCGAGTGATGAAAACACACAAATACAAAGTTGATTACACTAAATTGCACAGCGATGGAAACAGTCATACACAACATGGTGCCACTGATGTCACAAACAAAACTGCAACCGAATATTTTCCCCTATAATTATGAGATTCAATGTAATAATTATACAATAGTATTGCCAACAATGAGAAGAACTTTGACTTAGTCTCTCTTAATTATAACACATCTCATAATAACGGGAGTCTACATCGTATTTTTGAGATCATGTACTGATTTGGTGTCTCACTGTTATAGGTCACCTTCACGTGAGATACTAAGTCACTTTGCTCTCGGTTTACTAGACAAAACATTTGAATAAAAGTCACAAGTTTGAAAAAAAATCACAATAAATCCATGTGTTGGGTTGTGATAGAGATCTTTTTCAGTGCAACACCTCTGCAGACTGTGACCATATACTGTTTTATGGTCAGTTCAGTTAAAGAATAAAGAATAAGATATTTTGATAGCGTAAAAACAAACTGAAACTCAAATCAGACAGAATTTAAACCCTTTTAGCAGGTACTTGGCAGTGACATGCAGATTCTGAGCATATGCTTTGGGGCAGATGTCCTATGTGGCAAAAAATATTCTACACACAAACCCAATTCCAGTCTATAACTAAATACATTTAGATGCGATTTCTACTTTCACCTCGTAAATTGCCAATTACAAAGTTGTGTTCATGGCGTGCAGGTTCCAAAGTGATAGAAAACAAAGCTAATTTTCTGCACGGTTCACAGTGGAGTCTCCAGAATCCCATTTGAATGTTGTTATAGGGCACAGACTTGTTATGCATGTAGAGCAGGTGAATCAAAGGTCTATTTAAGATCAATAAAAAGAGGTAATCGTGAAAATACCAGGTATTTTAATCCCTACACAGTATAGGATGCATATAGTGAAGGGGGAAACAGCGATTCATACTATTGCTTCTTCATTACACTTCACCGATGGGCCCCTATAGTGATGCATGTGGGTTATTATCTACTCAATCAATACATTTAAAAACACTCCCACAAAAATACATAGTTTTAGTGCAGATTTGTCTTTTCTACTCGTCCATAAGCTTTCAACGATGTGCAGTGATGTTTACAGAGATGAATTTCACGTTCACTTCCAGTCCGGTGACACTAGGGGGAGCCAAATATCCGCCGTACGTCACAGTGTTTACAACAACCTCCTTTTAAATAGGCGTCAGTCCCCCTTACAACAGTGTTTGTGTTACAGAAAAATGTAAAGTAAAACGACATGAATGTATTAAACGCGTGAGATCATGTTTACGCGTGTAATCTCACTTGTTAATTGGCTGGGTGTATTTGTGTCTGATTGGGTCCAATCCCCTCAAACCCACTCCGGTCCTCCTCCACCCCACGTCTTCACCCCGGAGAGAGGCGAAATGTTGCTCTTTGGTGCCGCAGTTCTTCTCGAGTCTTTAATTTGAAGTCACTCCCACTCGAGTGTGTTCGCAGACTGAGGTGCGCTCTGGGCCGCTGTCCATTCAGTGTACGATCACACACTCCTCAGGCGACCTACCAAGGACGCAGCTTTGGAATCCGACTCGACCACAACCTTTGTTTGAAGAACATTGTTTTTAATATGTGTTTATTTCCCCCACGGAGGAGATGCGTGGACAGAAAAGAAAAACTCGGACTTGCCGTGGAACAGCTGCGTGGACTCATGAAGACTCCCCTGCGTTAAAGGACCGATTCGTAACATAGATTGCGCAGAATCTCTGCTCACTTGCGAGTAATTTCCAAGGAGAGAAGCGCATCTCTCAGCATGCCAGTTGTGCGCTGAATGTAATTGCGTTGTTTCGCCAAAGTTGCGTAAAGAGTCCGGATTCGGCACAAGTATTGATCGCGTGTCACACATCGGTGATTGATAGGCTGTATACGATGTCCGCCTTACGGAGGAAATTCGGGGAGGACTACCAGGTAGTGAACACCAACCGGAGCATGACTTTCTCTGCACCCGCCAAGAGGAAGAGGCAGCGGTTCGTGGAGAAGAACGGACGATGCAACGTCCAGCATGGTAACCTTGGCGGGGAGACCAGCAGGTACATCTCGGACCTTTTCACCACGCTGGTGGATCTGAAGTGGCGATGGAACCTGCTCATCTTCATCCTCACATACACAGTTGCGTGGCTGGTCATGGCTTCGATGTGGTGGGTGATCGCATACATCCGCGGCGACCTGAGTCACGGCGGCCACGACTCGTCCTACACACCTTGCGTGGCCAATGTGTACAACTTTCCCTCCGCGTTCCTCTTCTTCATCGAGACGGAGGCGACCATCGGGTACGGCTACCGCTACATCACGGAGAAGTGTCCAGAGGGGATCATCCTCTTCCTCTTCCAGTCTTTGCTGGGCTCCATCGTGGACGCGTTCCTTATCGGCTGCATGTTCATCAAGATGTCGCAGCCGAAGAAACGCGCGGAGACGCTGATGTTCAGTCAGGACGCGGTGATCTCGCAGCGGGACGGGAAGTTGTGCCTCATGTTCCGCGTTGGGAACCTGCGGAACAGCCACATGGTGTCGGCGCAGATCAGGTGCAAACTCATCAAGGTAGGTCGGGCTACAGGTTAGAGAAGACACCTAGGCTGATCCCAACTCAACTCCACAAACGCCATTAACGAGCTAATTGACGGCCACTTCATTTGCTCTGAAATTGCTCATTATGCTTTATGAGTGGTTTACAAGTCATGCATTGAATTTTCATTCATCTCCAGAATTGATTTCGTTCCCTGAGGGCCCCGCTAAGATGAATGTGCAGAGGCAGTTTCAACAAGAGGCTCCAACACGCATAAACTGGATTTGAATGAGTGACCCGTTACTATTCTGACTGTAGCAAAGATTTCACTGGCGGATTTCTTTTTTGCACTGCTGGGTGTGTTGCCTACTGTAGTTGGGGTCATCACAAACATTGCCCCCCTCCCCGCCCATACACACATACACACACACGCACAGCAGAATAGCAGTCAATGAGCCATATAACTTAAGCCTCTGCATCAACTGTCTGCAGACGAGATGTATCTGCAGGCCCCCAAGGGACCAGAGGTGGTGAGGTATATCGTTTTATTGGCAAAAGAAAAATCCATTAGCCGGCCCAGGCTCCCCTCTGTCACTGATGAAGGCCACTAACCTGAAGGGCTAATCTGGAAGTGAAGCAGTATTGTCGTCTCAACAGATCATCAAAAGAAAGACAGAAATAAAGGCATTTGTAATCAGGTTGGAGTATTTCTGACCCCTACACACACACACACACACACACACACACACACACACACTCACCATCCCTGCATCTCGCTTCTACTGTGCATGGAATCCATTCTCCTTCCAGTCTGTGGTGGTGTGTGTGTGTTTAGACAGGCTGTGTGTGTGTTGATCTGTCAGAGGAGAGTCACCAGACAGCTCCCATGTACCACAATTCACTGGAGCACCGTGTTTTAATACGGTTGTACTTCATGCTTTGTGATTCGATCCCAGCTCATAATATCATTTGGTGTTGGGTAATATAGCTTCTGTTTCGCTGTCAGTTTACATTTGATCGTAGTTTAAAGCCACAATGTTACTCTGAGGAGAGATAACTCACAATGCAGCGTCTTAATATGCACAGAGCAAGCGTGCAGTGTTATTGTCCTTCCACTGTCGGCTGAAATCAATACAGTTCAAGTCGTACAGATGAATTCTTCAGATACGCTCGCTGTCACGACACATCCTTTATCCCTTCATCTTCATCCGGAGGTCTATCAAATGGGAGGAAAACAGGAATGATGTCATGTTTGACCCAGGTCAAGATTTCTCCGCACACTGAGGATGCCGACCTTGCTGGAGTTCTTTTAAATGTCGCACACAGACACATAAACGTCCAGACAAAGTGGATTTGTTGGGCTTTCATACCACAAGGACCCCATACTATTCAGCCCGGATTCATAACTTTCAAAGCAACTTGCTGCACTTCTCGCACAATCTAGAAAGGAACAAATACGGCGGCTTCTCTCCCATCGCAGCTTCTTTCACTAAACAAGTAAATAAGCCTGCCTGCACTTGAGATAATCACTTCTGGATAATTACCTGGTGTTTTGTAGAGTCAGCCATCTGTTTTCCTGTTTTGTTTAGTAGGAAGTCGGTCGTCCTTGTCTATTAGATCCACGCCTCAAGGTCTGACATGCTGGAATTTGGAACTGGCTTATATAGTGACCAATGAGAAACACACAAACGTTTCATTACTGCATGTTTGCAATCTACCTTCAAATGTTTCTTTCCTCACAACACACAGGATGGTATTGTGTGAGCTTTACTGCACATACACAATGTAACATCCTTCAGTAATAACGGTGTCACCTCAGACGGTGTTACTGCGTTGCCATTTTACAGTAGAGCGGCTCTATGTCACCCTTATGACTCTATGTGTGCTGTGGAAGCCGCGCCGCTGGTTGCGTGCAGGTACCACACACATCTCAAGGTCAGTGTGTGTGTGAAGGGGCCCAGAGAGCTGCTGCAGAAATGAGGCACACTGCAGTAAATCCTCATGATGGAGCTGTGTAGAAGCACTCGGACAGGGCAAACTGCACCAGTTGTGGGAGAGAGTTGCGGGTCGTAAATTCTCACAGGACCTAGATACAAAGAAAATGACGTCTGGCTTCATCCATTGTCAAGCTGTGTGTTAGTTATAATGCATAGTAATGATTATGAGGAGATGCGGCTGTAACTTCTTCCTGTGTGAGCGAAGCTGGATGGGTTGTCATGGGAATGTGGATAGAAAAGAATCAAATCATCTAAAGGTGGAAATCAACTTCACATGTTTTTTAATTGTACTGATAGGCTAGGTCATGTAAAGGTCGTGTAAAGGTCATGCGGAGTCTTCACTTCATCGCAAGCTGGTGAAAAAGGGTTGAAATGCTCCGTCGTGATTGCAACAAGTAAGAGCCAGAGAAGCTTTGTGTGTTTTTGAGGCTGCCTGTCTCGATTAGTTTGACTGATCAAACTACAAACTGCACAGTTCCCACAAGGGAGCTTTTTAGTCGAGGGCCAAGGCAACTCAACCAGCCAGGGTCAGAGCGGCTAACACGGTGCCTTCTCATGATGGATGGAGCTTTTCAACATCAGAAGGCTGTGTGTGCTTTGTTGTTGCTCCTTTTAAGATTTTAGGAGAACATTGGTGTGAAATAGAGGAATCTGTTCCATGGAAACGGACGGAAACTGCAAGGCGATGATGTCACCTTGCCTTTCCACCTCTGGGCAGCTGCTTTAGAGACGTTCCTCCATCTCACGTGACCAAAACCGTCATATCGTGAATCCACAGAGCCGCTTCAGCAAAGCAAAACACAGCCTTTGATCACGCTGATCAATTTGGTTGTATTCACACTTCTTAGGACATGAAGCTGAGGATAATTGGAGACCCCTGAAAGCTTTGTGTGTCTGTCTCTGTGTGTGTGTGTGTGCAATTGACTGGTGGCACACTGAGGCTTTTTGTCAGCCTTACACACATAATTAGTGGCATAATTAGCAGCTGTGGAAATGGATGGATGTTAATGATAGAGTTTATCATTTATGATGTATTGCAAATATTGCAGAATATGTTAATGTTAGACTTTATAGTGAAGCAAAAGGCCAGAGAGGAGCTGAGCTAAGTAGTGATCTGAGACACGATGACGGTGTCCCAGGTCATTGACTTGCAAGGGATTTTTGGCTTAAACAACAGATTGAATTGTAGGACGATGTCTCACTAAGATGCATTATGTATAAACTCTCAAAAAGGCCCCACTGTTTATGCAGCTTTCATTAATAAATCAAATGAAAGCGACGGTGCAATGACCTCCCCGCATCCCTGGCAGAGACTCCTAACATCCTGTGTCCTGGCAGCGCGTGGACGGAACGTTTCTCAAGACCAATAACGCAAAGAAAGAAAACGCGGCAGATGGAAGAGACTGACAGCTGGTTGCGGCTTGTCATCGGCGCCGACAGAAGCTCTTCTTCTCAGTAGGTTGGTCGGGCAGCGGGGGAAGTCGCAGCAGAGAGACAGGCAGGCGTTTAGCGAGACGGACGGGCAAGACATGTCGACGTGACTCGCCACATTGTCATCGTTTAATTCTGACGGGAAGCTGAGAGAGAGAGGGAGGGCGAGACAAAAGGAGTACAGTGCAGTACACTTGCTCTAATGGTGCTGCTGAGAGATTTGGAATGGCAGCTTAAGACTTTACACACACACACACACACACACACACACACACACACACACACACACACACACACAGGTGCACTATGGACAGGCGTGCATAGGCAAATATGACGCACACCAATCACACAGACACAAGGGAAATGTGCATTAAGGGTTCTCTCTATCTCTCTCTCTCTCTTTCCCTCACTCTCTCTCTCTCACACACACACACACGGCCACAGAGGAGGAAGTGAGTCACCCGGGACCGGCCCTGCTTTCACTCAACCTGAATCTCAGGTGGCTCGCAAAATGAAGGCCATTAATTTCCCCCCTGTGACTGTTTAGCAGCAGCAAGAGATCCCAGGATGCTTTCACCTTGTTACACTCACTCAGTGTCCAGCAGCTTCCTCCCCTCACGGCAATGAAATAACAATAACACAGATATAATCATATATGCCGTGTAGAAAGGAATTACATTTTGACTGATTTAAATGTGATTTCCCAGGAAATAGTTTTTTGCTGCGACTTCGCACATTTCTGTCCTCCAACTGGCCGTGTTCACCATCGCAGTTGTGTCGGGTACAGCGATGTGATGATTTTGAAAGGTGTAATGTGTGTGTGTGTGTGCGTGTGCGTGGCCTGAAAGGTTCAGGAAGAGCCAGTTGGTGTCAGCTCGTGGCGGCTCGTCCTCGTGGCTCAAGGTGCGAAAGCTGCGGCGTTCTGCTCCGCCCGCCCAGGCGCGCCGGGGATCTGTGGGCACAGACGTCTTCCTGTGAAATGTCACACCCTCTGTAATCAACATCACTGTGAATACAAATGGCGGCATGTTTGCCATCTGTGGACCGGGCTCAAAGAGGCCGAGGGCACAACTCTGCATACAAGTGAACAGGAGAGAGAGAGAGAGAGAGAATCCAGAATGGAACTTTGGAAACTCAGGAATCAATGTGATCAGCTAAAAGCAGATAGGTTTTATGTAGTTTCATTCATTTACATTTCCAAAGCTAAAAGAGAGTAATAGGTCATTAAATTGCCATGGATCGAATGACACTTGTCTTGGAGGCTAATGCAGAACTTTTTAAAGCGCTGTAATGTGTAAATGATGATCACAAAGTGTCCCAAACATGCAGCGCAATGAAGCAATTTGCAGCGTCAATTTGTGGCCTGATGCCCAGAAGGAGAACCTCAGCTTCTTCTTTGTTCTTGTCTTCAGTAAATAAGGCCGATGGGAAAGTGTGTGCTGCAAGATCTCAGACAAAATTTGGTGGTATTTATTTCAAAACAAACTGAAAGAAGAATTGCTTTTATTGTGAAGGGCGGACACAAGAAGATGGATTAAAGTCAGAACCTGAACTGCAGAACTTGCGACCAAATCTGTATTTCCTGCTAACATTTGAGCTCTAATTTGGGTCCAATCCAGTATCTGTCTCTGTCCTCTTACATATGTCCCTGGCTTCCTTTGTCTCCAGTCTCGGCAGACACCCGAGGGCGAGTTCCTGCCCCTGGATCAGTGCGAGCTGGACGTGGGGTTCGGCACCGGGGCGGACCAGCTCTTCCTCGTGTCGCCGCTCACCATCTGCCACGAGATCAACCCCAAGAGCCCGTTCTTTGACCTATCGCAGCGCTCGCTCATGAACGAGCAGTTTGAGATCGTGGTCATCCTGGAGGGCATCGTGGAGACCACAGGTGGGAGGAGCCAAAGCTCAGTCTCATAACCCTGAACAGCCTTTCTCCTCACAATGTTTTGTTTTTATCATCATATTATTTTGTGACTTCAGCATTTCCAGTAATATGTAATAAAATACAAAAGGAGAGTGTTTAGTTTGGTGCTCTTTAATTATTCAGTTCTCCTCCGTCTCTGTTTTTTTTTATATCGTTGTCTCACTTTTTGATTTCCCTTCTCTGTCCAGCTTTAATAGACACTTTTTGTTTTCCAGTTTTCTCATTATAATTTAGCTGTCTTTACATTTTCCTCTCCATGTCCTCAGGGATGACTTGCCAGGCCCGAACGTCTTACACGGAGGACGAGGTCTTGTGGGGCCATCGCTTCCTGCCCGTCATGTCTCTGGAGGAGGGCTTCTTCAGAGTGGACTACTCCCAGTTCCACAACACGTTCGAGGTGCCTACGCCTCCGTACAGCGTCAAAGAGCAGGAGGAGAAATCCTCCCTGACGTCGCCCAACCCTCTGCCTGTGGCCGCCACGCCCTCCTCCCCCTCACGCTGCAGCCGCAGGGAGAGGCTCCTGTCTGCGGACTTTGCGGACCACGGGGAAGAGCAGACGTCCAGACTGCCCAGGAAACTCCAGCGCATGAGCTCCACCAAGGAGGAGTTCTTCCGGAAAGGGCTGAGGACGGGCGCGGCCCTGCCCGGGGAGAGGGCGTGCAGCACGGGAGACCTGCCCCTCAGCATCCAGAGACTGAGGTCCAGCTCCATCCCGGCCGCCAGGCAAGGGCCGGCGGAGGAGCAGGTCCAGCTCCTGGCGCTGGACGGAGATCTGGAGGAGGGGGAGGTGGAGCGACACAGACTCCCACGAGTGCTCAGCACAATCACGGCTCCTAACCCCCCCTCTGTCCAGATCCCCTATGCAGGGGGACGGCCAGAGGACAACCTGCCGGCCAAACTGCGCAGGATGAACGCTGACCGCTGACTCTGGGGAACATTTTTGAAGATTTGTTGATGGAACATTTTGAAGCTTGACGGGCATTGCAGGCAGATAAAGAACGACAGCGACAACAATACCGGTTTTCGTTTTTTTGGCAGATTTCGCCCAGTGTTTTACATCGACGCACCGGTGAAATCAAACCACAAATAGAGACAAATAGAGACAAATAGAAGGAGGCCAATAAGCCATCCACCCGCTCATACTGTGAGTCATTCTGAACAGATCACCATCTGTGCCCCTCACTGACTCTCAACACTTTGACCCTTCTGTTCCCTTTCTTTCACGTTTGCTTTACGACAAACAATAACAACAACAACAACAACAACAACAACAACAACAACTCACTTCACTTTCACTCCATTTAACCAAGAACCAAAGTGGACGCAACAAAACCAATGCACTGAAAACTGGCGGACAAAGAATTTGAAACCTGCACAGGACTTACGAGTCAGCATGATGCATCCATTTACTGTTTATTTGTTTGTTTATTTATTAGTTAATATAACCGCTCATCACTCATCCTGCACAGATTTTCGAGCGGCCGCTTACTTTAAACGTTTTAACTCAATATTTAACACACGTTTGTGATTGCAGGAATGCTGACATCAGGGGACACGTGTAGTGTATTAATACTGTTAACAAGACGAAGAAGAAGAAGAAGAAGAAGCTCATATCGCAACCACAAAATAAAGAAATACTTCAAAACGATAAAGTTTGTCTGTGTGAGTTCTTTGATCCGGAATATTCAGGGTCACATTTTGCTACTTTCCTTTCTGAACACTTTAGAAGATGCATTAGTGGCTGGAGGACACATTTCCAACTTGTATACGCATTAATCCAACAAAAACATTCATAGAATTTAAGAGTGTGTTCTCAACAACCTTCCTCAGCATACTTTGGATTCAAAGTCCTTGATTTCACTGCTGGCTGTGGCTGTAAGCTTATTGTTTTTGCTGTCGCCAAGCCAAGATGAATCACGATGTTTATCGCACTGCTCTACGCCACTTCAGTTCATTTGTCTTGATTGTGGTGATGGAGACGGGAGGTCTATTCTGGAGACATTACACATCTGAGCATGTCCAGGGCTAATTAGTCGTGCGGCAAAGAATAGCATAACACTGAAATATGATGATGTAAGTCATTGATAAGTGCAAAACGACCTCTGCCCTGTTTTAGTTTTGAAAAAAAATGGATTAGTCCTCATTTGAAGGTTGTTACATCTGCGTCAAAGACGGGTGAAAGCGGTGAATGTGGCTGAATAGACCAACCGAGAAGAATGAGATCCAGACAAAAGTTACATTCAAACGGGTGAAGTTGGATCACAATGAACGCTCAACTCAGAATTCCGCAAAGATACACGCGCAAATCCTTTATTACGGATTCAGCGTGTGGGTTTGAACACCGACCCAGCTGGATATAAAAATGCATCCATTTACTCGGATACTGGATCTAAATTATGAAACCCAATGTTTGGACTTGCATAGATTGGACGTACGTTTCTTTTATGCCTCCGAGCCGAACTCCTGCTGCAGCTGCTCTGCGTTCATATGTTGGAGCTCAGTCTTGCATTAAGCTCCCTTGAGGAGAGAGAAGCCATCAGATTGCACATCCATGCTAACCAGATGCTCATCCATAATCAATGAGCGCAAAATATCTCACCCCTCTATAAGCCGCGCTTCCATCAGTCTTGTTAGCTGGATGATCCTGTGACGGGAGTTCATCTGACGTGTTCTGAAGCTGTGTATATCTTTAGAATGAGCCAACCTCACTCTATACTCTGTCACTTTGCATCTCAGACTTACGCTGGAACGTCACTTGATTTGTTTCTGGGAGGTAAAGAAGCCAGAAGTATCTATTGGTTTCCTTCTGTAAATATCCCCTTCTGATCACAAGGAGAGAAATAGAGCTTGTGTGTTTGTGTGTGTGTGTGTGTGTGTTGGCTGTGTTGTATTTATGGTGTCAGCTCTGGGCCCCGCAGGCTCACCCGGGGCAGGTTAGGTAAATAGTGCTGAGCTCTACCCTGCAGAATCTGAATTGCTTTTTCTCTCCCTTTTTCTCCATGAGTCACCATCTGTCATCTCAATTGCTCTTTACACACACACACACACACACACAGAGGGAGGGAGAGAGAGAGAGAGAGAGAGAGAAAGAGAGAGAGAGAGAGAGAGAGAGAGAGAGAGAGCGTATGAATCATGAATCATGTTATTCTACACAAACTGAGGCTGGATGTTGTGACCGTCTCCACCTCTATTGATAAAACTCTTGTGTGATATAGGAGCATTTTAAAATAAATGTTTCTGCACAACTTCAGAAATAAGCAAAGCGTTTTGTTTCTGTGAGGAGAGTTCATATACTTTAGTCTGAATTTACTACACTAAGGCTTATTATTGATTGATCAATTTTCATCCTCCTTAATGAATCATTCAATCAATCAATCAAAGGTTCTTATAAGTGTTTCTCGTGTTTTTCAATTTTTTTTTTAACAACAGCAGCAAATCGTCACCTTAAAGAAGCAAATATTTGACATTTATAATTGATAAGCCATGAAATAACTAATTGATCGTTTCATCACTGTCACATTAATTGGAATGGCTTTTTTTATAACCCTGTTCAAGTATTTATTGCATAAGTAGACTATTACATCGATCAAATCAGGTTTATATGCACACTTCGGTCCAAAACACAGATCAAATGACAGGTGATTTGTTGCGTAACTCTCTTCTCTCCAGATCCTGTTTAAAAAAGGAACACTAAAGCAAAACGGCCGCTGTCATCATTTGTCTTGATCTGAACGAGGCTCTCAGTCTGGAGCTATCTGTGCTCTTATCTTCAGGGACCCGACAGAGCGACCCGAGGGCAGAGATAGAGCGGGAGATAGAGGGATTGAGGGAGATAGAGCAGCAGGGGAGAGAGCGAGAGAGAGGGTTGGAAATGCCCTTAGAAAGAAGCTTAAGATGGTTATTTGCTTTGTTTTTGATCAGAATCATCCACTTTTCTGTCCTGTGGGATCGCCTGTGACTGTGACAATTCACTCAAACTTTATGAGGAAAGACTTCATTTACATAAAACACAGAAATTGGAACTTTCAGTGTTCAGTAAAATCAGTTTTATAGACCAAAAATGCAGATTGTGTCTAAAAATGCAATAAGCAAGACGGAGAAATGACTGGAAACATCTTAATAATTGTGTGATATATGTAGTGTATGGATTTCCTCGTTAGCACGCGGTGGCGGCGGCGGCGGCTCCTTCCAGTGGAGCAGCAGGTCACGCTTCCCACTACGACCCTAATGGAAACGTGTTTATTGCGCATCGGGCCGCCCCGTCGTTCCATTTCACACAGACGGCATCGCATTACGTCGCCCGTTCCTTTGCTTTCCTAATTGAGTTTCCCCACCACGACCGCCATGAATGGAAAATCACATCCAAAGCGCCTGAACATCGGACACGCACGTCGTCCATTTCAATCAGCCATCGTTTGAGTCTACGCACGAATTCCTTTGTCTGAAATGGAACAGATCCTGAATTGTTTAGGAGTTTGTCAAGCTGAAAGAATCACTTAGGGTCGCCGCAAAACTGACACAAAGCCTGGAAATATTTATAAGCACGTTCTTGCGTCGTTGTGAGAGGGAAGCTTGTCTAATAAATATTTGATTGATCTTTTAATAAGTGAAAAGCACTGCTTGGGGAAGACGCCTGGTGCCTAAATGTGTCTCCACCCGTCTACGAGGAGCCCTGGGAGACGACACATGACCTAGATAGACCACTTTGTTCTTACAAGTTAAAGTTTAAAACAAATTGCCCACAAGTCTGTTTATTACCAGAATGTTGCTAAAATAAGCGACAACGGCGACGTTCGCGGGGAAACGCTCATGAATCCACTCGACTAAAAGGTGTCCCTCGTCTCGTTTTGTCTCCGTTCTCTCATTCAGACGGACTCAGACTCTTTCAGGTGGGACCTTGGGTTTATATTTCCGATCTTTTGGACGATAACGCTTCCCCGCCGCGTGCAGACGACCTCGACCAAATCAAAAATATTAAACTGTGTCACGTCTTTGATCTTCCAAGTGTCCTCTTGCTGCTCACACAAGTTTGTATTCATGTATTCGCCCCTCTGGATTAACACACTGACTAAATACCTCAGAGGATAATTTAGTCGACTTCAAAGAGAATTCAGCCTAAGATCACATTTACATATTTTCTGGGACATGAAGGCGTTTCGGTTTCTTTCATATCACTTACATCTTAGATACACAAACTCCCACCAGGTTTCAAATCAAACCTTTCTGGTGCCACCGTCCTTTAAACTGTAAAAGTCATGACATCATCAAATTCCTTCCTGTCCTTTCTTCACTTTCTTTCTCCTCTCTGTCTTCATCAATCTTCAGCAAACTGCATTTCAAGCGAAGAAAGAGGAACGCCGGTTGTTGAAAGAGATGCAAAACCGCGTTCACCTGAAGCTGTGGGCGCACGACACTCGTCATCATCATCATCATCATCACGCAGACGAAGCTTTGGACGGCTAAACTCTGAACGGATCCACGATGGAAGAGCTGCAGAGGAAAACGAAAGGACAACAAGCAGCTGAGCAAACAGAGCCGTCCGATCTGGCAAACGCATGGATGCAGTGATGATGATGATGATGATGATGCAGCGTCGTCCTCTGAGCTACGTCCTGCATGTGTTGACTAATTCATGGCCTGCAGAGTTTAGAGACCGATTGATGAAGACGCTGACCTCTCTCTCTCTCTCTCTGGCGAGCAGCGGGAACATTTTGGAAGAGTGAGGGAAACGTGCTTAAAGAATCTGTTCCTCTTTATTTGGACTGATGCGTTAAACTCCATTTGTGCTCCGTTGCTTGCTCGCGGCGTGTGTGTGTGTGTGTGTGTTGCTCCCTCTCTCCCAATCACACACTAATAGCACCGACTTCTCCAAGCTTATTACACTAACTCTGCTATCCTAATCAATTGGGACTAGTTCCAATCAATTAACTCTGCATTATTTACCCGGCGAATCCCTGCGGGCCGGATTCAGACAACAGTGATTATCCGTCGTCATTCCCATTCTGAGCTCTGGCAGGAAAACTGATTACGGCCTAAAACTGTGACACGAATACCGCTTGGCACACTTTTGATTTATTATTCCTGCGTAAACGACACGTTGCCAGATAAAAGTTGATTTATTCGGAGGGAAACTGTTTGATCCTGTTCGCCAGGATTTGCAAAACGCTACAAAATGAATAAAGTAAACACGGGAAAAAGATTCCCAAAGACTTTCTCCAGAGCCTCTTCTCCAAGGAAATAGAAAGATGTAAGAACTCGAAACAATGCGGGGCGATCTGGCAGGACCTGGAGCTGAAGGTTCAAGTCCTCAAACAGAAACCGATCAAACTGATAAGGATAATTGATCGAGAAGTGAAATTTATCTTGTGATCCTCTCCTCTCCTCTCCTCTCCTCTCCTCTCCTCTCCTCTCCTCTCCCCTGCTAATGAGGGACACGGCCGCCTAACTTCTGGGCACTTCCTCCTCCTCCTCCTCTCCCTCCTCCTCCTCCTCCTCCTCCTACTCCAAAAAACAAAAGTGGTGCAGAGCGATGGAAAGACGGCGATAAACTCTGGCTATAAACGCAGAGACGGAACGGATACTCGTGTCCTCAGACGCCCTCGTAGGGCTCCGGCAGCAGAGACAGAGTGGGAGGTAACGACGTCCTGTGACCTGCACTCATCCATCTCACTGATGAAGTTACAGGTAAACACACTTCCTAATTATAATGAAACATCAGTAACTTCTCAGGACAGACAAACCAAAGATGTAGAACAGAATTTGAGCAATGGACGCAAACGCAGGGTGGAGCGAACAAATGTGTGTGTGTCGGGGTCAAGTCCATTACTGGGGGCTTAGTGGGGGTTGGTTCTGAGGGGGATTTGATCTGTGGCGCTACCCCGCTTCCCTGCGGTGCCAAAGTGGGTCAAGTGACCTGATTCCACCTGGATTAGACGTTTCATTCCCTCTTTTTTATTACAGCACATCTGCTCAAGAGAAGGATTGGCTGTATGCTTCATGCCCTTGAGAGGGAAACTACATGTATTGTGTGTATGTGTGTGTGTGTGTGTGTGTGTGTCAGCGTGTGTGTGTGTGTGTGCGTATGCGTACACACTCAGGAGGACTTTTTGTACAATGGGACAACACAGCAGCTGTGACGCCGTCGGGATATAAAGGCGTTTGTGTTTCTTCTCCGCAGCGTAACTCTGCCGCCATCTGTTTCCACTGAACTGTGACGTGATTGTTGGCGAGGCAGGTTGGAGTAATTAGGACGAGCAGGACGCACATGAGGACGTGCAGCAGATGCTCAAAGGTGCAAAAGGAACACACGCCAACCGCCTTCCTCCATTCCCGCTCCAGTCATCCGGAGAGCAGAACGTGAGCGTGTGTTTGAAAAGGTGAAAAGGAGACGAGTCAGCACTTTTCACAAGAACAGATTGGGATGGTGGAAGCTGTAACGAAGCGTCGGCGATGATTGGATCCGATCACAACAAGACCTCCAACACCAACAAGGCTCTCGTCCCGTGTGACCTCTGTCCAGATGTGGTCAGGATCGGCCGAGTCTTCTTAATGGATCCGTAGCCGCGTAGATGTAATGGGAACGCTGACATGCCGTTCAAGGTGTAATCGGGGCTCCACAGTGTCAGAGAGGTTTGATTCAGTGGGTCATCAATCATTCAGTCCATTCACATGTATTACCCCTCCCTCCCTCTCATCAGTATTCATCCTGGTCCTCGTGTCCTCCTCGTGTCCTCCTCTTGTCTTCCACCTCACACATGGTAAAACTTAACACGCCCTTATTTCCCGTAGCGGCGAAACGGAAAGATGAAATTGCTTCTTTAAGTTATCATCCCCATGACAAATCACTCAAATAAAAAAGACACATTAGCTTAGTTTCTCTTTTTCTTCCAAGGATTTTTGGAGCCGCCGCTGCCGCCGCTGCCCGCCGTCCTTTAAACCCGTTTAGTCACAACGATAAGCAAATCAAAACCTGACTGAAGTGGACGCAGGGAGGAGGAATGACTCGCTGCTTCTTCTCTTTTTTTTAATAATGTGAATATAAAGAGGAAAATCAATCGTTACCGACCGCTGCTCACTTCCTGTCTGTGTGTTACGGGTCTGAGGGGGTCACTTCTCACATCACAGGGGTCTCAAGAGCGTCAATAATATCTGTGACATCTGCATATCCAGGAAGTTCACAGACGCTCCGCCGTGTCATTAACGCTTACAGTGACTGACAGGTGTGTCATCAATAATATGACAAGTACAATCAGACATGCATCACTGACATCTCTCTCTCTCACACACACACACACACACACACACACACATACACACACACACACACACACACACACACACACACACACACACACAGAGTCTTCTGACAATTTGTGACTGCTCTTCTTGACATCGGTGACATACGTGTCATCGTCCCGCTCAGAAATGTAAAATGGCGTCAGGCTCGCCGCACAACTGCCGCCGTCAGAAGCTGGAAAACAATCCGGATCGGCTCTGGATCGCTCCGGCCCGGGCGGCGACCCCCCCTGATGTTGAAACGCCGTGCGGAGGCGGCCTCGCATTCATTTTCATTAACCGCCGACAAATCGTGTTTCGGGGGGGAAAGGCTTAATCAGATTGTGCGTCTCGTGGAGGCCTGCGCTCTCTTACGCAACCTCGGGCCTCCGTCAGCTGGGGAACATTTTTTCGAATTTGATTACTTGATTGATTTAATTACTAGATGGCTGAGACACAGGGAGAAGAAAAGCTCCGGTCCCTGCAGATCCAGCACGTATGGACTTATTACTGTAAACACACACACACACAAGCACACACACACACACACACACACACACACACACACACACACACACACACTATTACAGATTCCTATATAATCCATATTAACGCATGACATTTCCTCTTTTATTGATTTATTATAGATGCCCAACACGACTAAAATGCTCTGATAATGAAATGAGCCTGATCACTGAACAGCAGCAAAGCTCTGAGATCGGACTTACGAGGAAGATGATTAGATTGCCGTTGATCTTCGTGTCCTCGAGGGACTCAGAACGCGTCTCTCATTAAATGCCAGGATGTTCCATATGTTTAATGAGCCTCGAAATAAAATATCCACATCTGCAACTTCAATTTTGACTGATTGTCAGCGTGCCAGCAGAGATGAATGTGTGTGTGTGTGTGTGTGTGTGTGTGTGTGTGCTGGTGCTCATGTTTGCATGCTGAAGGTCAGCGGTAATGTTTGTTTGCCGGTGGGAGAGAACACCGCTCACTCCCACAATGCATCCTGAGATCGCTGACACACTCAGGATAATATATTCACTCACAAAGTGTTTGTGCGTGTGTGTGTGTGTGTGTGTCGGCGCTGATAATCACTCGTATGCTGCAAGACAGAAAACAAATACGGAATTATATTTTGCGTTACATAAACCACGGAAACAAACACCGCCACTGTTCGGTTTGCTTCTTTTCCTCGGGTGTCGTTTCAAACTCACAAACAAACGCTCTGCTGATTGTCCGAGCAAATTGTCCAAACTTCGCCTGCGGCAAATTGTGTCCCAGTCGACCTTGTGGATGTGCTCACGTTGCACATATTTATTTTCTAGTAAAACCCCTGAGTTCGGCCAAACAAACGAAAGGTCAGGATTGTTCTCATGAGGCCCGATGGCGATTTCTGTCCAATCTTAATTTTTTCAAGGCTCTAAAATAAGCAGCAGAACGATGACATCTCTCTGCTGTCACACACTCTGAATATGATCAGACCATCCACAGAGAGAGAGAGAGAGAGAGAGAGAGAGAGAGATAGCTCAGCATATGATGTGACCCCTGTCTGATGGGGTCAAAGGTCAAAGGTTTTGCCCCACAAGCAAAGCTGGAGTTACCAACTGATCATTTGAAGTGACTCGCCGTGATTTTACTGAATAAGCCTACTAGCAGAATAACCAAAACTACTGAAGAAGTAAATGAGCATTTGGAAGAATTCACACACACACACACACACACACACACAGACACACAAACAAACACACAAGGCTCTTAACTGCATGGTACAGACCATCGGAGTAAAAGCCTCCTCACACTACCTCCTCTCCCTCTGGGTTTGAAAAAGCTGCAGTGGACATCAGGACACAGATGAGAACGGAGAAACAGAAGAAGGAAGCGTTCCGACCCGTGAGCACTCAGGAGAGATGTTTAAAAATGCATAAACCATTAAAGATAAAAAACATGTTCCATTCTAACTCCGGCCCCCCTCCCCGGAAGGCAAACGTGTTTGGCCGGAAGGTTCCAGCTGCAGCCACAACACTCACACAACATAACATGGATCCCTCAAGCGTATCAAGAGCGTCAGAGACATTTCCAGCTGACCGTGGTGGTTTCTCTCATTCTGTCAGGAAATCTATCTGCGGGCCTGCTGTTGTACTTGGGCAAGGCATTAAAGCCAAACAGCAGAGAGGCGAAGCAACCGGAACAGAGTGTATGTGGCGGAGTGATGGATCAGGCATATTCTAAGGATGTGAATATGCCTCACATGAATCAGAACGGCCTCCAGACGATTCAGGACTTTATTGATCCCCAAGGGGAAATGATGTTTCCTCACTCAGATGTTTCTGACATACACCACATGTACACAGAATAAGAGACACACTATTTCATGCAAACACCCCCATGCAAACACACACAGCTCATATACAAGTAGATGGAGAGATGCAGAGTGAGGGGGGGCAATCTGGGGGTTAGGTGCCTTGCCTCAAGGGCACCTCGACAGTGCCCAGGAGACGCGCCGGCACTTCTCCAACTACAAGTCCATGATTTTTTTGGCCCTCCTGTGCCTCGAACCAAGCCCCCCTGCAGACTGAGCCACCGCCACCCCATTAATCTGTTTAACCGCCTCAGAGAATGTGAATCAGCAAAAACGGCCAGCAGCCAATCGTGTCCACACACACACACACACACACACACACACACACACACTCACACACACACACACACACACACACACACACACACAAACACATTGTATTGATACATCGGATCCTGACTAGCCACGACTCTGGCTTATCTACATACTGACAGATGTTTGCCTCTGCTGCTACTTTACTGCCTGAATCAGCCCCTATTGCTCAGTGGCGCCCTCTGTGTCCACACCCAGCTACAACAACAACAATCACACCGCCTGCTAAATCATTGTGCTTAAACTAGGCTTCAATTCTACAGGGGATTGTTTCCTCGATATCAGAGTGTTTTTTATCATAATTGATTGACACTAATATAGCAGATATGACATGTAATCCTACAGATTCATTTGGAGTTCAATAGGTTCACATCCCTGCTTTATCAAGGCCTCTGCACAGTGAATCACCCGGATGTCCGCACTGTCGAGTTTTTTCATGAAACCTGCAGTGTGACTCACTGGGTCGAGAACATCATCATGGCCAACACAGGAAACGGCCCTAAAACCAAATGCGTCACACATACACACACACACAACAAGATGACTGTTGACATCTCACTGCCTGCAGTTAGTAACTTTGCAAGACTGATTATAAGTTTCAGCCATTTCTTACTTTGACGTTAACCGATGCAAACAAGAAGAAGAACCTGAAGCTTACCTAACATTCAAATGCAATCTACTGCGTCAACATTTCCATGACGGATTTGGACCAAACAACACAAACTACACATGTGGTGGTACATTAACCTGACACAGACTGGGATTTAAACACAAAAAAAGGTTAATGAGCAGAAATATGAGAGAGACTATTGAGGCGCCCTTGAGCCGCTCAGTCGTCTGTGGTGAGAAGATGAGTCAGGATGAAGAATCTGTGTGTGAATGGAGGAGCTTTCATCCCCACACACACAGAGAGCTCCAGAATCCTGTTCACACACTGCCGGTTTTGCTCAGAGGATTTAGATTGAAGCGGCGGGATTCGACCCAGATACATACGTCGGCGCTAATTTAACAACTGAACGGAATGGAATTGTCTGAGGGGTTGGAGGCTCTATTTACACACACACACACACACACACACACACACACACACACACACACACACACACACACACGTAAGAGTCTTAAGGCTGTGTGTAGAACCAAGGTAAACAATCTGTCAGCACCATGGCACACACACACATTCACACACTGGTGGGGGTTTGCTCTCGTCAACCAATGCTCATTCATGCGCGAACCAAACATGCAGTTTTCTCCGAGGCGAGAGCACATACATGACACACACACACACACACACCTGATCTCATTCTTTGCACTCGACACGTTGGCCGTCGGTTGTAGCCATGAATGAAACATGAATGCAGAGACGGCGCTCCAGCCTCCGCCGCACCGAGTCATCATTAATTTCTGCGACTGCAACATTCACAGCTCCTTCCTTCCCCCCGGATTGTCCCTAGGATCCCGCGTCTGAATCCGCCCGCCATACATTATTCAGCCTCCTGAAAGGTAAACAAATGAGGCTCAGGGAAGGAGGAGGTGACGGGGTGATACGCCATTTCACCTTTGCACTTGAGGGAAAAATATGTTTGAGGGTTTGAATTCCTCTGCCGACTTCGTGTCCTCCTGTAGCCCAAGAATTGGCTGTTTGATGATGATGTGGTGAACCGATCCATATTTAATTCCCCCGTCTTACTTATGTGGCTCCAAGGCAGGAGAGGTAAACCCTTTGAAATGACACCATCATTCGATTTGGCTGCCGGAGTGTACCGTTACACTTTATAACCCTGAGATAATAGTTAAGTACAAATGGCTTTACTGTCCGAGTATTACTGTCTGAGGATATAAAACCGATCCTGAGTGTTATTGGTTCATATCTGGTAACATCAGGTAATATGAGAGGGGAGGAAACCAGTAAAGAGCAGAGCATCATCTTCATCAGGCGCTTTGATGAGGCTGACCTGAGCGTGTTGCGTTGAATTCTGTTCTTCCCTGAGCAATAAAAGTGTGAAACTACATCCAGTCCAGTTAGGGTTAAAAAGGGAAAGAAGACTCGATTGATCCGTGTGGAAGAGACCACAAACAAGCGTGTGTTCTAACTACATCAATAGAACTTCTAACTACTTCACTATAACTGACAAGAACCCATGAATGAACAAACATGCACACACACACACACATACATTCACACAGTGGCACCAACAGCAGGCTAATTTTCCCTTATCCGCGCAAATTAGGCAAGTGAGTGTTGAACAAGGCACTTGGCTCCCACACGCTTCCATTTGGGAGCCGATTTCATAACTGGAACTGTGCGACTCTGCTGACCCACTTTGACCCGACTCTATCCAGCCCGACCCGTCCTGTCTTTCCAACTCTCAGAAGTGGTCACATCCCGCCCACCTATGATAGAGGTACCCCCCCTGTCCCACACACACACCTGACATCGCAAATTATCCACTCACACAACTAAAAATCCTAACCTCCATGTTACAAGTGGGCAAATTTCATATTCCGAGCTGAGCCTTATTCCCATGTGACACCAATAGAAACATGCACTTTGTCAACGTTATGGTAATAAAAGCTACAGCAATCCAGACAACGTTGACTTAACAAAATATGTAAAAACTCAGCCTTTGTGGATAAAAAGGTTTGATTCTCATGCATCAGATGTGCGTTTGTTCAAGGAGATCACGGTGCGTTTGGTGTGGGTCCTTTGTTGCAGTTGTGCGTGCAGAAGGTCACCTTGAGGGTTGATGGAGGCCTGCTGCCCTTCCACAGGCTGACAGAGTCATTCGTCAAGCGGAGATGGCAATGAATTTACTGTATCCGCTGTGTTATCCGCATGTTTAACCCTGCATGCTTCTAAAACACACTCAAGACACACACACACACACACACACACACACATACATACACAAATGCCACCTGCCCTGCCCTCTGGATCTGGATCTGATAGAATTATAGCGAGCGAGAGTCAGAGATTATTTAATTAGGGGGAGACAGGAAGACAAGTGAGTGACATCATTTCAATGTCGCTTCACAACCCCCTCAAACACTCACTGTGAAGAGCTCCATCTGGAAGACACATGACACATGGCACACACACACACACACACACACACACACACACACACACACACACATTCATTCCGGCCTTACAGATCAGCACATACATTCACGCCCTCTCGCTGACTCAGTTGTGCGCACAAACATGTCCTCTCTTTCACACACCCCAACCATCACTCAGCTGCTTCACGGCTCCCATATGGCGCCTGACATGACGCCCGTGTCAGTGTTCATGCACGGGGCCCATCAGCCTACATTAAGCCTCTCCAGGACTGCAACCGTTTAAAGGAACAAAGCAGGTTGTTGGAGCTCCGCCTGCACTCCCAGCTTCTCCTCTCTGTATAGATAAACATGTTCATAAATGGAGTTTTATGAGCAGTCAGGACCCAATGAAGATATGTTCCTTAGCAGAGCGATAACAACAGCGAGTAGTGGGCCGTGAGATTCCTCCGCCCCCTAGTGGTCACGCATATTTAATCGCAACTTTAGTTTACACTGTAAAGTTGTGTGAGTGGATAATTTGCGATGTCAGGTGTGTGTGTGGGACAGGGGGGGCACCTCTATCATAGGTAGGCGGGATGTGACCACTTCTGAGAGTTGGAAAAGTTGCGAGTCACATTTGAACACCTGATCATTTTCAAGGTAAAACGATGATTATCATTCATGAACATCATCATCATCCTCCTCCATTAGCTCTCCTCTAAGCCTAATGGAGGATGCTGTCACGTCAAATTAAGTCAATTAGCACTAAAAGCTCTGTCCTCCCAATTTGGTTGTTCCCCTCTAAACACAGCGTGCCAAACCATTAAAGGCCAATACGGCAGGAGACGGGCTACCAGTGGCCTCGCCGCTGATGTCGCGTCTATCTGGTCTTCATCAGCGGAAGGCCGATCCCTCAGAAACCTGTCGAGCTCCTTTAACAGTCCGAGCATGGCTCCTCTGAGAGCCCTGAGCTGCTGCTATGGACTCTGCGCTGAATCTCAAGCATGAATTTTTAAAGAGTGTGTGTAGGACTGCCTGACTTACATGAGGGGAGTGTGTGTTCCTGCATGTTTTAGATTTATGTATGTGATTTGTGTGTGCAAATGTATGTTTTATGTATGCTTGCTTCTCTCTCTCTCTCTCTCTCTCCCTCTCTCCCTATCTCTCTCTCTCTGTTTGTGTGTGCCTCTGTGTGTGTGTGTGTGTGTGTGTGTGCATCACAGCATGGTGGCGGTAGATGGGGAAGCGTGGTGAGTAGCCACACAGGAGCCAAAGTGTTCAGTGAAGTGTACTATGCGTGGGTGTGTGTGTTAGTGTGTGTGTGTGAGGGTGTTAAATGTGTTTGCGAATGCGCGTACATGTGTGTGTGTGTGTGTTGCAGTACATCCCAGTATGGTGGAAGGGGATGGAGGGAGGGAGGGGAGGAGGGAAGGAGGGGAGGAGGGAGGGAATCCAGATCAGTGGTGAACCACAGGGACGAGGCGTTTGTGAAGGCTGTCAGTGAAATCCAGCGTGACTGCGTTTGACGTCTGAGAAGAGATGACACTGAATGCATCGGCTCTGTTTACACGGAGAGAAAGACGTGACACATGAGATCTCACTCGTGTTTAAATGTTTTTAAATCTCTCTTGACGTCTGATCCCAGAAGCAGAACCAGAACCAGAACCAGAACCAGAACCAGAACCAGAACCGATGAAGCTACGCAACATTCCAGGTATGAAGATGTTCAACAGCAACTCACTACAAATAAAGCAAAGATGTTGTGTTTGGTTCTCTGTGCGTATTGTGACCCGGCTTGTTCTCTACGGAGTGAGGCTCTCATTACCGTGGTAACTGTTCCTGGTGTGCATTTTTTTTTACAGGAACGGAAGAGAAACTGGTGAGGAGAATTGCACATAGAAAGCTTTGTGAGCGAGAGCAGGCAGATCATTCATCAGTGAAGGTCTGCTGAGGTTTTGTGAATGATGTCGTGCATTCATGCAGATCCTATTCACGCTCGCTCCAGTAATTGCCACAGCAAAGATCTTTGTCCTACCTGAAAAGATGTATTGCACATTTAATCAATGCACATGAAAGCTTTAAAGGGGATCGCCGGCTTCAGGGTGAGGGGACGACTCGGATGTGTGGAGGTTTGAAGTCTGTATTGGTACGAGTGAATCGAGGTTAAGGGGTTAAAATGAACATAACAAGAATACAAGTAGATAAAGAGAAGACACAGGGACAACAAAGAGATCAGGTAATGAATCCACAGAGGAAATGGCGGAAACAGAGATACACAATTGGGAATTGCCTGCATAGTGTGAGGAAACACATCGATTACACCGCAGCAGTGTGTTTGTGTGTTAGTGTGTGTGTGTGTGTGTCTTAGTGTGTGTTAGTGTGTGTGTGTGTGTGTGTGTGTGTGTGTGTGTCTTAGTGTGTCTTAGTGTGTGTTAGTGTGTGTGTGTGTTAGTGTGGCTGCAATGCCGGTGCGGGTGAAAAATTCCTCAAGTGTACTTTCACCATTTTACAAGAGTGACAGTTTCTTTAAAGACTCCCCTGTCCCATTCATCAAGGCAACTCCCATTGATCTCAGAGCACAGACACGGCTCCGGCTTCTCCTGAGTGGATGTGAAACGCTGCTGCAGCACTACGCAGGCCGACCTCAGGGTCACGGCGAGACGGATCGAGGGGCTCAAAAACAAATGCGGCCGGCCAGCGGGAGCAGAAATCACCGGGGAGGCTGTAAAAACAGCGGGAAAATGGTTTTGCTCATGACCCCCTTAGCTGAGGGTCACAGGATGGATGATTTTACAAACACGTCAAAGCTCACAGGTGCTATTAGAGGAAAGCCTTACTGGGGGAGGGAGAATAGAAGGCTCCTGGTGATTTTATCCATAATAAACTCCCCAGATAGGTAGGAAATGCTGGTAATGGACTGAGGTGAGGTGAGACGTACAATAAAGCAGCAGCTAGAGAGAGAGGGAGAGAGAGAGAGAGAGAGAGAGAGAGAGAGAGAGAGAGAATCCCCTCCGCTCGGCCTCAAATTGAGTTTCTAACAGGAAACTGCTGATGCTGCTGTCACGTTTATTACATCACCGGTGACACAAAGAAGAGCGGGAAGATCCTCGCCGGTGGAAATGTGTTGATATCAAAGAGCAAAGGAATAATGAAAAATCTAAATCTTTTTCTCCGGATGTGTCACACACACACACACAGACACACACACGACGGCTTTACAAATGACATCAGCGGCACGTCGGGGACGCCGCGGAGCCGCTGGCAGGGAATGACACCCTGGAGGAAAAGGGGGTTTGCAGTGGTGGAAGGAAGAGAGGAAGAGAGAAAGAGGAAGAGATGGCAATTAGGTTTATAAAGCTATCAACACAGAGAAAGAAACTGCGACCTCATTTCTATACTTATTATTCTGCTTATTGTTGAACTTCGAAACCCCAATCTAACCTTTTTGACCCGAGTTGTGAATAACAAAATCTAACTGACAATACAACAATAACATGTAAATAAATAATAAGGGCTCCAAAAATGAATTTTAAAAATACGTGAAATGATTCAATAACCAGGTGGGAATAAAAAAAAAATACATTAAAATATGAAATGTATATTTGAATGTCTCTCTCTGTCTCTCTCTCTCTCTACTATGAACTATGAAAGCAATTTCACAGCAGGAGGCGCAGATGCAAAATATAAATCTTTTTTTTTCCCCCAACGCTGCTGTTACAGTAACAGGATATCACCGGAAAAAAATTTGTAGAGGGAGAGAAAGAAATAAGGTAATCTAGGGGGAAGCATCTCAGACTCTGAAGAGTAGAAGAAGAAGTCACAGAGCTTCAGCCAAGCGGAGCCACAGAAGCCACCTCAATTTAGTAGTAGCCTGCATGCCAAACACACACACACACACACACACACACACACACACACTGACAGCTTTATTACACGCACCACTCAATATCCTCCATCGTCACTCCGGTTCACTCTGTGTGTCTTGGGATGAATTTCTGTCCTTAATCAAGCCTTCAGCCGCCGTCCAATCAGATCACAGATCACGAGGACAAGAGCCTCCAGTCCACCTCTGCATTTGCATTTTAATGGAAATAAAACAGCGATGCTTTACGTGTCTTTTTTTCAAAATCGCAATCAAAATCTATTTCTGCGACTTTAACCTTTATCTGCTAATTAATTCAAATAACGTCTTCGTCTTGCATCTTTGAAAGTGTGAAGATGGATTTGCCAGTCACAGATCTCATGCACAGGTGCTGCATGTGTGTGTGTGTTTTCTATGTGTGTGTGTGTGGTCAGATAGGCGAGAGATGAAAGATGTACTGAGCAAAAGGAGGAGGAGGAGAAGGGAGAGGAGGAAAATGGGACTAAAAGGACATGAAGGGGGAGGGAGTAGGGGGAAAAGTGCTGAGGGGGAGGAAGTGTGTGTGTAAAATTGCCTCCCACGCTTCTGCTGTAATTTTTTCAAATTCCCGGTCTCTGGCTCTGGAGCGAATCTCTTCAACCAGCTGTGCTGCAGGAATGATGTGAGACGTGAGGGAGGAGAGATTGACCGAGGGGCCGCAGCCTTGTGCAAAAGAATTCACTTCCCTCCGAACGCGCAGAAGGTCAATCCAACTATCAAACAGTGGAGTGTGACCTCATTTAAGTGCAGCCGCCACGCCGACGGGCCGAGAGGCCGCAAAGCACAAAGAAGAAGAAGAAGAAGACAGAGAGGCAGAGACAGGAACGAGGTGAGCCGGGTGCCATCAAACCCATTTAGAAACATGAAGGTCTTTGCATGTGCGTCGTTTGGCTTCAGGCGCCATGACGACGCCGCTCGCACAACTAAGGCACTTGAGTCTGAGCTCAGCCGTTTATCAGAGAGTTTGGCACAATATTAAATTGTCTACCAAGGTCTTCGCTGATGGAAAGCAACACTTTAATGAAGAAGAAATCCGACCGGAAGCTCAGACGCAGAGTTTAGACATATGACGTTCTGTTTGTTTCTATGGCGATTACCTGCAGTATCATATCATACTTTGTCCAAACAAACGCTGCTGCTGTGTGTTGTGTTGTGGTAAGAACAAAACAGTAGATAATCTAGCATCTCCAAGAAGTCTCAGTGAAGTGTTTGGCTTTTTCTCAACAGTACTTCACTCCCCTCTGATGTTTTCTTCTTCTCTCTTCATATCAAACAGCCTTCTGAAGTGGATTCCTTTAGAATGAAGGTACTGACAGAGGCATGCAGTGTATCTTCATTTATAAATAGAGCCAAGATCCAAACACCTATATGCAGTGTGATGTCAATAATGTGGAGACCGGGCAAAGGGGACGGAGAAGAGAGACGATGAGAAACGTCCAAACGTCTCTGCGTCTGAGCTGAAGACAGATCAGCCCGTGTCCTGGGAGGAGAGCGTCCCTCCGTTCTTGGCTCAGCTGCAAAACCGTGCAGTATTAGCTTATCAAGTAGTTCAACAGCCACGGGGGCTAATGACATTTCAGCGAGTCTCCGAGTCTCCGAGTAGAGGAGATTGAGAGAGACAAGGTCAAGTGAACGGGACGAGGCCTTTACCAGAGACAAATGAATCCCCTGCCTCTCTCTCTCTCTCTCTCTCTCTCTCTCTTCGGGGGGCTGGATCTTTCACTGCAGGGCGTTTGAAAAATCCCTGTGTGTGACACCATGTAGCCACTGCTGGACTAAATGTCTCTCTCTCTCTGTGTCTATCTATCTCTCTCTCTCTCTCTCTCTAGCGGGGATGATAAACAAGCCGAAACGATGGATGAGAGAGGGAGAATGATCTTTCAATCAATCTGTCATCCTTAGTCTCCCCCCCTCCCATCAGCAGGAAACAGGAGTGATGTCATGGTCGATGCGAGCAGGCTTTTGTTATTGGCAAACGTGTGTGTATTGGTGTGTGTGTGTGTGTGTTGTAGGTGATTTAAGCATGCGAGCTGTGTATCAATGTGTATCAGGCACGGTGAGAGTGAGTGTGTCTGTGTGCAGTACTGGTGGAAGTTTGGATAGTTGTGTTAGTGTGTGCTTAAATGTGTGTGTGTGTGTTTTTTAGTTAAGCAGCCAAATCGTCACCATCTGGTCCCTGGTACCCGCTGACATTAAGCATCAGACAAAATAAAAAAGCCTGCTTGTTGCATTTTTGTAATTTTTTTAAGTTTGAATGTGAGCAAGGCGTCAGCTCAGACTGCAGGAGGAGGAGGAGGAGGAGGAGGGGGAGGGGGAGGGGGAGGGGGAGGAGGATGAAGCTCGTACAGCTCAGTCTGCATCACAAACAAAAGTAAGAAGTCAATGCAATCGCCACCTTTGTGTTTTTGGCTTATTCCTCTTAGAATTTTGGGCCAATTGTGGCTAAACATGGCATGTAGAGTCTCTGGACCGAGCCGAACAAAAAGCCCATTTATTTTGGCATAAATCGGCTGCCTGTCAGTCTTTCTGGAGGGAGGTTCAGGCTCCGATTCAAGTTAAATGGTATAAATAATGAAATACAAACACAGTAGACATCTTGGCTCCTGGCAGGTAATAAGGAGAGATGGATTATTCGTCTCATACCTGATGGATCCATACATGCCGTATATTCCATCACACACCGAGCCGTAAATCCCGGTTCACAGGCAGAGAGCGAGCGAGCGAGCGAGCGAGCAGCAGCAGCAGCCGAGCTGGCAGACGAAGGCCAGCAGACGGGCTTCTGAGCCAGAGTTCTGCTGGGAGGGAAGCCAGGGAGCAGCATTGATTTGCAACATTATCACCTTTACTCCCACTGATTCTCCTCACGCCGTCGGGTAAACACACTCATTCAAGGTTATTGCAGGTTTGTTTTGAGCCAATATCGCCTCCTGCACACTCTCACGCTCGACAATGGATTTTTCTTTTACCAAGGGCCTTGAGTTTCCGACAGATTAAAAACAAGAGATATGCTTTTCCTCTCCACTGAGCAAGGCACTAGAGCTTAGAGAACAACAATGGCAGGCTGGAGGTCTCACTTCACTAGACAGCTTTGTCTCCCATGCTTCACTTTTTAATTCAAGAGTTCAGACACATCACCGAACATTTTAAGTCAATCCAATGCAGTGAAACAGCCGATATGCTGATTTGGCTGATGGGCAAATATTGTTTTCCTCTCATCAAATCTTTCTGAAACCTGAATTGGGGGCTGATTGCTTCGCTCGCACTTCCTCAGGCTCAGGCCGGTTTCATTCTGCTGGAGCCTGATCAAAGCTCCAGTCTCCCCCATCCAGCTCATTCCGTGTGATGACTGAAACTCATCTGCGCCGTATTAGCAGCGACATTGTTCGCGGAGCGGCGGTAACACCTGAGCCCGGGGAGGCGCAGCGGTGCAAACTGATGGATGCGCGCAGGATGGGACGGCTCATAAATAAGAGAAGCGGCTGCTGCTGCTGCCTCCTGCCATCTGCTGTGTGTGTGTGTGTGTGTGTGTTGGCATCACGGAGGCGGGACGTGACGCTGCATCAGCACAGGGAGTGAAAGTAATCAACTACTACTTCCACTGTACTGTGTGTGTGTGTGTGTGTGTGTGTGTGTGTGTGACTGTGTGCTAATTGGACCCCGAGTGTGTGTGTGTGTGTGTGTGTGTGTATGTACGCCCAAATGCTCTTATTTGAGTTCCAAAACACGGACTTTCACTCATTAATTGTAGAAGATTATGTCACAATAAGGAGGCTCATGTATTGAATGTGAACGTTGGGCCGACAGCACCCCCTGGTGGTCACACATCAACTCGTCCTTTCTAATGCAGCAGCTTCCAAAAAAAAGAGGTTTCTGCAGAGGTTCCACCAAACAAAATCACACATTCATTCAACTGCTCAAATCTACAAATTCTCCCGAGCTTGGGTTCAGCTTGAATCAGCTACGGAAGCTTCCACAGACTACAGTGATGACATAATGAGGTGCAGGCTCGACACGAGTGGAGATAAAACATTGTTGTAGCAGCAGCGTACTGTACCAAGTCGCTCAAGCAGCACAGGCAGAAAAGAGCGACATCACAGCTGCAATGGTGTGAATATGAATGCAGAATATGCAAAGTGCCAGATCAGTCAAAGCAGAGACGCCGTGTATTTATAAGAGCTGTGATAATGTCATAGCAGCTACAAATGCAGAGCCTCGACTGGCAGATAAAAGGTCAATCGGTCATTAATTACAAATATGTTGTTCCATTCCAACAGTCCGGCACCAAATGAATGTGGTTTATCATTTTTATTTAAAATGAGGAAATCCTGAGCATGAGCGACTCGTTCCCCACAAACTCGGTGTTCATTTGTGTTTGCCGAGACAGAAAGGTTGGCGTGGTAACTATCCACATCATGGAAATGTCATCACAATACAAGCTGACACAGATTAGAATCATGCAGAGAATTTCATTAAGTGGTAACATCACAGAGAGACAGACCGACGTGTGTGTGTGTGTGTTCTCACTTTAACATACCAAACAGCTCAGAGTTTGCACTATGCATTTGTGCTTTCAGCTACGTTTATATAAAGGCGGTTTATACCACATTCACACACGCACACACTTTCATTCTCACACACACACACATAACACTTTTGAAGTTGCACATGTACACACACATTATACTGTTATAGATTGACACAGACATGAACAGTAAGATTTGTTTTGGTCCCAAACAACCAGGTGATCACGCCGCCAACAGCACTCACTTTTTTAAAATGACCTCAGATTACAGGCATTGTTCTCTCCGATTAGACTTTGTTTTTCCTTTGTCGTCTTCAATCCTTTGCCACCGTAGCCGAACGCTTTGATGCCGTTACACAGAAAGGGAGTCGATCGAATGTTAAATCAATGAGTAACTCTCAGAGAATTCCACCGCGGGCAATTTCAAACAAACACAACACATTCTCCCCCAAAACATCAAAGAAAGTTCTTTTAAGTATGTTACATATTTATAAGATGAGGGTATAACCATAGGGGGGAAACGTCTCACCTCCAGAGATTAACAATTGCACATAAATGTTGGCTAATACATTTCAAAACAGGAGGAAAGGGTTAAAAATGGCATTATAATACACAGATCAACATTTGAACAAAATTGTACACTCGCTTTTCCTTTACATGACCATGATGATGTAATGTGGAATAGAAAACGTAAGAAAAGCCGAACATAAAAAGCTCTTTGGCTCCGTTACCGCGGCCGGAGCGTGAAAGCGTTTTAAAACAAGCCTTTACTCTTCTTCAGATTCTTTTGCTTCCAGTTTGGCAGGGCGTTGAATTCCACTCGACTCATCTCCAGAAGCCTCTGAAACACACAGAGAGCACATCAAACGTCACAGCAGGCCTGTCAGCTCTGTCTGTGCCTGTGTGTGTGTGTGTGTGTGTGTGTGAAACAACATTTGGTCCTGACAAGCTAAGTGCTACAGTAATGGACTGGAAAGAAAACAAATACTGTGCTGGGACACGAGTTACACATCAGACAATGGAATACATGGCACCTTTGTTCCATTCTATTCCCACTTTTTCCTGCATTTTCCCTTCGTTCTTATTATCCTGCTGCTTCTGGTGACTTGGCAACTCGTGCTTTGTACCTTGAAGTCCTGGTCAGAGAGGTAATCCTCCAGGCGCAGAGGGTCCACGCCTTCTGGCAGCGGCTTACCGGTCAGCTCCTCGATGGAATACTGCTGCTTACTCAGCTTAGACAGAGCCTCCTTCACCAAGATCACTTTGTTCCTGGAGCCGCCAACCTGCACACACACACACACACACACACGTAAATATATGAGGCTGCATAATAATAAACTGAACTAACACCTGGACGTTAAAGGGAAAAACAAAAGCCACCGAGTCAGAGCAGAGGTCACGCAAACGGTTACTACATCAGCTCTGTCTGTATTCTGCTCTACACGAGACTCTGCTTGCTATTCAGCACATGGGCTTCATCTGTGCAGCTCCCAGTGAGTAAGACCACTCTGATTCTTTCTGTGATCAAATGGAAAACAGAAGGTTCTGCTGTGTGAGCTGTGATACCAGTAAAGCTCCCATTGAGCCTCAAACTGCTCGTATAAGAACAACACGGCAACACAAGAGATGTCTCCCACCTGTGCAGCAACACTGCTGTTCTTCTCCCAGTATGGGAAGATGTTGGTGAAGGTGAGGGGCTCACAGCCCGCCAGGATCAAGTAAGCCTGAGGGGGGCGCCGAGGGTTCTTCTCTGTAAAGTCAGACCACAGGATCGAGAGTGAAACAGGAATACAAAAATCAAAAACACTGAACATGAAAGGAAAGAACAGATAAGAGCATTTATCTTTGTAAGGCCATAAAATATTTCTCAACACATCAGAATACAATCATCAACTTCTCCGTCATGTGGCCTGTGACCTCTGACCTTTGCAGTAGTGCAGCACGGTCTCCATGGCGCACTTCCTCTCATTGTCCCAGCGCATCTTGGCCGAGCCGGTGCACTGTGTGTCGTCCGGCTGCCAGCCCTGCCACAGGTACACCTCCATGCGGTTATCCAGCAGGAACAGAGCTGGGCCAGGGAACAGGAAGTATAGCTGTGTGAACACATGATGATGATGCTGCTGCTGTGAGAACTGTTTGAGTGTGTTTGTGTGGTACCTGGCTGTTGCGTGGAGTAGAGGTTCTCCTGGAGGAAGGGCATCGCCATGACACCCTCCATCACCCTGGCGGGACACAGCTGCTCCTCCCCTTCAAACACTCCAGAACTCGCGCTGAGCCCGAAGAGACGGGCCGTGTAGTTGTACTTCCCCGGATCTGGGGGGGAGACACGGACACGGACGGACACACACACACACAAACTTGTAAAAAGCAGTTACAGCTCTTGATGCATTAGTGCAGAAAATGCTTCTTTTCTTCCAGTAGGTGGCAGCATTTACATTGTTTTGCCTTAGTCTTTTCTTCTCTCTAATATTTAGTCCACGTTGCTTTGTTAGTGGACATTACTGGTAGCTGGCGAGCGACGTGTTGGAGACCCCTGTCCTAATCCCTTTGAGTTCCTGGGTGTGATGCTGGGCCGGAGCAGATGAGGTCTCACCTTGCAGCATGCAGTCGTAGGCCTTCTTGTCTGGAAGGCCCAGAGCCTTCATGAAGTCTGCAGGCTCAGCCCCTTCCTGCACCTCCTCCACCTTCACCACGCTCCCGCTGCTCAGGCCCAATTCTGACGGACACCTTGTGAACACAGAAGGTCAAAGGTCAATTCACATAGTCCTCCGTATAAACTCGTTAAGGTTGGCTGTGCCGGCGCCTTACCTCTGCTTGAGTTTCTCCACAGCCCTGTTGGCGACCTCCCTGGCGCCGGCGTGCACCTTGCAGCCGTGCCACAGGAAGAGGCGGCACCTCTGCGTGTCCAGGAGCACCAGGCTGCCCCGGGAGCGCAGGCTGGTACAGTGGCAGTCCACCTCCACCAGTGAGGCCTCCACCTCCACCTCACCTCGTACGCAGAACAACCTCCACCTGTCTGCAGGGGGGAGGGGGGGATACGGTCACAGTTTAAAGGATTTCATCTCAAAATATGAAGGACTATCTTTAAACTCATCACAGGTAACGCCCGGTTTGTTTGTTTTGTACCTGTGTTATTGGCTCTATCCTCTCTGCTCCCCTTATGGATGATCAAACCTCCCTGGAAGAGCTGCAGGAAACATGGAGGCTCCTTCCCCTGGGTCACCAACACCTGGACAAAACAATCTGATGAAGAATTCCTCCTCCTCCTCCCTGAACAACTTGTCTTTAAGATCTTTGCAACATGTGAACGTTTTTATCAAAACAGGTTTTGATGATTTGGTGTGATGTAGTTGTGCTCACCTGCGCCCCCCTGTGGCTGCCCAGCTCCACCGTCATGAGAGCTGAGGTTCCCTTCTCGTTGACGCTGGAGTGGCGGCCCTGCCAGAAGAAACAGGCGATCCTCTCTCTCCCAGGACCGCCGCTGCTGTGCTCGCCGGGCTTCTGCCGCTTCCCCACTAACAAGAACACACAACCAGACCGTATGAACTTCATTTAAATACACCGGGACAACAAGCAAGTCATTCAGTTGGCTGAGCTGCTGATGACTCACCGATCGTGGTGACTGAATACTTCCAGCGGAGGATGTAGGCGTCGCACTCGTGCAGCTGGCCCAGGCTCTCCTCGGGCACTTCAGCCTCGCCGTGCTCTTCGATGTGCCAGGCGTCTACGGTTACCGAGGCCAACTCCGCCTGCCTCCGGTCCTCGTTCCGCACCAGGCCGTGGCCCCGCTGGACGTCCACGCCCTCCAGGACGCACTTCACCGGCTCCGGCTCGTTGTCCAGCAGCGCCCTGGTGTCGCACGGCTGCAGGTCCAAGTCGAACGAGCAGCGGGCGCCGGAATTTACAGGGCTCTGAGAAGACAAAGAGAAGAGCGGGATTATCTACAGAACAGAAAAGGGAAAACCCTTGGAGTTTGAGGCCACAGGGCGACAGCAATTCAGACTTAATAGAGAGGAAAGTATTCATTACCCTGACACGAGTAACACTATCAGTCAGGCAGAACAACAAGCTTGTTTCCTCTACCTTTCTACCCCACTGTGTGTCATCATCTCTCACAATTCCACCTGCCACTTGGAACCGGGCCAGTTTTGATTACCTTGACTTCCTCGGCGGCGGCGGCCTCCTCCTTCTTCCTCTCCGCCCAGTCCAGGAACTTCTCTCTGAACAGCGCCGTCTCGTTGTGCTCCGACAGCCTGCCGAAGAGGGTCCAGCTAGGACGGCCCTCCCCCTGCCTGCGGATCACACACACACACACACACACACACACACACACACACACACACACACACACACACACACACACACACACACACACACACACACACACACACACACACACACACACACACACACACACACACAGAAAAGGCTGTCAGTTGTACTAATAAGGTAGAACCACTAGGGGATCACATAACACAACTGATAAAATCAAAGCTTTGGTTCACACAGGGGTGAAGACAAATGAAAAACAATCTGATACACAATAACCCAACCATGGGGGTTCTTTGGCTCGTCACACTCACTTTGGGACGTCCGTGTTGGTGATGGAGGCGTCTAGGGGGTTGACCCTGCAGTCGCTGTAGTCGTAGCTGCCGCCGAAGAGCTGCTTGCCCAGTTTGACGGCCACCTTCCTGTCACCCAGGGACACGTCCTTGCCGTGCCACACGTACACCTCGCCACCAAAGTCAAAGACCAGGACCTGGGGGTGGAGGAAGAGGCAGGAGGAAGGTTTGGTGGTTGAAAGTAGGAAGGAAGGGAGTAAGGGGAAAAACTTACTTGATTCTGAAAGAGTCCCCCCCCCTCCCCAAACAGTTTCCAGACTTCCTTGCGGCCCTATAATCCCTCTGCTCTTACCTCTTTAGAGTTCAGCAAGGAGACGCTGGGGATCGAGGCCCAAGCGTCTTCGTGAGGAACCAGTTTGTCTCCCTGGAGTCTGTACACACCAATGGAGTCGACCACGCCGCTCTCATACAGCTCGTCCTCCTCTGGCTCCCCGGCCCCTAAAGAGCGCACACACACACGCGCACACACAGTGAAACTACAGCACATTGGCTCACCGTGGCTTCCTCCTTCTTCTGAGCCACAATAAACTGTAATGTCACAGATACAGAGCCAGAACGGGACGTGTGAGCGGGGTGTGCACCTATGTACGGAGTCTTTCCTCCCAGTAGGCTCCAGAACTCTTTGGCCCATCTGTTGTCAGTGTTGATGCCCTCCTCCAGCACCGTCACCTGCGGAGCCTTGCAGCCGAGGTCCCTCTTGGCCTGAACGAACGACGCCATCTCCGACGCCTAGACGCAAACACTCCACAGGTTAGACTCCTGGGCCGGGCTGTGACTTGGAGGAATTTAAAAGTACGATGAACCTATTTCCGAAATGTTTACCTTCGCTTTCTCTATGACGTTGGCAAACTCGCCGCTCCAGACAAAGCAGTGCTTCGGCGTTATGAGGAGGTAGCAGTCACCGCTGTTTAGAGAGGCGGCCTTGGGCTCCACTAAACGCACCTGGATGTGTCTCCGACCTGCACGCGACATATACACGCCCCTCTGGGATTAGACACGCCCACTTATGTGTTATCCTGACACATTGTATACATGCTTTATTGCATTGTGCACTTTGCTCCGGTTCAAACCTTTGATCCGGATCAGCATGAGCTTGTTGAAGGGCACGGCGCTGTTGTTGGTCACCACATCGGTGGACTTCACGCTCCGCAGGCTGACCTTGCGGAAGTTCTCCTTGCTGGCGAGGCCGGCCAAGGCCACGTCAGCCAGGTTGGAGTGCTTCGCCACTGAGCGGGGACAGAAGACGAGATGATCAATGAAGCAGAATACTGAGGTGACATGTTGTGTTTAAAGACTCCTCTATTAACGTCTGCCATCTCAACGAGTTCAGGTCAGTAATAAGTTTCGATTATAGTTTAGGAGAGCAAGGGAATGTGTTTCATCTTTCAGGTGAGTTCTACTATACAGCCTTACACAACTGTGGTTCCTCATTGAAACCTGTGAATACGTCACTGTGCTCGAAGTAGTAAGTGCAGAACACACATTCAGAGGAAGTGGAAGGTTATGGACTTTCGAAAAGAGATGCAGAACCTAATAAGGAGCTCCGCCACATGTGGTCTCTGTTTACGAGCGAGGAGGCGTCTTACTCCGCTCCACTTGGATCCTCTTGGTCTCCACTGTGGCCACGTTGAGCCTCTGTTCGGTGTAGACCTGCCGGATGTCGTTTCGGGCAGCCAAAGCCCTCAGAGGGTTCCTGGAGCCCTGGTTCCGTCTGGGCGGTCGCACTGCACGCTTGTGTTCCGCTACGGCTGAAGTGAGTCTGGATTCACACACGGACGCACACAGTGTCAACATAAGGGTGTAAAAATATATTGTATTTATCCTTTGTTTATTATAAACTTACTTTGGCGTGTTGGCCTTGATGTTGCTCAGATCCTCCTCGGTCATGACCACACTGGAGTTCTGGAGTGTCGTAGGCGAGACGGATTTGTAGAAGTTGCCGAACGTCTCGTCGTCGTCCAGGGTCATCACCTCCTTCTCCGTCTCTGCCGTCACCTCGATGGTGGACGTGGCGCTTTTGCCCACGCCTGACCGGCCCGCCGCCACAGGAAACAGGAAAGAAGGAAGGAAAAGGAAGTGTTACACAGCTCATCAGGTCAGAAAGCAGGTCAGAGTACAGCCATGTTGGATATCCTGTCCCTTGCAGCTCTATGATAGTAACACACACTCTCCTGTTGGAAAATAAAACAAGAAACGGGGGGTCTGTACCTTTATTGTGAAGCTTGTCTAGGAAAGACTCCAGCTTGTCCAGACGTTTATCACCTTCCACCTTTGCGGCGGTTCTACTGGAGATTTCTGTCCAGCAGAAACAAACAGAGTCTCAGAGCTGGACTGGATCTGACATTACGCTTCTGTGTAAGGATCAAGATAGTCATGCCTGGCTGTACCTTCATGTGGCTTCACAGGCGTGGCATTCGATTTCTTCAGGGAGATAAGTGGCGACTCGTCCCTCCCCGTGTCGGTAACGAGACCTGGAGGAGTAAAGAGAGCGAGTCACCCTCTTGTGTCACCGCACAATGAGTGTGTGCAGACGGCACAAGTGGCAAAATAGGGGGGAAAGTACGAGACACAAACGGACGGCCGCTGTAGTAGACGTACCTTTCCTCGCCATGCGTCCGGCGACCGTGAACTGCACGGAGTCGTTGGCGGCCCCTTTGCCTTTGTTCTTCCACTGCTCCTCCTTCTCCTTCAGGACCTTCATCCTGTCTGCCAGCGACACCTTGGTCCCCACGTCCACGCCCGATTTCTGCAGGTAACATTTAGCATTTGAGTTAGTTTGTTTCATTTAAAGGAAGTGCGGGTGGGAGAAGAAGAGAAGTTACTGGAAGTGACGCACATAATCCGACCTGCCTTTTAAATCAAGCTCCCTGTACGCCTTCTTTTACAATGTGAACCCTAATTCTTAACACAAAAAAGACTCAACTTTGTTCACAGGAACGCCGGTGCCAAAAGTCTAACGCCATCCATCATCCTGCACAGTTTCTCCTTTGTGATTTACTCAGACTGCCACTTTTACACCTGGATTCCACCATTAAAAGTAAATTAACACAGGTTTACTGGACCCACTGGTCCCGTTGGCCCACAACAGCAATGTGAGAGTAATTAATGATATTGTACTCTTAAATATCTGTGAACTGTTTTATGGTCTGGCATGTGTGTGTTTTCTTGCCACCCCCGCACTCGCTCATTGCTAATAACGACGAGGAATTCATCTGCCGTCATGCAGCGGTGGCGTCCTTTCTGCGGCTCGGACGCAGGAACATGACTCACATGAGATCTGTTGGACGCAACTTTGTCGTAATTCACAGCAAGTTTAGGACATAATTAACTGGAATCGGTCGGCAAGTGGAAAGAAAAGCTGCTGCTGAAACTTTCCTTTACACACCCTTTGCCAACACACAAACTATACACACAGAAAAACATTGAATATTGTCACGGCGTTAACTCTTTAAGCTTGACGATCACGAGAGGAGATGTCATATATGGGTTATAGAATCGATACTGAAAAGCTATTTTGATGAGTTTAGTATTGATGAATATAACTTTTCTAGTTGTCTTCAGCTATTCGTTAACAATATTGACCACATGACAGTTCAGTCCATTAGGTCAGATGAGATTCTCTACAGACGTGTGTGATCCATCAAAACACAATGTACATGTCACAGGGCCCTAAAGCTCTAGACGTTTTACACGGCCGCCCCAAGCTCCAAGCCCCCATCTCTGCAGTGGATCAGAGAGGGGAAATACCTTGGCCTGACAGGACCCCAGAGAGCTGGAGGGGAGAGGGGGGGGGGGGAGGGAGGCCGGGGCCTGAAAACCCCACAGGAAACTATTTTTCTCAGCCCTGCCTTACTGTACCGACGCAGGCAGCGCCTCGGCCAAACCGCAGACACTGAGGGTCAGCAAACCGCATTCGTGTAGCAGGAGCGGTAAACCCAGAGCGCCAGAGTGAGAGATTGTGTGAGAGATTGTCCAGAAAGCAGATAAAGAAACGAAAGAACAAAACAAAACTAAACAAACTGAGCAAACTTGATCTGCGTCTTTGCAGAGAGGCACATACCTTCAGAGACGGGGAAAGGTGGACAGGCAGGTGTCAAAGAAAGGGCGAAAGAGTCCTGAGGTGAAGACAGGGGGATACTGGAGAGAGCGGTGAAGGAAGGAGACGGGAGGACAGGAGGAAGAGAGAAAGGAAAGGAAAGGCAAATTAACCAGAGAGAAAATCGAGGAGGAAGAGTACAGGAGGTCAAAGCAAAACATTCGCGTCTGGAGGCGGCCGGCAGGTTTCGGCAGATCAAAAGAAGAGAGCAGGGGCGGTTCAGAGCCCCGCACCAAGCCTGGGAGGATGGGAGCGAGGGTGGGAAAGAGAAAGGGGAAACGAACCACAACAATGAGAGAGGAGAAAGCAAAAGCCGTAAATAGAAAGCAACGAGTGTCTGAATCACTCCGGTTCATGTGCATGTGAAACTAGAGACCTCTTTTAACTCCGTCATAGAAATGATTCCACCACTTATCCCGTCAAAACGCTCAAGGCCCTTTTAAAAAAAAATATACGACATCGTTAATACGCCCGAGAGCTCGTGATCCCCGAGACATTTCCATGGGAATCGCGGCACCGGAGACGCCGTATTCCCACTGATCCTTAGCGCCGACGGGCTGGAGGGCCGTGCGGGGGAGTGGCCGCGTGTCAGGGCGGCGAGTGTGCTGAGAGACGGCAGGCAGATCTCTACTGAGTCACTGCTGAGGCACGAACCTCAAGGCACACGGAGGCAAAACACTGGAGCGGATGAAAACAAAACAAGAGGGATTTTGCCCATAAGCCTCAGTTAAAAGTATAACTGAGGCTTTTTGCATTAGAAACGTCAAACAGGGCAATCGAGCTTCATTTAAGGAATTCAGCTTGTGTGTTAAATGTACACGCAGAAAAGCTGCGCAGGCTTTAACAGGAAACATCTGGAGGTGGTGGGGAGATGGCGGCGTTGTGCAGCGTTTGCGGGGCCGCGATCCCCGGCTCTCCCAGAAACCAACTGGGGAGCAATAACATCTGCACCTGCAAAGCACATTCTGCTTTTGCTTTGCTCCGCGCTGAAACCACCTTTTCCTCCAAACACACACAGAAATCCAAGCCCCGTATCAGATGGCACCGAGCGAGCGGTTGCCAGGCTGTTTCTCTATCTGCAGCTATGACCTCATTTGGCTTCTGCAGCTACGACGGCCGAGCCTTTGTTTAGCTGTGCAAACAAAGCTGATTTGACCGGACTGGACTTTACGGTGTGTGTGCGACAGCGGGACTCGACGGCGATAACCTCATGGCGAAAAAGGGCAGAGATCAGTGAGGTGCCGGCTCAGCCACGTGTTAATGCGAAAGAGAAGAACTCTTCTACCGCGAGTGGAAGCGGATCAAATTCACGGATGTGGTGTTGAATCATCCTGATGGAGACACGCCACAGAAATACAAAATGACATCAGATTCCTAATGAACTGGGGATTTGTTGGGAATTTCTGGCCGCCTGCACGCAGTCATTCTTCTGACCCTGCATTTGTCGTTGTAACTAAATCAGGCCTTATCTTATTTGAAAACGCTGGACGTGCCCATTTCCAGGCCCCGAGCAGTTTCGTTCTGAGGTTAGGTCATGTTTGGAAGGAGGATGAGCCCAGGCCGACCGGGCGAATCCTCCAGGAGGCTCACTGATGCAGACAGACCTCCAGTCAGGGGGATGACAAAATGGAGATGACATCACTTCAAACTTAGTGTCCAATTAAATGTTACAGTACTTTGTCAGAGCTCCACGCACCGCAGATATGGGCTTTCCACTCCATCATCTCATACTCGTCCCTGTGATGGTCATAACGGACCGCGGTGTTAGCGATCTCGGCTTTTCCGGGAGGATCCCCAGAACGCCCTGAAGTCTTTTGCAACAGTGTGACAGAACATTTGCACCTTTGTACGACTGAACAAATCTCTGCAGAGGACAAAGCCTCGCTCGCAGAAGGCCGTAACGAGGCTTTGCCAATTTTTTTTTGGGGGGGGAGGAAAAAAGGTCAGGCCAGCAAAGGAGAGCAGGCATAAGCTTGGAAACGGTTCAAGATGTGGTCATAGTGTTGGATTTTATTTTTTACAAGGGGGGCGAGAGAGAGAGAGGCGTGTTCCTCTTTGGGAGGCCGGCTCAGCCCCGGGGTTACGGCTTAGGACCCGCCGCTCCCAAACGTGTTCCGCCAGAGTCCCGCCCCGCTCTTGGCAGTATCTCGGGGAGGTGGAAATATGCCGGAGGAGAGGAGGAAAACGCATCCATGGAGTAAAACCTTTCTGTCCGTGTGTCAGAGGACGAGTCTAAATATGAAACAGTATCTTGGAAAAGCGATGCACCCTCACACGACGACATGAAATCCACTGAGGCCCTTTTACCTTTTTCATCCAGGCGTTCTCAGCACCTTGGAGCTGGTTGAAGCGGTCGGCTAATGGCGTCTGGACCACTTCAGAGGGCTTGACCTTCTTGACTCGCTGCTTCTTCTCCTCTGCACCAGTCAACTCTGTTAACCTACAGAGAGGAATAAGCACTTTTATTCTTCTTCTCCTTCATTGATATTGACGGTGTGTTGTTGGCGCCGCATACTGACCTCTCTTTGAGCGAGGAGCCCAGGCTCTCGTCCAAGCTGCTGTCCAGCTCCTCCCCGTCCTCAGACACTGACGGGGTCTTCTCAAAGCTCTCGTCAGGCGAGGAGCTCTGCATCTCCTCTAAACTCCCCCGACTGCCGCTGCTACTGCTGCCCTGCCGCTGCTGTCTGCCGGCACTCAAACTCCCTCCATCTGTGCTATCCAGAGCCAATGATTCATCCTCTTCATCCTCATCATCTTTTTCCCAATTGACTTCTTCTTCCTCCTCCTCCTCCTCCTCCTCCTCCTCCTCCTCCTCATCTATCTCCTCTTCACTTTCAGAGTGACTGAGGGTGACGCTGCTCTGTCGGGCCAGTGTGACGCCGGGCGCCGAGCCCTCGCTGTGGTCCGACTCCACGCTGGTGGAGCGACTCTTCTTCAGGATTCCCTTGATGCCCGGCGGGCCCGAGTCTTGGCGCTGCAGCGAGACGGGCTGGCAGGGGGGCAAGGGAGGGGGGGAGGCATCTCTGTCCCTGCTGGAGGGGGGCGCTCTGTCAGAGAGGAGACTGGAATTCTGCTGCAGAGAGAAAGAGAGGGGGAGAGAGAGAGAGAGAGAGAGAGAGAGACAGTCAGCCATGATACTTCCAACACAGCAAACAGTATATTATGAAGTTGATTAAAGTGAATATAATCCACAATATTGTGACAGAGTTGTCTTTTGTCAGCTCATGTGCAATTAATGTTTATCTGTAGTGATTTTCAGACACACATGTTAACAAAAAACAGATGTTCTGTCAATTTCTGCTGTGTTTGTGAGTCACTGAAGTCTGTTTTGTGTCCAGGTTACTGACATGGAACGCAAAAGTCAGTCTTAGAACACATTTGCCATTAATTGCCTAAAGAAAACACACAGACGGCTCAGGGGATGTGATCATGCGTCAGAAATGCCCGGGTCTTACGTTCATCACGATGGTTACATGATATTAGGGGGATGAAACGTGGAATCCACAATGTGCAGTGATGCAAACCAGACAAAGCCACTTTAAGTGTGTGTTAAATGTGGTATCACTTAGAAGACTTGGAAGAACAGCAGGCGCCTCACTGACAGGTCAAAGGTTATGGGAAAGAGTGCTGATGTGGTGCTGGGGGGGGCCAGGGGGGTGAAGAAAGACACAGATAGTGAAGCCAGCTGAGTGTGTGACCCAGGTGGTCTCCTTACATGAAAAACACCAGGATGCAGAGTGTGTTTGTATATGTGCACACACACTTTGGGAAGTAATCTGGCAAGAACTTATGAGATAATATTTTCTTTAATGAGAGATAACATTGTAGTGTGAAACTCACAGTTAAACAACACGCAGATTTAAAACAACACCGACCTTCTCCTCTTTCTCCGTTGCGGAAACACATTCCCGGCGCTTCCACCGAGGTTCGTCGGCGGTCTCGCTCACTTCCTTCTCAGGCGTCACGCACGTCTTCAGCAGGCTGGAGGAAGAAAACAAAAAATTGAGTTTGCACCATCTCGGCGTCTACAGCTGACAGTCAAACAATGACACACACACACACACACACACACACGCACACACACAGTGGAGTGCTGTAACCGCTGGAGACTTCTCTCTGGGTTTTTAAATACCATCTGGCTCTCACTGCTGCAGCTATTCCCGTAGCCTGAATCTGGTTTGCATCTCCATGGCGACCACAGTGTGTTTGAAGCGCATGTACGTGCGTGTGTGTGCGTGTGTGTATGTGTGTGGTATCTCAGGTATGCTCTGCAGGTTTATCTCGCTTATCTCCTCAGCTGTTTGCTTGTGTAGACAATTTCAATTTGCCGGCGATTTCCTGTTTGACTGCCAGTTAGTGGATTGGTTCTATACGTGTGGATCGCACCATATGTGGTTAAAGTGATTACTTTGCTGGTAGAACACAAGACTGCATTGAGAGTTAAAATGGAGTTAGTCTAATAAACGCTCGGGCCGCAGAGGCGCTTGATTACATTACAGTTACTGTAAGTCAACACACGTGACAATTCTGTTACCCAATTAGAGGTGAAACTCAGTTCTGGCACAATGTCTGCACCTCTCCCCACCTGGTAGACGCTGCCTCTTCCTCGCCTGTGGTAGGCCGCTGCCTCAAGCCGTCTTTGTCACGGCGACCTCTGCTTCCGTCCTCCGTCCCTTCCCACTCCTACAGAGAGAGAGAGAGAGAGAGAGAGAGAGAGTGGGGAGAGTTCAGGAGGTTGTTTGTTTGTTTGAGATTGTGAACTGGGGGCCCTGCAGGAAAAGAGCCAGTTACTATCAGCCCACCCTGAGCACATACAGTAAAATCTAAATTTAAAAGCACAGAGATACACTGTGGGTGTTTTCCACATTAAAGCAAAGGGCCCTCGAGGGAGCTACCATTAAGTTGCTTCATCCCCCTTTGAACCGAGGTTAAACATTGCTTTAGTGGAGCCTCTGTCCAACGGACCTGAGGAGTCTCAAGTGCAGGCTAACGTAACGGACGTACTGTGTGTTTACAAGCCACTTTTCTATTCAAACAATGTGTGAATGTACGCAAGGGAAGAGATTTCAACAGGGGATATAAAAAGAAAGACGAGCTTTGCTGCATTCACTGTGAGCCCTGCAGGTGTTTGAGTCATCAGCCTGAGCAGACCGGGTGAAGACAAGTAGAGCCACAGCTGAGTGGATACCAAATAAAAGAAATGGCTTATGGAGAAGAAAAGGGTCAAATACCGGAGAGGACTGGAACAAAGACATGTAGCAGCATCTTTATATGAGCTACGTCCTCCTCAGACGTTTCTGTGCTCGAACTTCACAGCCTTCATTCATGTCGGAAAGCAGACGCACGGCTGCTGCGACCTCATAACTCAGCTTCTCCCGCTGGAGACACTGACTCACTGGCGTTCGACGGGGGGGACGCCTCCATTTTCTTTAGCCGAGAAAAATGAAGACGGGGCAGACTTATTTGTCATCACCGGGGTCTCATATTTCAATTTGGAGTGGGAGGCAGGGAGGGAGGCAGGTAAGACAGAGGAGAGGGCACAGAGGAGGAAGAGTGTGACAGGGCCCTTTGTTTCCGAGCCGTGTTTTCCCAGCAGCTTTTGGTTATGGAGACTCGCTGCCATCTGGGTTCACTTGGCTGAGCCTTGGCACCGCTCCTGCCTCCGACGAAGGCTGAGGCAGAGCCGCTCCGACCGAGCTATTTCCATCCGCTATCGTGAAATCTAACTGCTTGTGAAACCTCCGCACAGTCAAGTCAAGAAAGACAGATGCGCTGTTCGTCTCTCTGCCGAGCTCGTGACTAGATCTTCCATTCCTCTGCATCTCCCAGCCTTCTTAGACTGCTGCCTCCACGCTGCTCTCAGACCTCCGAGGATCGCATGTGTGAAGTCATGACTTTGGCCAAGTGAGCGTCCAGGTGCGGGACAGCTCAATGCTCTATGGAACAGCTCTATTTGTTATTAATGGAGCGTTCTTCCTGAGGAGAGTGTGAGAGTGTGTGAGTGTGTGTGAGTGTGTGTGAGTGTGTGTGAGTGTGTGTGAGTGTGTGTGTGTGTGTGTGTGTGTGTGTGTGTGTGCTTTTCAAGCGCACACCAGCTGCACTCTGGACGTCTAAATGTGCATTTTACAGTAAAGTTGTCAGCTCTGAATTTAATCAATACCCTTTTTTTTTGCGCTACATCTTAAAGCAATTAGGCTCATTACATACACCTGTACAATCCAATATAATGCCTTTTGCTATAATTACTACCTTTGCGAGGCTGATAAAGTTCAGCTTTTGTTGGTATCGTGTCTGAGAGGTCGGTTGATTCATGATGAAGCTACACATGGGCTGGACAGAATATAGAAAAACACCTCACGACTTGCTTACGGTTCAAAGTGTGTCGTGGATCAAGAGGCGAAAACAAAACGTCTGTACCTTATGAAGAGGCATTTTGGAAGCCGCATTCCTCCTGGCTGCAGAGTCTGTAGGCGTCTCATCAACTGAAAAAAACACACACACACGCACAAGGCTTACCGCAGATGCATCCATGACACACAATTACATCATTCATTTAGACAGCAGGGATAATCGCTTTCTGACAAATGAAACCGCACACTGGGAGCCACTTGAGAAGGACGGCGAACATCAGCACAGCAGATTTAAGAGACTCATCACAGCGCAGAGGGGACGGGGTGATTATATGACCGTTAGACAACAAGGGGGGAGCTTCTTTTACGAGCCTGGCTCATTCCTGAGGCTGTAGCTGTCCTTCTAACATCTGTGTTTGCGGCAGGTAAAGCAGTGAGTCAACCACCTCGATATCCACACATGCACAAACATCTCAATCTACCAAAACAAGCTGAGGGGCGTCGAGCGGCTCTGACGGATGTGAATCGGAGCGCATGAGAGCGCAGCGGACGAGCGTGCCAGTCCTGTGATACCTCTCCTCCTAATCCGGTCCGAGCCCGTGCTACACCCCTCACATGACGCACTGTGAACCAGGAATTAAAGAGGGGGAAAGTCCCCAGCCCTGAAAATCCTTTGACCGTTTATCTCAGCAACTAAAGAGTTCAGCGAGGTGTGAAAATGGATACCGTTCCAAGAGGAATCCTGTTTAGTTTTGGGTGCCGTGCGTCATCTGGACAAATCTTTTAATCTCGAGGTGAAGGAAACCGTTACAGAATCCCAAAACAACCAAAAGAGTTACAGTAAGTCAGCTCAAGGTAAATCAATTTTTATTGCCTTCACAATGGGATGTTTCAGGCCAAACTAATCTCCCCCCTCAGAAGTCAAATCCTCGATAACAAACGTGTATCTCCCACCCCCCCCCCAAAAAAGAAGCAGCTGACGTCTAACCGCCTTTTGTTTTGCTTCGTGTTTCCAACTTCCCTGCTGCCCCCGACGGCAGCTTGATTTAGTTCCCGGTGATGAAACGTTACACATTGCAGACTGGTGATTCCACTCCCGAGCAAACTCTCTCTGGTTTTGACTCGGGGCCAAGACTTTTCACATCGTCCTTTACGCAACGTCTGAGAGGGAAAGGGAAAAAAAAGAACCACTCGAGCGATGGAAAAGGCTCCTCTTAAGTTTACTGACGCTTCCATAAGTATTATCATCCATCTGGTATGACTGCTCAGTTGGAGCTCGCAGAGAGAGGCCTTTGTGCGGGCTTGTGTAACTATCACCCTGCAGGGTTTGTGAGTAGAACGGTGCCTGCCGGGTGTATCCATGTTGTATTCTTTACAGGTCTGTACAGCTGCTTACTCCACGGCTACACGACGACACGGTACCTGAAGTGAAGTTAAAGTGTGGCATGATCCCAAGGAAAAAGCGCTCTTAACTGTTTGCATGTGGAGCGTTGCAGGGTGCGTATGGAATGGAAACAGATATCTTGGTGAGGTGACAGGATATGCTCTGTATAGGCCCGAGTTGGACGTTGTTCTGCATAGTTGAGGGATTGAGGAAACTCCTGATGCGACCATGCGAGGCGTCCTGGCTCGAGACGTGGACGCTCCTGCCAGCCTGGAGAGGAACCGCAACACGTCCAGCTCTCCCTTCTACTCTCCGTACCTCTTATTCACACCTGATGCTGTGTTTTTCCTTACGCAAGATATACACATGCTGAGAAACCTTGGGAATCCATCAGTAAGAGAACAAACAGGTTAAAGAGCTGGAGAGCCGGTGAACGTTCTGAGCCAATGCACAGCAGTCAGTAAAACATTAGTATCCTCTGACTGTTCCTTTCTATCTTCATGCTGCGTTTTCAGTTTAACAACCTCCATCATAGATTAGACCCTTTTTAATGTAGTGAACAGAAGGGAAAGCCTACGCTGCTGCAGTACGACAGGCAACGTGTGTGTAAGCAGCTCACTGAAGTACATACACTATTACATCGTCACGGTTTGGTTCAAACGTAGGATTTGTTTACAAATGGAGATGCCGGCTGCTTTATTTGCTGGTCATGCTTGCTGTATAGTTTTACACGCGCCAATATGAAGCTGGAGCTCTGAGCAATACCACTTCCTGATTAACTTGCTGGGTAAAGAATTGTGTGTTTACCTTGTTGTTCAAATATGACATGTAACGCAATATTACGCAATATGTCCTCTCTTCAGTTTGTTGGTTCTGACAATTCACACACCACAAAAACCTGCACCCACGTAAACACAGCTTATTTGTAAGGAGGCACCAGATGGACAAATTGACCAGTCAGATCAGATCAGATCAGACAGTGAGGCAGACGAAACACATCCAGGGAAGAACGCCAACGCCAGAGCCAGCGGACAGGCAGGCAACCAGGCGGACTGACGCCTGGGCTGAAGGCTCAGGTGGCTAAATGGGAGTCAGGGAGAGCCGCCAGCAGCCTCTGTGTGTGTGTGTGTGTGTGTGTGTGTGTGTGTGTGTGTGTGTGTGTGTGTGTGTGTGTGTGTGTGTGTGTGTGTGTGGGTGTGTGTGTGTGTGTGTGCGCGCAATCTTGGCAATTTCCCCCGTCTTTCTGTTGGAGCAACCTCCAAATTTAGCCGGTAATGATAGCTTGCTGAAACACGTTCCCATTGTGAAAGCATACAATCAAAACTTTGCACACGGAACAGAAACGTGAGAGAATACGCACGATAAACAAAAACACTGAGTCACACACATGCTTTAAATCACGAAAAGGGCCAAAAACAGCAGCGATTAATGAATTTGTACAATAGGAGCTGCGACCTCAGCGCGACTGCCAATATACCTTCCATACTGTGCAGGCGGGGAAGTGGTCAGAGATCAAACAATGAGCGTGGAACAATAGAGGACCTGAGCGCAGTGAAAGTGGAGAGTTCGTCTTACCCTTTGTCTCCTCTGGGTCACGGGTTTCCAGCAGCCTGGGACCAAAACAGAGACAGGGGGGGGGGGGGGAAGAGAGAGAGAGAGAGAGAGAGAGAGAGAGAGAGAAATGAGGTCAGTCTGTAACTGAAGCCTGCAAACTACACAGATTAAATATATATATATATATATACCATTTAAAACACACACACACACACACCTGCATGCATGCAATAATCACATAGGATACACACATTCAGGCAATATACTACACAACATACAGTCCACGGTGGCAATGATGCGGCGGCGGCGGCTGTGTAGTGCCTGAAGACGCGGCCATTCATCTCTAAGTAATGGGCGTTAAATATGGACGGGGACAGCAGCTGCCTGTGATGATGTAACAGGAGGAGCAGGAAGAGGAGGGTCTGCTTTCAACACAATGGAGCGTCAGGGTGGACATCTGGGTGGGGGGGTTAAAGGTCACTTGGGGAAGGGGACACTAATTCGATTGGAGGAGTCTAGACGCTGGTGTACCATCACTCTGCTCATGATTCTGATCTCATTAAAGCTATTTGTCATTTTCCATCATGTAAACACCATAACCGGACTAAAATGGGGATCAATTCTCCAGTTTACAGTCGTCATGAACATTCTGTGCATGCAATTCGCCGTCAGCATGTAGACAAGACTTGATTCCAGGCATTGATGATGTCATACTCCTGCAGATTGAGCTACAGTAGCGAGCGAGAGTGAAGCTGAACACACATTCAAATCAAGGTAGCACAGTCATTAATCACACACGTTAGGACGGTGAACTCCCTCTACTGTTCTACACAGAGTGATGTCACACACACACACGCGCACGCGTACATGCGGCTCAGAGCGATGTAATGTAATAAGGGTTATAAGACTACGGAAGGAAGTAATCACAGGATCTGCATCGTAAGGAGATCTGAGTCTTGTTGTCTCTAATTTGCTTCCTCGACGGCAGGAGAGCTCAGCACTTCATCTGTCAGGAACCTTTCCATTAGCAGAGCTGAGCCAGTAAGACCGCGTAAACAATAATTAGCCAGCGTTCACGTTCGCTCTTCACTTTTTAGAGCTACGGTAACACTAACAGTCATTTTGTAGGGAGCGGTGCCAACGAGCCGATCAGTTTGTGAAACTCGAAATGCTGCCGGCCTCACACACACACACACTAGTGTGACTTTCTGACCGTGTTGCTCAAGTAATGAATATCTTTATATCCTTCAAAATAAATGTCAGTTGCATGGAGAGTCTGTCATCGCGTCTGGAGTAGCCGGGTCGTCAGGAGGAGTCAGCGTGCGAGCGAGTGAGGAGAAGTTGGGATTTGACGTCTGGCTTGAAGATGTGGACTGGCTCTGCTCCACTGGTCATGGTTAGTTCTCCACTTCCCCACCAATAAATTGTTTGTGTGTAGTACAGGCACATCTTTTGTCTGTAAGTCAGGCGTGCCAAGTTCAAAGGGTGCGGCTTTGTAATTGAACTCCTTAGACCAGGGGTTAGATCGGGGGCAACATTCAGCCCAATTTAAACTCAAGTGTAAATTCTACATGGATCTAAATTCTGATCCAGGCCTCAAATTGTCCCGCATGAACAGACAGCCTGCAGAATGAAGCTGTGGTACAGTACAGGACAGGTGTGACTTACATGACTGAGGGCTGTATGTAGTTACAGTAACAGGTGACTGGGGAGGATTCCTGTCACAGGCAGATAAACTTGTTGACACGCTAGTTTTCATTATCATTTGGACGGCTGAGCTCCAGTTTCCTTCTTGCTATTCCTGTCCCAGACAAGACACACACACAGGCGTACATTTCACCTGAGGTCAACTAAGCGTGCACTGCTCTCAACAGGAAACGCATGCGAGTCAAGCAGAGGACTGGGATATGATGTCATACACTGGTGTCCACTGTCCTGTCCTACAGTCAAAGCAGTTATCAGTGTGTCTACACACATGATTGCACAGCTGGACTGTGACAGCAAATGTCAAGACTGAGCAGATTAGCAGTCAGAGTGACACGCGGGCGAGAGGACGATGTCAACACATCAGCCCTTCCTTCCTGCTCTCTAATTAAAGATACAGTCCGCTGCTCTGGAGTGACTGTACCACTACTCCAGCTGTTTGCCAAACATCCGGTGGCAAACTCAACATGGCGGTGAGTCATCAGAAGTTGTCCATAGGGGACTGGTCTTGGGAACCAGAAGCTGATCTTAACTGGATCAATTCTCTTAGTAACTGCAGCACTGGACCCCAAAACCGTGCTATGAGCAGCTACATGACTGAATATGATGAAACTAGAACCACAATAACCTCACCTAACCTTCCTCTGCCAGAGAAGCTGACAGGAGATTTTATAGCAACGATCTGCTGCAACACGTCCCACTGCACACACACTGTTTGTTTTTGGCCAAGGTATTACCACACAAGGCAGGGTTCGTCAAATCTCACTGACTTACTAATAGGCTATCAATCACCCTTATCTCAGATCAATAAGCGTAGGGCAGGAGGAGTTGGCAGCGCTCAAGGCTACACTCCCAAATCTCTGTCAAAACTTGGTTTGGTCACAGTTCGACCCATCCCAGTTCTTCTCTCTCTCCACATGTCTCTCCCCCCGCCCCCCCTCGTTCCTGCAGGGCGCCTGTCAAGATCAGACAGGCCTGGGCTATGTGCACCCCTCCCCCCTCCACCCCCCCACCTTGATTACAGCTCAAACATCCCAAAACCAGGACTGGACATGTTTGGCTCCATCTGTGTGCAGCATTCACCATCATTCTCTGGCAAAAAAATCATCTCTTGATCTCCCAGATCACTCTGACACTTTCTGTTTGTTATTAATTCCCAGGCATTTTAAACATCTGAACCCTCCCCCCCCCCTCCATATGACAGCTAAGCGAACCATAACAAGCAGCATGCTTGTAATCACAGCAGAACATACCATGGCAGAGTCCAGTATGGCAATCCTCTGCTTCACACACACAAGGCCAATTTTGGAAATGTTAAGACGTGGTGTTTACTTCAAAGAGGCAGATAAGCTCTTAGTGTTCTGCTAATGTGCTCACTTGTTGTGCTTCCTCGCTCATTTGGAGCTGGCCCGTCTTCCTCCACGGCCCTAAACACACTGCAGATACTGATTCTGTTGGATCGAGGCACCGGCCGGACGTGAGATACAGATACAGAGCATCCATTCGCATGTTCTACGTTTCGAGGGGTGTGTGTGTGTGTGTCTTGCTTCTATTACGGAGGGACATTATGCTCAAAGTTCAAACAGATTCCCATCTGGAGCCGTGTGTGTGTGTGTAGTGCTGTGGAGCACTCTGAGTGTAACTGGAGTCACAGAGACATACAGCACATGAATATTTCAGATGATTACATTACTTTAGAACGGCATTCTCTTCCTAAGATGTAATCTGGAGTCTGAGGGTATTTGTCTAATGAGCGTCTCCCTGACCGGCTCAGGCTTTCATGTGCCCAACCAGGCTTATGTCATGCTGTTACACGAAGGTTGTGTCGAATTGGAATGAACGTACCTGGAATGAGAGGGCGGCTTTGAGGAGGACACAGCTTCTGATCTGGAGGAGAAAGCTGTGTGGGTCGTCTGGTGTCTGGTAGTCTGTCTGGTGCAGCCCGGGTCTTGACTGGGGTCTGCGTCGGTGTGTTCCACAGGTTCCACCGCTCTGTTCTGCAGGCCCCTCCTGGTGTAGCTGTACTCCGATCCATTATCCTCACATTTTTCCTTGTCCTTGGTTGTGGAAGATAAAGCTTCGGATGACGAATCTCCAATTCTCCGGTCCCTGCGGACATATTTGGAGGTGACGTCTTCTGTGTTGCCGTAGCGCTCGGCGAGCTCCCTCCTCCTCTCAGCCTTGTAGCGGGCGATTCGTTCAGCCTTGGTCTCTGCGGCCGAGCTCTGCAAGGTGTCTATTCCATCCATATTGCTGTCCCTTCTGTTGAAATGCAGTCAGAGTTTGGGGGAAGTGAGAGGATTCCAAGATGCTTCTCTGTCCTAATCCCCTCCAGCGACGTCTCTCTCCATCAAAAGTGTACCACTGCTGCAAACAAGAGAAGCAGACATCATTAGTGCCTCATTGCTATGGGGTCGAGTTGCATATTGAGGCTCTATAAAGCTGGTCCTGAGACATGTACGGGTGTCCAGCTTCCATTGGAAACTGTCTACGGTTGCCTCAGCTGCGGAGCTCTGAGCCGAGCCGAGCCCAACCCTGGCCCGGCCAACACCTCCCCCTGTGAGCATGATGTCAGTCAACTCTGCTCAAAGACAACCGACCACCGCAACGAGACTCTCACATAACCTCTATTCCATCCACTCACATGGAGCGGGGCTGGAAAGATGGAGGGAGGGAGGGAGGGAGGGAAACAGACATCACACACTTAATTGAGGAGTTTGTGACTAATGCATGAGCTCACACAAAGAGGAGGTACACAAAGAAACTGCCCATATCAATAATAATTGGGGCTTTTTGTTAACAGCTTCACACCAATAAGCACCTTTGTTATGCACGTCTCCCTTCCAGATGAAGCGGAGGGAGACGGCCCGTTTGGCCCGATGCCTCAGCGAGGGAAGTTACAGAAAATAAAATTGCGGCACGCTTGTTGACACACTTTTATATTACAACTCTGGACTGTTCAACGGTTATGTATTTAAAACAAATGAGGGCGGTTGAGTCGAGTGCATTTTGTTCCGACAAGTATTCACAGGGCGTAAAACCTCACCGCCGATGAAGAAGTTCCAAAATTTGCTAAGGCACTTAAGTGCATCGCCAGCTGACAACGGCAATAAAACGTATTACGTGCGCTCACTTTCTGGCGGCTCCACACCGAGCACGGAGGCCTGCTTTTAAACGGACACTTCTCACTGCGCAAGTATGCAAACGCTGCTTTGGGGCTTCTGCCCCGTAGACAGTCCGGGAGCACAGGAAAGATGGAGGTAGGAAAAGGGTACGTTTTATGTTCGAGCGGCACAGGGGGTTACTACAGCAACAAAGCTCATAGCCAGGAGCGGCGCTGAGGGACACCGTATGGGAGTTATACATCTGTGCAACGCTAGTAATGAGAGTACAGGCAGGAAAGAAACGGGGAGGGAGAGAGAGAGAGAGAGAGAACGAGAGAGAGGAGGTGGCTTTGGTTAGAAAGTGTAATAAATGAGCCAACTGCCTCTTCTGTAATGACGTAAGGCTCTTGCAGCTTGCCAAATGCAGCACCTCTGACCCCTGAGCACCTGATGGGATAAAAAACAAAACCCAAGCCGCAAAATAACACAGAGGCTCGGTTCCCTTTTAAAAAATAAAAAATATGGCTTTGAAATATTACCCAGGAAATCACCATCTGTCACGGTGAGTGTGTGTGTGCGTGTCTTCACCCCGACCTCTGGCCGCCCTCATCCACCTAACATAGCAGCGCTCCTTTAAATCATGATGAACGGCCGTCGCGTCTCCCTTGTGCAAGTTTAAGCCACAAACTGTAACTTTGCTTGACATTTGCATGCCGTCTGTTGCTCTTTTTAAAAAAAAGAGAAGAAAAGAGAAACGCCTGGCCTCTTAAATGTGCAGGCATAATCAATTAGCAGTGGTGCATCCATCCTGAAGTTATTTCTCCAACCTTACAAATCAAAACTTTGAGCAATTAAAGATCAAGTGAAGCCTGACGGAGGTTGTGAACTCTCAACTGAACACTTCAATCTATTGTATGGGATTCTAAGTTGAAACGAAGCTGATGAAGGTTCAGAGTTGTGGCTCTCTTTCACCTAAACTCACAGTTATTTAGATTCAAACCAAATGTGCATGGGGAAGCATGCATGCAAATCTCCTTAAGAAGGCAAAGGATTCCCGAGGTTGGAAGTCTTCCTCTCCCTTAACATAACTTACCTCAGTCACTACCTATAAAAGGACTGCACAGCGCTACACTAAAGCTTGACCACGCTGATCCAAAACATTAAGCTTGCTTTGTTTGGACGCCTCCTCTGTTGTGTTAAGCAACAGGGGGACTAGAACACAGTGGTGAGTCATACATTAGAAGTCATCACCGCTATCAGCAACTGGTGAACTCACCCCAAGATGTTTGTTTTGGTAGGTGAACTTTACCCATAATGGTCCGTTTAAGTAAAAAAGAAAATGTGTGAGGCAGAACACATTGAGAGGTTCTAGATAGGATCGAATGTACAAAGAAACAAAGGTGGCTTTTGACCGCACAACCTCAGGTTTATCTGTTACCAGTTCTCCTCCTCGGGTGGGGGGGGGGGGTGTACACAGACTGCTGCTACTCCGACGGCTGGGGCGCTCGCTGACCTTCTGTTGCCGCGGAGCCGTTGCGAGCTATGAGAGGAAGATCTGTCTCAGCGAAGGCCAAGTGTCACGCTTCCTGAGCACCCCCCGTATCCTCCTTCATAAAAGCTCAATTAATCAGAAAACATTACTCACACACTGGGCACAGGTCCACGTCTCTCTAGAGAGAGGGGACAATGAAGGGCAGGGAGATAACGCTGAGTGGAATCAACAACCACACTTCCCTCCCCCTTCCCCTTACATATTCAATATCAGTCTGAAACCTTCTAACAGAAGGGATATACCACCAAAGGAAGCGGTAAACCACCCAAATATAACCTCTCAGCTCTCCAAATACCCTTCACATGAGTCTGTACTACACCAAAAACATCTCAGTGCTATCAACATTCCTCCCTGCACCCGGCAGAAAGTCCACACAGAGCACAACGAGAGCTTGACAGAACTATGCCCTGGAGACAGATAATCAAGTTACTGATGTAAGAATGAATGATGAGCAGAGTTTAAGCTGAACTCGATTTACTTGATTTAAAAGGCAGGGGTATGTTCCAGGCTCTGGGATTCAACCAATCAGCCCTTATCCTCATTACTCACAGCCCACTGTTGGCCCTATCTGCATGTGTGAAGTAACAAGGCGCCTCATGGGAAAGCATACCTGTAGTGCAGCTTCATAGAGACCACATGCACACTGACTAGAGGATTCACTCCAAGACCAGGGGGCCGGTCAGGAATCAGCCCTGGAGGATGAGACTGACCTGAAGCTCCTCGGTTTGCGGATTCTTTCAGAATTCACGTGTCCGTGCAAGAGTATGGAGCAGGAATGCAGGCTCCACCCCACTCGTAAACACTGGATCTGCATGGGAAGGTAGAAGGATATGAACCGTACAAACAGTCTGGGCCTAAAGCCATCAACGCTCAGACTTCCATTTATCGAGACAGTGGCATTTCCTTTCGGATCAACCTTGTAGCCAGAAGCTCCGAACAAAACCTTGATGCAATGACACCAAGGTGCAGGGAACCTGTGCAAAAAGGGCCAAGCTTACACAAGAAGGGCCAATGTTTTACTTTGAAAACCTCGCACAGCGCCACGACCTTTCATCAGGTGCTCCAACATCTGAAACAGATTGGATTTTGGGACATTTTGCAGGCGAGGCATCCAAATGAATGTACGCTGAGCCCCGGAGAGCCTTTAAGACATCAACTTTCCCTTCACCGTATGAAGAGAGAGAGACGGCCGTTAAAGATGGAGCCAGCTCCGACGCACATTCTTCCTCGGGGGGGAAGAAGGGTGGAGAATGGAAATATCACTCCGCTAAGAGAACCAGGTGCCAGTGCGTCGACTGTAGAGCAAGACTGCCACGCCATTGCTTCAAAACTTCTTTAGTGGTTCCAGCTCAGAGGGATTTCAGGGACCATAAAGTCATAAAACATCCAAATACACTCCAGTTGCATTACGTTTACCCACAAGTCTCTCAAAATCTTTGTACCTCTGCAGCTGTGTCCCGTAATAAAACAAACAGGGCATAATAGAAGGGTACAGGGCACAGACTGGCACGTCCCCAGCAGTTACTGGGAAAACACGCGGCTCGCCTCTGCTCCCTGAGGGTGTGTACATACAGTATATGTTGCCTGTTTGCGAGCGGGGCTGCGGCTGGGGTCACGTGACCAAACGACCAGAGCAAATACATTACGGGTCATCAATCAAACAAATCCAATAGCTCCATATTTCCACGTATCTCACACCCAATCTATCCCACCGACCCTATTCCATCTACACACAGCCCAGAGGGGGGGTGAGACCGGGGTGTGTCAGCATACACACTATACCATAATCAGCCACATACTGACTGGCCAATGTGTTCCTCATTATTAAGCAATCTTTCTGCATTTATGGCAGTTTAAGGGCCCTGGCTGTAGCTAAAGGCAGAGTGGGTTGTTTTTTTTTAATTGCAACTGTAGCGGCACTGAGCAGTAATGGAGAGCTTAAGGAGGATGCTGACAGAGGGGCTGTGTTTTCTAACGCGGCCCCCCTCTATTTCACATGACTCAACAATCCCCCCCCCCCCCCGAGCTGGAGCTGGGAGAAAAAAAAACGAAAGAAAACGAGGCGAGAGGGGTTGAGTTGAGTGACAAAAGAAGGGAGAGCGGAGGAAGAGGAGTGCGCCGGGGAAGCGTGCAAAACAATGACGGGGAGGAAGAAAGGAGAGGCCTGAGGAGAGGATGGTGGAAACAGGGAGGGGGGGGCGGGGGATGAACTGCAGAGGTCAGAGGAAAAGAGGGGGGGGGGGGGGGGGGGGGAGAAAAGGCTTTTGTGGGGGTGGATGAGATGACTTTGTGGGGCATGTGTCTCCAGGGTGCCAAGGGGCCCCCGTCTGGTGGTGCTGAGGGCGGAGGAAGAGGAGGAGGACGAGGGGCAAAAACAGGGCCAGAGACAAATCCGTTTCTCCCTCCCTCCCTCCCTCTGTCTCTCACTCACCCATCCACCCACTCACACAAACACTGTCAAATCCTTTTTACCAGCAGTCCCGCTGACTGTAGCCGCTCACCCGTGAGGCGGTTGACATAACAGCCCCCCAGATAGACGGGCCTGTGCTGTGAAAACTCTACTGACCGGCTACAGCCCGGGCTATAATTGTCACCAGACGCACGAAGCCTCTGTCAGGGGGCGCAGCGTTTGATAAATTCCAAATGTTCATGGGAGTGTGTGTGCGGTGCGTGCGTGCAAAAGTCTCGCAAATGTGTCACATTTTCTTTTCTGTTTTTAAGCTCTTTGTCCGAGCCTTCCGGCCGGCTCTGTGCCGCATTCAAAGGACCCATTAAATGTGACGTATGGGAAAGCAAACAAGCACAACACACCCGCATGCAACGTAAAAAACAGGCCACACACACACACACACACACACACACACACACACACACACACACACACACACACACACACAGTGGGATGGGTGGGGTTTATGGGTTTATCTCACTGGAAGATCCTCTGCTAACATGTAAACACACAGACACACACACACACACACAGCCAAAACACACTGCAATGTGCTAAGTTTGGATTCTACTGCGAGGGTTAATGTAGGCCGGGCGCAGGCACGCACACGGGCCTTTTATAGGACTGATGTAGTAGCTCCATTTAAAGCAGCGCCGACAGTCACGCCTCCCTTTGATGCACGCTGATTTACAGAACATGTTCCCTCGGCCCGACAGAACCTCCTCGGTGCTGTGTGTGTGGAAGCTAAGACGAGGGTAAGAGAAGTGAACAAGCCCGGTCATTCGGAGCAGAAAAATCAGTGCAGATGTTTGGATTATTTCTCCTTTTCCTTGAGGAGTTCACACACACTTCCTTCACTGCTTTCTGAAAAACAAATTTCACAGAGCACCAAAACAAATCCTTGTTTATCGAGTCAAAAACAGCGTGGAACACTTTGCAAAAAGACAAAAAAGACAGAATACAAGGTCATAGTGGCCCCGCCACGAAAACGATGACATCACCTCATTGTTCACCAAATGTATGACACCGAGTCACCAAAGACAACACACTGATTTCTATATGGGTGTTATCATGCAACCCCTGCCCATTTTCTACAGTACACAGACTCTGGGCCAGGCGCTGAAACGCACAACGCTGTCTCCTGTCGGTGCTTCTCTCACGGCCAGAGACGTTCCTCACCCTAGAAACCGACTAATGTGATTGCTCCACTTGTCAACTACTTATCAGCCTGGACTTCATCCTCAGAATGGCGCCTTACAAGATACAGACACGGCTGCACACAAGAGAGAGAGAGAGAGAGAGAGAGAGAAAGAGAGGAGACACGAGAGGCGGCAGGGGGGCTCACTGGGGTGGAATGACTCATCCAGTGAATCCCCATCATGGGGTCTCAGTGTTTCGCTCTCGTGTCCACTGTTCGGAGCAAACACCATCTGGCCAGCTGGAATGCAACTGAGTGGTGGACGGAGGGGGGTGGGGGGGGGGTGAGGGTCTCCTGTCCTGTGCGGGGAGGGGGGGAGGGGTTATAGCTCAGAGGGCGAGTATTTACAGTAGAGGTATTAACCGTTTCAAACCAGACAAACAGCAGAGACGTCGACTTATCTGTTCAAACAGGAACAAGAGCAGAAATCGGGACCCACAACTGCTTACTCATTAGAGGTCAATGACATTTCTAACAACCAGTAAATGTGCCCTGTTGCTTAATGAGGGTTGCACATCATTAATGGGAGCGTGTCTCTGTCAGTATGGGGAAACTCTACATCAGCACACTACAGTCAAGCCCGTACGGTCGCTATGCACGGAATAACTTCTATTATAGATTTCTGTTTTGGTCGACTGCCTCCGTTAATTTGAATGTTGGGTGGATTTGCTAATAGTGAAAACCTTTCACTTGTTCCTGTGGGGCCGACGTGTGTGTGGAGGTCGATGGAGGAGCAGAGCTTTGTGTTGTAAACTACTCGTTCTGTAATATGCGTTGGCTCCACTGCAGGCGTTTTACTGGCAATAAAATTCAGGAAAATATGCCGAATCAGCAAGGCTTCATGTTATTTGGACACTCTGCCCGTTTTAGTCAAAGTGGGATCAATTCCAGACGACCTGTACAACGCCCGCTTCAAACTAAAGTGCTGCCGAGTCCAGACCTGCTTGTTTGGAACCTAGCCAACTATTACTCACATGGACACTGAGGCAGTAAACCCCTGATTGACAAACGCACAAACCGGTGCCCGTAAACTCACAGTCTAAGCCCTCTGATGTTTGTTTTTCGGGTTTTATTTCCCTGGGATGACGGCGTCAGACAGATCTCTGCTGTGACACAAAGCTAAGACAAGGTGAAGCGTGGCGTAGGAGAGAGGCCTCCCGCTGTCGGCGCATGGAAACCATTACGCCTGTGTGCCTTGAATGAAAGTCAGAAGTGCAACCATATGTTATGCAAGTGTTGGGCCTATGCTCACTGGCGACGTCATCCCAAACGAAGCTTTGGCTGTGCGGTCGCCCGGGCCAAATACAGTTAGCGATCTGGTGACAAAGCTGGACGCCATCCACTCCGACTGTGAGCGGAGTTTATAAATATGTCTCGGTGGAGATTAGCCCCCGGGTAACCTCCAGCAAATCATCCCGGGGGGATTCCTATTGCTCACTTTGTCACATCCCTTCTCCTTAACGCAAATATTTGTACTGCAGGAGGTTTTGGCAGCAGAGCCGACACCAAAGCCTACAGAGGGCAGAGCGCTGAGGAACGCTGGGAGCAGCGCAGAGGGGAGAGGCTTAGTGGGTGGATCTCTGTGATTTGCCTGAGTTTTTAGCAGACAGATTTTGCATCTCACTTAACAGTCTGTCTCTCTCTCTCTCTGTCTGTCTGTCTGTCTGCAGGTCCAGAAATTTTGAAAACCATTGTTGAAAACCACAATTACCCACAACATTTGACAATTTTATTTTGTAAGATTCCAACTCAGCTAATGGACACACACAAAACAAAACTCCACCACAGCATGCTGGCAAAACAGCACCGACTGGTTACATTAAACACAATGAGATGACCAGGTGACCGGGCGAGCGGCCTCATGCGGGCGACCACCGAGTAATCCCGAGCTTTAACTTTGTAATGAAGGGAACATCCTTCCATTGAAACCACTAATTTGGCTGTTTAAATCTCACAGAGCTCAAACAAGTTCATGCTCCAGCTCGCCAGGTTGCGACACTCAACTCAATCAGAACAAAAGCTGAGTGAGTAAGTCAACATTAAACAAATACACTTGAAACCTTTCATTAAAAACTTCCGACATTGCACATCTGACCCTTGCTCTCGTTCATTTGTAATCTTGGTGATCTAGGACAAACATATATCAGGCAGAAACCATTCCTTATTACAAATGTCCTGTATGTGTGTCTCTCCACCTGAAGCCCTCATCCAGCATGAGCTCCTCCGCCCTGCAGAGCCCTGTCAGCGCTGCTCGGTAACAGGATCCCTACACAGGCAACACAACACCGCCCGCTGTTTGACACGAGGCGTTCAGGTGAATGACAACACTTACCACTACCCTTAACAACGCTCACTTCTGCCTCGGCGACAACGCCAGGCCTGTGTCTTTGTTTGGGGTTCTTTACACGGTGCGGCAGAAAAGGCAGGTAAAGACGCAGCTGAACCGTGTGGGTGGGAGAGGAGGAGGAAGAGGAAAATGAACACAGCCACTCCCTGCTCGGACACGTTCCGTTCCAGCTGCTCGCTCTGCACTCACCAGGGGGACTTTGCTTTGGTCCACCGAGCGTGTTTACTTTTCAAAACTATTTTACACACACAGACGCCGATTGTTGTCTTATCGAGGTATTCCGTCTGTATTCTTTTACTGCGTGGCTCAACACCGGCGTGGAGGAGGAGGGAAGGTTACGGGGGAATGCCTGTTGTGACACAGCCGCTGCCAGAGATGCGGCACGATGGGAAAATTACAGTCTGGCAAACCTCAAATACCATCGCCCCCGGAGAGGAAGCAGCACATAATGAGGTCGATTGTATCCACCCTTTGAAAAAAAAGTCACAAGTACTCTTAAAGTTATTAATAATGCAGGTTGTTGTACTTTCTAGGGGATATTTGGTAACCGAAGTCACTAGAAAGAGGTATGGCACGTTCATAGTGTGTTGTAAAGATGCAGTATGACCAACTTCAATCGATATTTACGATATGGAAACAGCACATATTTGCAGAGTCTCAAGACGAGTCCCAAGTGCCAGTCAGTCTCAGTTTGAATCAACAGAACATGACAGCTGATAGGAAGAATCACCGGCCACAAAAGACAAAGAATAAACACTTTAATAGAACACAGTCGCCCGATTCTGCAAGATCAAACGAGCCTCATCCATCTTTATGTACACATTACCCAAGGAGTGTGCAAGTATTTGTACTAGGCTGTCACGCTGTTTCAACACACAAACATCAATCTGATCCCAACACGATGTAACCACGCGCAAGCTCAAATCACTGGGTTTGTTGTGAAATTACGCACATATTTCATCCCAGCAGAGATGGGAAATAGGGTTGTGTACGGAGACACAATTGTCCCCGAAACCGTGGCGGTGCGTGTGTTTTGCTTGGAGATATTAGCTTCCTCTCACTTTCTTATCCCTTTTGTTTTCACAGGTGTTTTCGCAGAACACGAAACCCCAAATGCTCGCCTGCTCTCTGGTTTTGTTTGCAAAGGGGACAACGGAGGGGAGGGAGGGCAGCTCGGGGTCTCACTTTGGACCAAGAGGGGAGGCAAACTCCACTCGGCCAGTCTCTGGTGACCACTAGCACTCCTGGGCAGCCTGCCAAGTCCAAAGACAGCAGGTTAAAGGACAAAGCTGGATCGACTCGGGAGCCTAAGTCAGTGTGTTAGGCCCCAGCAGTCCAACTGAATAATTCAAAGGCATATTCACTGGGAGTACACACATAGGGCACCTTTAACAAAAGTGTATGTTACTGTGGGCTTAAACGTCATAAGGGTTTACTACACAATACAATACAATACAATACAGGAAGCAGCGTTTTCTTTCATGGTGTAAGTCATATAACACCACCAAGCTAATGATTAAGTAAGGAAATTAAATTGACCAATGCGGTGACAGCTGGTGTGAGCCTAGGCGCAACAATATTGCGACATTTAAAAAAACCAAAGCGCATCTACGCACGGTATTCTTGTACATTTAGGGCACGTAACGCAAAGCACGTAGCGTACAGTACGTTCGGCGTGTCGGTTAAACACCTGTCAAAACACCGTAATTTGCAAACAGGAAACCTCGTCCGTGCGGTGGGAGTGACAGCGGAGTGAGTTAGACTGCAGTGACACAAACATTACCGGGATGTAAAGTGAGTATAGAGATAAACCGAGACTTACCTGGAGTCCCCATACGTCTGAATGCACCGGTTTAGTATAAATGAACAAAACAAGGCGCCGGTTCGAACACAACTCGACGAACCTAGCTTGAAACTTCCTTAACTCGCTAAAACTGGATGCTGAACGACCCGGCTGCAGCGACTTCTCGACTTAACGTACAGGAAAGCGTGACTAAACCGACACTCGTCTTCTTAAGAAACGCTGCGGTTGTCTACGCTCATCCTCTGTGGAGGTCGTGGGACGTTACGCGGAGACTCGGCTCCTCCTGACCGGCCAGGTCCCGCACAGGCAGCGGCGAGCGAGTGTTACAGTCAGACCCTGTCGCTGCACACTTAAAATGCTTCCTTGATGCTGATTGGTCCAAACTGCAGCGAAGAGGCAATGCTACCTTCACGTGTTTCTGGTAAATCTCCACTCCTCCCCTTATAGATCCCCTTAACTTATAAACGTTATTAGACACAAATGTTCGTGTCTAATAACGTTTATAATGGCTTTGTTGTTTCTAGGGGCGTCCGTTTTTTCCCAGAGTACTGTTGAATGATTTTTTTTTTATTAGTTAAATGTGTACTTTTAATGCTATGTCTCGTAACAGTTTGTAACAATTACTTAGTTGAAAATAACCAATGATGTTTCGATTGTTTTGAGGAATGGTGATGCCTATATTTCCGACAGCATTTATGCATCATAAAGCCAGGCATTATGTGTGTGTACGTGCTCCATCAACTTCCTGTCTGCTTGTACACACACGCACTTTTAAACAAACACACACGTTGCTTATGCTGTTGTTAATTTATGCATTTGGTGACTTTTGGTTTCAACAGAACCTTTTTGCACATTCTAAAATGTGGAGCAGGCTACATACATACTACGTCTGCCATCTGGCATCTCACAATAGTAGAAAAAATACATGGTTGCAGTGCCTCCTGCTGTTCATATTGAAGAAGAACACCCACATTTTATTATCCCAGCAGTCTGAGAATTTTAGGTTCAGATACATGCGGTTTACATTTCATGCCGTTCCTACAAACATGCTTACATACATGCTTTTGACACACAATGTTTTACAATATACATTTTCGAATAGAGATAAAAGATTAATGATCGGGGCTTCAGTCAACAAATACAGCTTCACAATAGGAACAAACTAGGCCTTAACACACACATTCCCTAAAATGCAAAACGACTTTGAACAACTTAAGGTTCTACAGCTATATCTAAAACTTGAGAGGTTGGGTCCAGTCAGTAATCAGCTGCTAACTCTCGAATGGCTCATCCTGCATCATTTCCTTCCTTCTTTAATGGGCGAGGTGATAGTGCAGAATCTTACTGTAAAGTATTTATTACTTCCTGGGACTCTGTCGGCCTGTGAGGCATTAGGGTTTGTCATTATTATGTTTTTGCATAAATACACATATTGTCTAGATGAGATTTAAGGTCTTTGTTCATATATTTTTTTAACATGAAAATCCATTTGCTGTATGAAATATGAAATTGGATTTTTCCAGTCAAAAAAAGTATCAGTCTGACGGGTGTGTGTGTACGTGTGTGTGTGTGCATGTGCATGCTTGAAAGGGAATGATTAATCATCTTGTCCTCTAATCAAATCCATGTAACGCTGAAATTAAATTAAGTGTCATTCCACCAGAGGTTATGTGAACTGCCTGCTGAAATACCCAAAACACACACACACGCACACACACACACACACACACACACACACACACACACACACACACACACACGGTGTGCACTGCTTGAATGTGTTTACTCAATTCTCCATCATGTCAGAAACAATCTTTTCCTCCTCCAGAAATGCTGAATGCATAACTGACATCCAAATGATTAATGCGTTCACAAATGGAACATCGTCTGTATTTCCTTCATCTAAGTGTGTGTATGTGTTACAACCTGTCAGTTTATATTGACCCTCAAATGCATGCAGCTGACGCGAGCTGTCCAACTCATCATTTCATCCTCTCCAATTCCCTTTACCTCAGTGGAACGCCTAGTTAGGTAACATCAAGCCCACCTGTGAAACAAACATACAGCCTGTTATGAATGACTGGTGACTGGCAGCCATCAAACACAATCAAATATCCAATATGAATCAATAACCCGAGTGATTCTGTCAGCCAGGATGCTAAACTCCAGCACAATTGCACTTAGTACTGCTGCGTTTATAAAGGTCACGGCTGCTAATGTCGGAGTAATGAAATGTTCAAGCATCTAGGTTTTTGGGGTAAAACAAGGAGGGATTTGAAGCATACATCAACGTAAATCAAGATGAAGTCTGCAACGATTCCTCATCCTTCCATTGCTGAACAGGATTTGGCGAACATTTGATCTAAGACCAAATTCAAAGGAAATGGATGTTTTACTGCATATAAATCAAAATCCACAAACTTATTTAATGTTTCTGCTATACAAAGCAATAAATAAGAATATTGCAATGCCAAATGTCTCTGCCTTTTCTGACCCATATTGTAATTGCGTAAGATCTGATCTTGATTTTTGCCCAGATCTAATCTATAGCAATTTGGCCAAAGCTCAAATATGTCAGCAGAGAGAAAATGGATGTGGAGGGCTTTGGTCTCCGATGTGTGGGATGGCTTAGGTGTCTTGACATATGGTGATGGTGTAGTATTGAGTACCTTGTCTGGGCTCATATTAGGGCACATCCAGTTGTACAGGTAGTAATAAAGGCTCCTGTCACTCATGCTGAACTTGAGCTTCTCCAGGAAATTCTCGTTATCCATCACATCGAGAGCAGTGAAGATGTCAAATCCTTTCTGCCAATGAGAGAGAGAGAGAGAGAGGGAGAGAGAGCGAGAGAGAGAGAGAGAGAGAGAGAGAGGGAGAGAGAGAGAGAGAGAGAATTTATGTGGCGATCATACACACAATAACAGTTTTACATATTTGATTGTGTCTGATCATATTTTGCTTTTATTTTATGTCAATACTACGTTGTCGCAGAGAGTTAATGATTAAGATCTTTCTGATACACTCACAGATTTGGCCAGGACCAGGGTGTCCTCCATGAGGTCCGCTGGGTGTGTGGCGGTACAGACAAAGAGAAAGAGACGAGCGTCTCTCAGGTCGGTGTGGACCGGATGATTCAGCACTTTGAAGGAGACGGTGTAGAAGCTCACCACGTCTGTCAGCCGGCCATCATCGCCCTGCACGACAGTAAGAGAGCACAACATAATCTAGATTTAGAGTTGTCTTACATGCAAAAGGAAACAGGAACATCTTAAAGTATAAAGACTACAGTATTAGTTAAACTGGACAGTCCCGACCTCCACCACATAGGTTTCAACCACATTCTCCCGTGGTAGCAGCCAGTGTTCTACTTCCTGCAGGGACAAGTTGGTGCTGAGGTGAAACTTGTTGAGGTTGGCCTTGAGGAGCGAGTGTATCTGCGGAACGTCTCGCCCCGTCATGGCACGCAGACCTGGAGTCTTTGTTAGCTTGGAATAAGAGGAAAGGAAGGCAAAAGTCAAATACATGCTGGTTTATATCTCAACAAAACAATTGCGAGAGAGAATCTATTGGTGGTTACATGTGCCGAAAAATATTCATTACACTTAGGTCTGCGATTATCCAAGTGCGTCAAGGTGATCCTCTGACATGCTGCATTGTAGTAGAAGTATAAACCTCTAGGTGGCAGCAGAAACTAACCTCAGGCAGGTGGTTGAATTTGCGAGCCCTCTGCAGAGTCATGCTCTGTCTCAGGCCTGGGAAGTCCACGTCCATCAGTTTACGGGCTTTCAGGGGCCTGTGCCAGTATCTGAAAGGACAAACCTTCACTTGTCTTTGGTTGCATGCACACAAATGAATGTCAGAGCAGTTTGGATGACAACTGTGTTCACACGGTGTAAACTAAATGGCTGACAAAACCTTTTTAAACAGGAACCGACATAAAGACCGTAAGTTTGCTGTTTCTGCTTTGTATTAATGAACTTAGTTGCTGGTGTATGCGGGCTTGTACCTGCAGGAAGATACTGGTGTAGGCAGCACCACATCAGCTGTGTAGACAGCTTGGTAGAGCCCCTGCTGGTTGACTCGTCTAGTGATCTCTCGGATCAGAACTGGACTCATCCGCTTGAGGCGAAGCTTCTTATGAACGCACAGGGATCTGACCTGGGCCATCTGCTTCTCCCTGGAGACACATTTTTCATGATTTTTTCCGTGAGACATTATTAGAAAGATTTTCCACAACTGCCCTGAATACTGCAAATCTACCAGCTAAGTAAATGTGAAATATCTTCGTCGTCCCTCTGCTGAATTCAAATACGACTCAGTTGACGCCACAAGCGAACAATTTTTGGATATATTAATGTGCTACTCACACGTCATACACACGGACACTCGCACCAGCAGCAGTGATGAAGCCGACTAACTTCTTATTGCTGTTTACCCTCACACCACAGCACCACTCCGCCTGCCAGCTCGGAGGTTGCAGAGCCCTTGAATGAAAGAGAAAGACGTGGTAGCGGCGGCTGCTTACAATTTACCAGCAAAAGAGCTGAGAATGAGCAGAAGCCAAGGCTTAACGAATGCAATAGCTCGTCTTCCTCAGGGCCAAGAAACCGAGCCATCACCTAGGATCAATGCTTACGAAGTCAATGTTATGTTGATAGAAGTGTGAGATACGTTTATGCAGATCACAGAGAGAAACCGAGCAAAAGCAAGGTCGGTAATTAGAGCTGGAGGTATATGGTGTGTTAAGAAACTCCAACTCTTAATTCCTTCAGTGCTTCTCTGAAGCCAAGAGAAGTAAATAGAAGATTTTCACTTCAACTTCTATCAAATTCTACTAGAAGAAAGAAACAGGGTGAAACAGAGGAAATTGCCCCGTGTTGAATCTTACCATTGCAGATACTCGGGAGAGAAGTCAAATCTGATAGTGTTGTCATCTTCCTCCATGTAGTTGTCGTTTAACAGAGTGCACAGCTCTCTCGACTGGAAACGTAATTGGAAAATTATTGAAATCGCTCAGGTTGGAATTCGGTTTTTCAAAGCCGACCCGGCCTTGAAAAACAAATCTGTACTTTAAGTCAACAAAACACTCGAAGTGGGAACACAAACACGAAACACCGAGCTTTCAGGAGTGACATTAAATGAAACCGCAGTAAATGTTTTGACCCTGACAGGCTGCGTCTGTCTGTGTTGATTTACCACCGTGGGGCTGCTGAGGTCCAGAGAGTCCCAGGAGAAGCCTGCGGGCAGAGAGTACGGCTCCTCACGTACACCGCCGTCCCCCTCTGCTACTGGGCCGTGAGTCAGAATCCTGTCACCTATAAGGCCACAAGACCGAATTGAGAAATACCTAACGTGCGTAATGACGTGTAGACCAGTTAAGTTCCATATTGGAGAAGAGAGGCCGCTTATTACCAAATCTGGGGACCGGCTGTGTGTCCCAGAAGCGGTACTTGTACGTCTGGGCCTGCTGCAGGGTCTTGGGCAAACCCTGGCCCCTGTAGAAGAGATGGAGTGCTCTCTGGATCTCCTGCTGCTTCTTCTCCGGAAGCATATTCAGCTAAGACACGGACAACGACGGTAACATTCGCTTTATGATCCTCAGTAGTACGTTAGGAAGTATACATGCAGTCACAGAACATACACAGAAAGACACTAACCATTGCGATAGGGTCCTTGGGTCCCTCTGGTCTCCAGGCTTCTTCCTTCTTTTGGTTCTTTTTGCTGTTTTTCAAACTAACGGCCTTTTCCTCCGCCGGCTTCTTATCACTACAAGACATTTTTATGCACATACAACTCAACTCCTGTATAGCCGCTCACACCAACAATTTAGGATGACAAAAACTGCAAAGAACGACGACGCCAACACTTTCAGAAGCCTTTCCCAGAAACAAATAGGCCTTTTTTCATAATAACTTCAAGAAATATACTTACGATGCGTTTGAATCAGACATTGTAGAGGAGCAAGAGTCCCTGAAGCAAAAACCCGGGTGTTTTCTAACACTTTTGGGTTTTTCAAGCTGTTATCTTGCTGAGCAGAGAGGGGAGGGGCGTGACTGTCAACGCAGCCCACACCCAACTCCCTCCCACCCCGTAGATTACTGAGAACAACACCAACAATTTAATAAAACTGCTCACAGACCACACACTGGACAGAATAGATCTCTACTGCATAGTAATAATAACTCACCGCCGGTTCATCCAGGGACCGGATTTAATTATGGATGTCCCTTTGTTCCATTTAAGCCTCAGCCCTTGGTCAGTGTTTCCTAGAATGCACAGCACCTAGAGATACTCCTGGCAATTAATTTCACCTTAAAGGAGATTAAAAATATTCACATAATTGGCCTGAGAGAGCCACAGCAAGGCCAGTGATGATGATGATGTAGATGAATCAGACAATTCTGTATATGTAGTGGCAGTAGGGAGGAGCAACGTTTCAATCAAATAATCAATCAGCCATGAATGTTAAGTGAGCGAGCATTTGGACCGGCAGAAGACTTCTGACTGCCCTCTGCTGGCCTTTAAGAGGAGGTTACAGGTCACGGGGGTCAAATGTAGATGTGAGAAAGCCGCCGCCGTTCAGCTGTAAGTGGAGGTGAGGAAAATTGAGAACCTTTGTGTTCTCTGCTAAGCAATTCTGGTCTCTCTCTCCTGACAGAGAGCTGAACTCATCCGAGCCAATCAAACAAAACGCTCAGTTCATCATTCGCATCACTGCAGCCGCTCTGTTCTTGTTTACTTTCTACACAGCTGAACAATGCTGACAGTACCTGTAGCTTTATGCCTTATGGATGTTCCTTATCCCAGTTATGTCTGCTGGAAGCCTGGAACCACTTGCAGCACCACTGGCCATTAAGAGAGAGGAAGAGAGAAAGAGAGAGGGAGAGAGAGAGAGAGAGAGAGAGAGAGAGAGAGAGAGAGAGAGAGAGAGAGAGAGAGAGAGAGAGAGAGAGAGAGAGAGATTCCCATATGTGGCACTGTTGATATTTCAGTTAGTGGATATTCTTGCGCTGATGACCTTGTCGTCTCAGACTCCAGCTGAGGGATCAGCACATTGAATCATCTCTAGTCTCTGTCACACTCAGAGCAGATCTGTTATCTTCAGCCCGGAGCCTCTGTAGTCCTTCAGCTCTACACTTGCTGTATGTGTACTTCAGGTGCCGAGTATTAAGGAAATCCCAGAGAAGTGACATCTTTATCATATTCTTGATTGTGTTTGTTTCATTTTCTAAAATGGTGAGGATCTCATTTTGATTCAGATTTTGCTTATTTTTTAGCTGTTGTTCCTTTTTCTGTTTCCAGGCTGATTGAAGTTCCCTCTCGCCTGACTTCAGAAGGTTAATTGTGACGCGGAGAAATTATTAATCAGCTTCTGCAGTGGGTGTCAAGTCATCAGATTTGTGAATCCGCTCCCGTGGCGCTTTGTTGTCACACACGCTGACAGCAAACTGTTTGTCTAGTCATTACAGGTGCTAATCTGTTTGAGACACACAAACATCTGTTATCTAAATATACACCAATTAAATATGTGTTTCTGCGGTGAGACACTTTAGCCCTTCTTACATCTAGACAAGCTCCAGCTACTGTGCATGTGGATCTTCATTCCAGGTCTGAATTCACAGTTTTAGACCACTGGATGCAAACTATACTGATTAGTTTATGCAACATAACATAACATAACATAACACAACATAACATTTCCCTCCAGCATGAAAAAAAGAAGGTTTAAATAATTTCACTTGTTTACCCATTTTCGGGCCAAAACTCCTGATTGTTTACAGAGACCCTGCGGCTAAATAGATGAATCCTGTAATCTCTCTGCAGCTGTAATGACACATTACTTGATTTTGATGTCCAGCTGCATTTCCTCCATTTGCTAACAACATAATTCTAAGACCTCCATAAACGACCTGGTTTGCAAACTTTTTTCAACTCATTCAGCATCCGGACCAAAGCTGGAAACACGTTGAATACAAATTGTTATTGTTATTTAAATCAAATGGCAGAAATGTTGATGTTTTGAGACTAGATAAGAGAGCAGTGATGCAATGTAGCTGTGGCAGTTTAAAGGATCATTCCAACCGTGGCCTGTAGATGGCAGAAAAACACCTAATAAGTGGTCCAACCAGCTTTAATTACAGCCAATCAACACAAACTGCAGATGAGACAATTTGTTGCTTCCTGCGGAGGGCGTGTGAGGATAAACAGCCAGAGGTACGCCTTGCTGTGAGTGTCAATATAAGTATGTGTGCATGGGACACACACGCACTACACACACACACACGTCAGAAGCATTAGATTTGCAGGCCTGTGATCTGTCAGAACAGGATCTTCCTCTTCGTCTCTCTCTCTGCTGTCTCAGACTCAGGTGCGTTTCTGTTGTTGTGGAAAGGAGACGAACGATCAACCGCCTCACAACGTCGCTCTCTCTCTCTCTCTCTGTGTCTCTGTGCCTGCCCAGTCTTAATTTTGTCGCTCTGTCCTGTTTCATTCACTCACTCTCTCTCTCTGTCTCCATCTCTCATGTAGGTCTTCTCCTCACTCAGCTCATCTCTTTCCCGCCTTCAGCACTCATAATCAGTGAAGTGGAGCGATCATTTGTATCAAGCATTCTTCTTTCTTTACACATTTATCATTTTAGCTCCATTGTTGTGTTAGAGAATAGGACAGGACGAACATTATCACCTGATCAACCCTATCCGGTACTTTTCCTGATGTTACATTCTCTTTCTGACCCCTGATTCTTATTAGACCTCATCTTTCTGAAAGTCACTCGGCCTTTAAAGAGTTTTTCTTATAGATCCTTGAAAAGGTGACGGTTTGGCAATATAACTTTTTCAACCGGAACAGAACTGTACAACATGACAGGAAGCAAAGTGTTTATCTCGTCATCCTCCCTTGTAGTTGGTCAAGTTCCCATGATGCAACCTGTCCGTCATCTCGACGCGCCGTGTCAACTTGAAAACGACGTCTACGCCGAGTTACCGGCTCCCCGAGTGCTCGCCAGGGTGCTGATGAAACTAACCTGGATTTTTCGCACGACACACAGACTCTCCCTGGCGGTTATAAGATCTTTTGTAGCTTTTGTTGTAACAGGTGAGCCGACCGGCAGAGTCCACTCAGAAATGGGAAAAGCTATCCGTAAATTCAGAACTCTGGGTTTAATTTTCCGGTAACATTTGGCGAAGCTTCATCCCGTCTCTGACAACAGGGGTTACAGCTTGAAAGGCCTCTGTCTGCATACATGTCAAAAATACTCCCTCTCTCTCTCTCTCTCTCTCTCTCTCTCTCTCTCTTTCTCCCTCTCTCCTGACCGGCAATTTAGCGAAGGCCTTTGCTTTCTGGCTGCTCATCAGCATGTTTTCATCAAAGAGTCTGCGATGCCACTTTGATATAGCCAACAAGTCAGAAAAAGAAAAGCTGGCCTCCGTCCTGATTGGAGGATCCTCCCTCTTAAATCACCAGGCCTGGTTTGTTGATATAATTTTTTTGCTCATGCTGCTGGCATTGATTAGACGGACTGAAAGCCCAATTTGCATTCATCTCCAGCTCCGAGCCGAACACTGTTGGCTGAACTGATGAATTATTTCTTTCTCTGCCAAATCTGGCTGCGAGTGAGGTCTTGCTTGAAGGTTTTGCGGGGGGCTGAACTGTGTTATAGTTTGGCAGCTTGTCTTTCACTTTCACACAGATGTATACTGTAGTTGATGTGATAGTCAGGGTTACCAACAATGAATGGACTATAGCTGTGTCCCCGTGTCTGTCTCCTGCTTATTCCAGCGGATAGAGACAGAAGTGGACACAGATGCTCCTCACCGGTTTGGCTTTGTAAGTTGTATACATTTAATTTAGGCCAACATTGACTTTTGAAACATCTCTGAGACACTTATCTTGAATAGCGACAAGACAAAGATAATTAAAAATTGCTTCATTTTATGCGATTGGAGTTGTTTTTAGAGTCGGGCTAAACCAGCAGGATTGGGATTTGACTCAATCATGTGGGCTCATGTTCAGATTGTGGCCGTACTTCAGGGACTTGTTGAGGGAAAATGTATTTGCCGGCTGAATCTGGTTCCACCCGAATAACTCTGGGATTCTAACCAAGACTTCAGTTATTTCCTGCAGCACCAGTGCGTCCTTTGGGAGGGAGAACTTGGTATAAGTACTGCATTGTGTCTACTTGTGTGTGTGTGTGTAAGACATACTGCACATTCACCCACTCCAAAGACAGCAGCATTGTTACTTTCACCCTATTTGACATCATATCGGATTTACGCAACCTCTCAGGCGCGGAGCCGTTTCCAGATTACAGAGGTTGATATTGAAATCAAAAACAAATCAAAAACAAAGATGAGCCCATTGCCGACGTAATGAAAGAAGCCGCAGCGATGGAAGGGCCCCCCGGTGACATGCTGATAAATAAAAAGCAAGCATATAATTGGAAATACAGCAAAAGCTCTGTGGCTGATTTGTGCGGATTGTCTTCACGCCTATAGAATTTGCAGTCTTAATGTGTGTGTGTGAGCGGCATTGTGAGAGAGACGCAAAACACACATTAATGGCAGATAAATGGAAAGATGCGTGAAAGGGGAGGGAGGGACTCTTACTCACTGATACGAAACACATTTGTATTTTCTGAACGGCACAAGTACATTAAGATACAAACCTCACAAAATAAATACAAATACTGACACTAATACTACAAAACATACAATACAAAATACAACCATGCTTAAACACACATTAACCAACACTTTCCTGGCCCTTACATCCTGTTAATGTCCTTTTTTAGCGGCTCAGTCAGTTTGTGACCCGAGGAATAATTAAGCTTCGGTAAAGCGATAAAAGCCGACGATAGCAACAACAAATCAATTCCCTGAAAAACGAGGAACCGGACAAATTCCGCCTCAAAACTTCACCGTAAAGATGCACAGCACACAGATTCTTATGAATGAATGCACAACAGATACTTAGCTTTCCTTTTCCTTTAAATGAATATTGATAATTTACTATGAAAAGGAATCTACAAGTGAGTCTGTCCTGCTTGATTAAAGTCTGAGCCGAAAACAAATCTCTCTCTTTGGATCTTGGCCACGGCGGTTTGCGCAGTCCAAGATTCATCCGTCACGTCCATTATTCTACCAGCCAAACACATTTTGTACTTGAACTGCACCTCCGTATGTCGCTCTGGGCTCCTGCCAACGTGGCTCGGTGGAAGTGGACGGATTTAACAGCCTCAGTCACAATTTACTGGCATGGCTGGCCTGTTGGCTCGTATTGCTTCCTCACAACTGTGTTTGTGTTGTATCGAAGTGAGACGGAAAGGATTGTGCACTTTAATCTTGGTTACTATTTTCACGTGTGCAGCAAGCTCCGGCTCTGATCCTGACATGACAATGTGAATCTGCTCTTTCCTGAACAATCCAGAGCTCCAGATGTCACCAGATGGCAAATATCTGCAGCTTCTTCAGGGGTTGAGATTTTTTCCTGAGGCCAAAAATCACCCCCATAAAGAAACTGATCATTTCCTACTTTGCACACTTCATTCTCGTTCCATTTCCTCTCCCGGTGATCTTCTTTCACCTCGTCGTCTTACGAGCGCTAATGAACCTTTGTTCTCTAGCGACGCCGTGACGAGCCTGTTTACGAGAAGCTTTATAAATAAATATGTCTGAACTTGACACCGATATCTCCGGAATAGTTAGTAACCCATTTATATCTTCTGGAGACGGAACTTTGGGAAGCTGCTTTTTCAGCTTTTGAAGAGTGCCCAAGCAGAAAAGTTTCATTTAGGCTTAAAGCACAAACATCTCACTTTGACAGGCACTCGTCTTTGCTCTTCTTCATCCTCAGGGTCAGACAGATTAGACAGCTGTAATTGAAGAAACACTTTGGTTGGTTCCAGGGCCACCATCTCATGCTTTGCTTAGTTGGTTTTCACATATTAGACCAACTCACTAATCACCAATAATTGCTGGTTCTTTGTGAATGATAACACTGATCAAAATGTGTGTGTGTGTGTGTGTGTGTGTCCATGCGTGCCGTTCAGATTTGCCTCTGATCCCTCCGTAAACCAGAAATCAATTGGCTTCAGTCTGTACTCAGAGCATTTAACCAGACAGTTCTGATTCAAAACATCCAAACATCCATCATCTCCATGCCACATTCACAGCACACAAACACCTTTATGACGTCTGCGAGAGACAAATAGAGAGTGAGAGCGAGAGAGAGAGAGAAAGAGAAAAGACAAAAAGACAGACGCAGGTCTATTTTTGACAGATTGATGGAAGAGCAGCTCTGTGGAAAATATGAACAGATAGAGGAGAAAGAGGGAGAGGGACAAAGAGACAGATAGAGGAGAGAGAGAGAGAGGGAGAGGAGAGAGTATTTTTGACATGTATGAAGAGAGAGGCCTTTCAAGCTGTAACCTCTGTTGTCAGAGACAAAGACAGGCAGAGTCGGAGGGGTCACAGCAAAAACAAGAGAACAACACAGAACAGAAAAACAAGATGTGTTTGTGTTACATGATTCATAATGTGATGAATTATTATGACCAAATTGATTCATTTTCATTTAATATTGGAGTGTTTGTTCACTGACTTGATTAATGTGTTTTGATGTGAGTCATTCTTGGCAGGACGAGGCATTCAGGGACAGACGGGAAAACACAGGCTCACCACTGCGGAGACGCGGACACACTAGTCGTTGAGTGTGTGGTGTGTGACTCTGCCCCTTGGCAAACACCATGGCTACAATGCGTTCAGGGTCAAATCTGCTACTTTTGAAAGGACTATGCAAATAGAATAAAGCCGACACAGCAAAAAAAAAAGACTGGAGTCAGGTCCACCTTACACATCATCTGACAAACTCCACAGACTTCCACTGTGACGTTTCACATGGTTTCATCTCAGAAGTGTCCCACGCTGCTGATTCAGTGGCAGCTTCTCATGGAGGCAAAAAAAAAAAGGTACTTGTACTTCAATTGGCATTCACACTCAGTCACACACACACACATGGATGGATGAGAAAAGATAGAAGGTCAGGATAATGAATGACACGGAATGTGCTCTCTCTCTCTCTCTCTCTCTCTCTCTCTCTCTCTCTCTCTCTCTCTCTCTCTCTCTCTCTTTATCTCTCTCTCACACGCACACACACACTTGAATCTGCGCTGGCATAGTGGGACTGCTGCCGCTCAGTTGACAGGCAGGTAGAAACAGAGGATTCATGTAAGACGACTGAATGAATTCACCGGAGTATCAAGAGTGTGGAACAGGAAACAGGAAACATCCCGCGAGTCTTGTTTTCACTCGTTTGAACTGCAGCTGAACTCCATTCTGTCAAACACTTCTTCCTGCTGTGGTGGTTTTAGCCCATTAACCAGCAAACATTGTTCATTAGTTTACATACATACTTTACAAACATACATACAACAAGTAAGATCTCAAATATTTCCAGTTGAACTCAAGGGAGCTCGTGTTCCATTTCCCACCCGAGGGCCCACAGGATAAAAGTAAAGGAGTCTATATATGTGAAATAGAAATGGAAGCAGGCATCGGGGAAACGGGCTCAGTTGAAGTTATACAAGTTGTTCAGCAGAGCAATAATGATCCACCTTAAAGAGCAAGAGGTTCACGAGGTCAGACGGAGGAGATATTCAAGGAAAGTAAACCGGTGGGCTGACAGCGGTGCGTTCAAGTGTCACCGGGTTTCAAACTATTTTCATGATTAATAATTAAAGCGTCTTGTGCGTAATACTACTGTCAGATCTCACGTTAACCTTATTATACATTTGCTGTAGAAATATATGTTAGTAAGTCCACACACACGCACACACACGCAGCTTGTCACTTGTTTGATCGATCGATTTGCTGAGAAAAACACAGAATTATGTTCGACAATCCGCAAATAGGAAATGAGATTTTGAATAATTTGTTGAAATGCCCGAGAGCAATTTCCCCACGTTGTCGAGTTGGATTTGCAAGAACACGGCGGGGATTGAATTGGATTTATTGATCTGACTGGGGCTTGAATAAAGAACGCTGTAAAGTTTCAATTGAAAAAGTGTGACAATGAAAATTAAGTGGTGCTTTTTAAATTGTAATAAAGTTTCCACAAGATTTGCTTTTAGTTAGAAGATGAAGGAGAACAGGTAACACACAGAATACAGAAAATTGAGCAAGTACACATGCATGCACTCAAATTCACACCTTTACACACACACACACACACACACACACACACACACTGCAGTCACAAATACCCGTATTCCTGCCACACTCTTTGAAAGCTCTTGGTCACAGAGGGAAAGGCAACATTGCAATTTGCCAGTGACTGTGCAATCCTGTGTCAGTCGAGCCAGCAAGGGACTGCCAACACCCTACACACACACACACACACACACACACACACACACACACACAGACACACAGATTCACACAGGGAGAGAGAGTTAATTGATTCACAGAGCCAAAAATAGAAAATGTATGTCTTGGCGAGTGTGTGCCAGAGAGACAGGGGAACATTGTGTGTCAAAAGTATGTGAGCTTGTGCATTTGTGTGAGTCAGTCAGTGAGTGTGTGTTTTCTCTCGAGACCAGAGTAGTTGCATATAACACCGCAGAGCTCCCCTCTCCATGAAATAGACCATTGTGAAGTAACTTTGCTTATGAAATCCATTTTGCTCATGAAGGGAACACGTGCGCCAGTGTCAGAAGGTTACAGGAGGAATCTCTCCCAGGCCTCAACAAGCTCCCACATGTTCAACTCATTACTTGGTAGGTGAATCTCTCTTTTCTTGCGGTCTACTACAAGGACGGATATGGAGAAGAAGAATGGCTGAGGGAGCTCTGGCTTGGCTGCGGCACAGCATCCTCCTCCTCGTCGAACAATCGTTGCCGAGGAGGAGGAGGAGGAAGGTTGAGGAGAGACAATCTCTGTGGACGACGCCTGATTTACCCGGGGAGGATGATGGTTGATGGTGGCGGTGCAGTGATGCGACTTTGGGATCGATCAGAACAGATGGTGGAGCGCGTGAAGGCGGCGGCGGCGCTCTTGATACTGGCAGCTCATGTCAGATCTCCAGACTCACACAAATTGAAAAAAAAGCTGCTTGATGAGGACTGCGGCTGTCATTTTGTACACATCCGGTCTGCAGAACATGTGAGGAGGTCTACAGGTGGTTGTTTAAGGGCTCTGAGGGGACAGAGGGAGAGAAATGGCAAAATAAGGCATCTGTTTACATCATTTTAATTGGTTATCAAAGCTGGAAATAACCAGTATCGTATTTCTCGCAGTCCCGTTGTGTGTTCAGCAAAGACTTTCTCTTGGGTTTGTTGAAACACATTTAATGGAATGCATGAAAGTCATTAAGTAAAGTAGTAGATCAGACAGGTTGAGGACACATGGGTGGATACTCCAAAGAGTGAATTACCCTCCTGGAGTGGCTCTGTGTGCAGGCTGGATGTGGATCTGGTTATTGCTTTGAACAAACGGCCTCTCAGGAGCCGGCAGCTGACAATTCCCCGTTTCAATTTACTATAATTTGCCTAAGCAAACAGCAACGCAATTCATCAGAAATGAGGATAAATCTGTGCGGCACAGTGCACATTTCAAATCAGCCCCGTTGCTAGATGAGATTACCGGTTTGGTGCCTTGCTTATGGGCTTCTGGCTTCAGTTGGTTGATAAGAAATCAGCTTTAATGCTCGCGGAGCTCGATGATCCAGCTGCTGCGGAAATGATTCGCAGATTCTTCGACTGCTTTTTAGTTGAATGTCTGACTTTTACGCTCATAAACAACCAGAATTAAATACCGATGGACCAGCTGAGACTGCAGTTTGTCTGGAGATCCTTGCTGCTGTGATACGTGGGCGTCTTAGCAAAGGGAATATTGAAATCCCATCCAAGTTGCAGCACAGGCGTCGAGAGTTAATCATATTTTTGTGCTTACAAAAGTCAGGCCCAACAAACAAGTCTCCGGGGACGTCGGCTGCCACGTCGGAGAAGCGACGCTCGACAATCAAGGAGAATACGAGCGAGGAAGAAAATCCAAAAGTCCAAATCTGCTGACAAAGTTTAGTTTTTGGGCTGGTAAGAACTCTTTAAAGTAGCCAGACAGCAACGGATGCAGAGGGGATTTGGAGTCAATGAATTGTGAACTATCCCTCCTCGGCTCACCGCTCAACTCTTCCCGTCTCATCTCATCCCTCTGCTCCTGCCGTAGATGTTATATGTATACACGGATAATCAATCCGAGCTATGATCTGCTCCGTTCAGGAGACACGGGGGAGCTGCTCGGTTTTTGCATGTAAATGTGCAAATCTGGAGATGTGAGCAAAGACAACATAGCAACATAGCAGAGTTCCTTCAACTCTGCCGGGACATCGCAAAGGCTCTTTCATATATTTCATTCAATATCCGTCTCTTTGCTGCAGCAGTTTTATCCCGAAGATCAATAAAGTTCATCTTATCTTATCAACATGCTTTAAAGACACTTAAGGGAGCAAAATGGAAAAATGAATGAAGCACAAAATAGAAGTGAGGAGGCAGAGCTCAAATTTCACCAGTTGTGTCGTCCACACACACACACGGGCACCCACACACACACGCACACAGCTTTGAGAATGGTTTATTGATTTGTGATCATGCCTGCAGTGGCATTTCAATCCTTTTTAACCAGCAGAGGAAATTCGTCTGAGCCATTTATTACAAATGTCACGAGGTCTGTGCTTGTGTGTGTGTGTGTGTGTGTGTTGTCTTTGTGTGCATCCAGGAGCTAGTTCCCCCCTAATTCTCTGTGTGTGTGTGTGTGTGTGTGTGTAAGCTTTGTGTATGGAACAGTGCATGTTTCTGTGTATCCCAATGTGTTTCAATGTGTACATTTCAAAATGTATGTGTGTGTGTGAGGACCCAGCACCCAGGGACTTTCACACAAGGTTCACAGGAGCACAGAACAATCAGCACGAACAATACAAGGGGAAAATGTGGAGGATAGCGTGGACAAGAAGAGAGAAATACAGTCGAGCAAAGAAAGAAACAGAGGGAGAGAGAGAGAGAGGTGAAAGAGCGCTATGAGCTCAGAGTATTCAAATGAAACGAGGGAAAACAGAGCGAGAGAAAGAGAGAGAGAGAGAGAGAAGACTGGAAAGAAGCGACTGCCGTGTTCTCAAGTCTTTCTTGCACACCTACAAGATTCAATACTGCACCAGGATGAAAGGGAGTGTGTGTGTGTGTGTGTGTGTGTGTGTGTGTGTGTGTGTGTGTGTGTGTGTGTGTCAGTCTCTGTGTCTGAGGTCATCTGATTCATTATTTACCTTTTTTATTTTTTTATTTATTTACATGTGATGGCTGAAGCTGCGTTGGCGCTGTGTTTGCCACACGGCTGATTGTTGCTGCCCCGCTTTGCCTCGTTGGCCTTTGTCAAACACAGGCGGACGCTGATCGAGAGAAGTTTTATGTTCGACTTTAGGTCACGTCACATGCACCCTGTATAAATACTCCGCTGCCACTGTATGCTGAGATTACTCTCCTCCCTCCCTCCCTCTGTCCTCCTCTCCTCTTTGTCTTTACCAACATAAATCATGGCTGGCAGTCAATAAGCTCCTTGTCTCCAAGTTTTAAGTAGCCACCAAAAGGTCAGAATGCCCCAAATACCTCAGAGAGAGGTGCGAGGAACCATCTGCCTGTGACAGTGATACACACACTGCTGCAGCTCGGAGCTTCTGCCTCCAGGATACAATCTGCGTCTTGATCAACAGCTAAGACAGAAAGTGACAGAGCCAACAATGTCCACCAGTGCTGAAAAGTTTTGTCGCCTTTTGCGTCCAAAAATTCATTCAATCTTTAATAAGTCACCACACAAGTAGGAGCTCATTCAACTCTTTTTGTGAGATAGATTCATTTTGCACAATACATAATACTGGATACATTTCTGTCCCGATGTACTCGTATGAGGACGATGTTTGTTGGGTCTCATACAATCAGGCTGACACTGTTTCCACAAATCACACTGTAGATGTTTATAACAGGATGGCCTCTCTTCCTCTCTGCCACATATATTTGTCTGAGTGATTGGTGCGTACACTGGAGAGAAGCAAGAGGTACGAAATCAGATGAAAAATGCAACCAGGCATCAGCATGACCTGTACATAGTGTGTTGGTGTGTGTGTGTGTGTGTGTCCTCGAATGATATAGAGCGCAGTCAAGGATTGAATGATTCAAGTTGTCAGGGATGTTGAAGGATGTTTTATCAAGATGGCAGAGAGATGCAACTTAGCGCGTGTGCTTGCGTGTTCGCCACCGTGTGCGTCCCGTGTGTGTGAGCCTGTGTGCATGTGCTGCGCGTGTAAATGAAGCGCGAGACAAATGGTACAAGCGAGGGGATTTGGATTGATGGATGACGGAGATGATGGTGATGAATAAAAGGATGAAAGATGCAGTGGGGGGTAATGGGGCGTTCAGGTTCTTCACCTTTCCCGCTTTCCATAGTAGATGCAAACAGTTCCAGTTGGTGCTCAACCATCTGATGACAGTAGATCTCAAAATAAGAGCCCCTGTAAATGTAAACATCATAAATAGGTCCTGTTTAAGTCCTGTGAACTATCTTGTGTTTATATGTAAATAGAATTTTAGCAGCTCATCAGATGGAATAGGAAGCTTCCACAAATTTGCAAAACGCCACTCTGATAAGCACGCAGCCAAATCGTGGAGCAGAGGCCACCCGTCTGTGCTTTCCATCAAGCCAGAAACACCCACAATGTATCTAGTTAGTTTTTGTTTTTACAGATTTTATACAATTTTAAATCAAAAGGAAAGAAACTACTTTTGCAGGAGGCTCAATCCTCTGCTGTACAATTTTCTTGCCAGGTGCGTTTGCGTTTTTATAAACAGGGTTCCAAAATGTATGTCATCTCGTCCACACGGGGATTAGAACACATTTATAAAACATCAGTAATATCCAGAGTACAATCATTCCCCCGTTTGCAACAAAGGAAACAGCTTCCTGCTATGCTGATCACACATTAGAGTCTAAAGTCAATTTCAAACCCATGCATAATAAATACGTACCAATTAAAAATCACAAACTTAACTGACACGGCGCTGTCTTAATTCTAAAATCAATTATTTAGTTTGAAAGTCTCGGCAGCCTTTAAAGCCGTCACAGAGCATTGTGTATTTCTGTTACTGTCCAAAAGATGGTGAGACAGGGAACAACCTCCAAACTCTAATTTTGATCAAAAGAACTGAATTTTTGTTACAATCTCATTTATACAGCATTAAATAGGTATTCTCTTTCCATTATGCATGCATATTTGATGGGCTACTTCTTTCTTTTTCATTCATTTATTTAATTTATTTATGCAACACAACATATTTTCTACATCATATCAAATCTACAATACATTTTAATGATTTTTTCGTCATGAATTGCTCAAATGGATCACTGACACTGTACCCATATGATCAGGTTATGAGGTTATTATTAGGTTTAAGTCTGCTTGTGACCTAAGGGGCAAAGAGAACGACATGATTAAACAACGACTGCCACGGTGGCCCTCAGCCAGATGCTTGACCCCTTGCAAAAACGGGGTTGTGGGTGGGAGTCAGACGCAAAATATTGTCATAAATAAGTCAGTAATTAAAGGGCTTAGTGCCAGAGTGTAAAAGGCAATCAGCTGCAGTTTAAACAGGAAGTAAAAGCTCTGGAGGCGACGGTAAATACTTCTTCACTTGTGTGTTTTTAATATCATCAATATCAGATCATATTCACAAACAGTTTGTCATTCGGTCCACTTTTATTCAGCCCTCTTTTTTTGTTTGCCAAAATGCACTTATCTTATCTCTGGCTGCGAGCCTTCCAAGCACTCTGAGTCAAGCTGCTGCTGCTGCTGCTGCTGCTGCTGCTGCTGCTGCTGCTGCTGCTGCTGCTGCTGCTGCTGCTGCTGCTGCTGCTGCTGCTGCTGCTGCTGCTGCTGCTGCTGCTGCTGCTGGTAAACAGAGGTGATGATGATAAATGATGCAGGGTTGCCAAGGGAATATTCATTTATTTTGGGTTTTCCAGAGGAACGAAGATGATCGCCCACTCCAAAGAAATCACATTTTTGGGGTGACACCATGTTGGGGAACACAAAGTACTCACACTGTGTATCATAAACTCTCTCTCTCTCTCTCTCTTTCTCTCTCTCTTTCTACATCTTCGTCTTTTCTCTTTTAGACTTTCCTGTGCATGTGATGACTTTTCGCTCATCCCCTTTATAAGCACAGCTGAGGCAAGCAGTGCCTCTTCCTGTCCTGGTGACTTCTTCGTTCGTGCAGATGAGGGAGATCTGCTTTTGTCCTATTTATTTCATAGTCTTACTGTTTTTTATTGAATGTGGATTTGTAGTGCAGCTCCAAGTGATCCAGTCCTTCCACTTAAGTCACCGAGCGCCACCTCGGGCACTCATGACGTTGATAAACTGAACGTCTTAGAAAACAATTATATCTGACCTTATAATTGCTCAACACTCAACGCTAACATTACGCCGCACTGCTGCTCGTGTAAAACAACAGTCATTTGTCACACGAGGAGCTAAAACACAAGGTAGGAGGCAGAGCGGAAGGAGCTGCAATCAATCACCATCGCCGGCACACTTTTGTTTATTCTTCTTTTCCACCTTTTTTGTTTTTGTCTTTGGCTTTGAATGAGTATGTGTATGTGTGTCTGTGTGTGTGTGTCATCTTTACTTTAATAAGATTAATGATTACTTTAATTTCGCTCACCTTTTATTAATCATACTTAGGCCCTGAACTCATTCCTTCTTAAAGATTTGCTGAAGAAATTCATGTATTTTTCGCCATTTTCTTGACTTGATTCAGAATTTAATATCAGAGCTTTGTGTTCCCAGTCCAAAATATTTGCTGAAATTCCAGATATCGCCGACATCCAGACACAATGGACACTTCGGTACTAAAGATCTAGTTTTAAAAGAGATAAATTGTGACTAAATTGGGGGAAATGATCCTTTGGGAGCTTTTACTCATCTGAACTTTTGCATCAAGCCGTTCAACATTCAATCCAGCCTTCCCATTTCTCTCTGCGTCCCTTCAGTCTCTAGAATCTGAGTCAAGGCAGTGTTCTTATTATCATCAGCGGCTCTGACTAATGTCCCCGCAACACAAGCAGTGCAATGCCACAGTCAATACAGGGCTTCAATTATTAAGTGGGTATTGGTGTGCAGTTTGCTTTAGCGGTGCTGGAGACTTGTAAATGATTAAACACATTCAGTGTGAAGAATTGGTGTGTGTTTGTGTGTGCGCGCGTGTGTGAGAGAGAGAGAGAGTTGCGCAGGGATATTTAAGATACTGTTGCAAGTATTTTTGTCTTTTATGCTTTTGCATTAATTCAAATAACTTTCCTACTCTAAAGCTTAGTTGTGTAAACATACAACAGGAATCTGGACTTTTATAACGTTGATCTCAATCTTACGGACTGATCAACCGTCACTCCATCACTCTGCCTTTCATGATCTCCACTGTGGATTAAGATTGACATGGTCTTTGTGCCGATCTGATGAAGATTTGATTTGCAATGGAAGTACAAACAGAGTAGAACATGCTGCTCTTTCAAATATATGGCAGACTGTGGAGATCCATTTCTAGTCTGAACCTGCCTTACACCTGGTTTATAGTGTGACGAGCAGAAGGAGAGTGTTAGAACTGCCTTTGGCTGTTTATGTGTTGAATTATACCATCTTTCTTGTATCTGCTTTGGCAAAGAAAATCCACCCGAATCTCCTTGAAAGTTTCGATGTGTTGCTGTGTGCATTTTATTGTTTGAGCCTTTGAAATCCCATAATGTGAACCCTGTCACTCTGTGCCTACGGTCTTACAAAAAAAGCTGAAGTGAGAACAGCAGGAGTTTTTTTAAACTCGCCTATGAGGCTTTGTAGTCACAGGGGCTTTGATGTTTCTATAGTCAAGAAACACGGACGGACGGACGGACTGACGGCTCTGCAGGTAGGAGTGAGAGCAATTAGTTCAGTCATAGTGAAATACTGTAAGGGGATATAAAAATGAAGAACTCCTCACTTTGTCTTTAACATCAAGTTTATATCCACACATTTTTTGTATTCTACATTCCTTTTTATTATTATTCAACAACTTCCCAAGGTCTCAAGTAACAATTTGACATTGATTCAGTGCATTAGTGCCTAAATAAAGCAGTATTAAAGTTGCAGCTAAACATATAAAACTGTATTTTTGAGAGTGAGGTAGAAACATTTTCACACATTGGAATGTTCTGCTTTCCCAGAAATCGCACACACACAAGACAGAAGTGTTTAGAAGTGTAAGACTGAGATTAAAAAGATGCACAGAAAACACTGTCAAACTGATTGCAAATTAACCTTAATGTAAATGCAGCCAAAAACTCCACACTCTTATCTAATCTTTCTTGCAACGCAACTGGGCTATGTCTCCAGGTAAATAAAGCCTTAATCCAGCATAGAGCGGCTGTTTCGGATTGATCCGGACTCTGTGGAGGAGCATCATGGTGTCGGAAACGCCGTAAAAGGACAGACAACCTGCGGCTTGATCCAGGTACACGCCGACTATGGAGGTCGGGAGGACTGAGAGGGGAGTGACAACACTGTTATGCATGAAAGACCAACGGTTGCCCTGATGAAATAAGGACCAAGACTTTTCATTGTATCCAAATCTACTTTCACTTCCTGTTCTTTGAATGTCATTGCACGCGACTGCTACTACGACTTGTCCCTCGATCCACTCCACCTCCCAGTAACAACGTCTAGGCAGACTCTCTCTGCTCAGGACCTGCAGCCTGTCGGTGAATCTGTCTGGATGATCAGCATATGACCGTTTAGTCCCACATGTAACTCTTCTGTCCCCCTCAGATAGTGACAGATATTTACTCGCTGTGTTTGGATCCAGCTTCATTTCATGTGCATATTGCAACAGTTTATATCTGGTCTTAGGTGCTGCTGGTGACAGTAAAACATCCACATCAAGCAGCGTCAGTGAGATTTTGGTGCATCCCTCATTCAGACTGTTCTGTAGTTGACCTGTGACCTTTGACACAGCCGCTGACACATTCTCAAAGTACCTCAAAGGACAGAGTTGATTCAAGGGTGTAGATTTTCTGAGAAGTGGCAGTGACTTATAATGGTGTAGAAACTGGATGTGATCCTCTGTGTGTGATAGCTGCTGCAGCTCGGCATCTTTCCTCTTCAGCTCAGTGATCTCCTGCTCCAGTTCCTTCTGAAGCTTCTTAGCTCGACTCACTTCAGTTTTTTGCTGCACACGGATCTCCCACGTCACTTCTGAGCTTCTTTTCTCCAAAAGACGGATCAGCTGGATGAAAATCTCCTCACTGCCTGTCACTGCTTCATCAGCTGACTGATTGATGTCCTTCACCTCCTGCTGAAGTACATTCACGTCTTTCTGTATGTCCCTGATTCTCTGCTTGACCATGCGTTGACTTGCCGTGAGCTTTATCTGCCTCTTAGTCCTCTCTGCTGCAACTGAGACTGTCTCATGACCTTTGTGTTTATCTATAGAGCAGAGATAACAGATACACTGCTGATCAGTAAGGCAGAAAATCTTCATCAGCTCACCATGATGAGTGCAGATGTTCTCCTGAAGCTTGTTGGAGGGGGCGACCAGCTTGTGATTTTTGAAGCCGGGGGAGTCGTAATGAGGCTGGAGGTGCTGATCACAGTAAGAGACCAAACACTGCAGACAGGACTTGATGGCTTTCAGTTTTCTCCCAGTGCAGCAATCACAGCCAACATCTGCAGGGCCAGCATAGCAGTGATAAGCAAGAGCAGCTTGGTGTTCCGTCTTCTTCAGCTCCCCCACTAAATCTGCTAACATGGTGTTCTTCACCAGGGCAGGCCTGGGTCTGAAGGTCTGTCTGCACAGAGGGCAGCTGTAGATCCTTTTCCTGTCCTCTCCATCCCAGAAGTGTTTAATACATCTCATGCAGTAGCTGTGTCCACAGAGAATGGTCACTGGCACCTTCAGTAGATCCAAACAGATGGAACATTCAAACTTTGCTTGGTTCATTTGAATTCCTTGCTGTGCCATTTCACCTCTAACTAACAGTGAGTGTCTTAGTTTCATTTCCCCTGAAATGAGAGCAGTTTGTGCTCCTTTCCCGCTTGTTCGACCTCCGATCTGCAGTCAATGTGACCCTGCTGCTCTGAACTTCAGCACACTGGCTAAACCCATCTCTAATGTAGCAGATCAGTGAAGGGGAGGAACAGGAAGTCAGCTCGGAGGAGGAGGAAGAGGAAGAGGGCCGGCTGGTTGAGCTGTGATACACCCCAGAAAGAGCAGTGTTTGTGAATTTAACCCTCGCTTACCATACCAGGGTGGGTATTCCTTATTCTCTGATCTCTGCCTGCCTCGACCTCCCCACTTTGCCTGTTTGATCCTTTATTTTGTACGACCTCTTCTGGCTACAATTGAGATTAAAGCCTTTTAATTTCCCAGCTGCTCTTGTCCGACTCTGCGTTTGGTTTGGCTCTCACTGACTGTAAACAAAGAGTGTGTGTGAAGAAGAGTTCCTCTGTTCCTTGTGGTTTTGCCTCCATGAACAGCTCAAGTCCCCCTGGATTTCGTTTGTGTTGACTTCCATATTTGTGTGTGTGTGTGTGTGTGTGTGTGTGTGTGTGTGTGTGTGTGTGTTAAACTGGCCATTACAGCGCAGCACATGCAGTCAGCATTTTTAGGGATCTTTATCGTCCTGATCAATAACAACATTAACCATTTGGTTGTATAGAACAGGAGTAAAGTGAATAAGTATTGAACGTATTCTACATTCGCTGTCAGAGTTTGATGTAGATGTAAATAAATCACAGCAGCGCTCCAACAATGCATGTCAGAGAGACGCCGCTTCACACTGTAGCAAAACATTTAGAACACCTGAGGGTGCAACAGTGCTGCTGTGTTTCCCTGCAGCATTGAGAGCTCAGTTTCAGACTGCCAGGTACGGAAATATTACTAAAGTAATATTATAGTTTAAGATTTACGACTGTTCCCTCTTTCTTCTGAGGATCTCCACCTTGTAGTAAGTCCTGGAAGAATCATCTGTTTCGGTCACGGAGGTCAGATCAAGGTTGAGGAAGTATTGAGTCAGGCTGTCCAAATGAACCTGATTAGCATTATTAGCGTTATAACGTCCTTGTGAGTTCATAGCTGACGTGAAGCTCTGGGAAAATGAGTTTGTAAAAGCTCTTTTGGCTGAAGTCAATAATGACTAAATCGCTCTGTCTCTTTACTTTTCTCCTCATTGTCTGTCTTTTCCGGCAGGTCTTTAGGCCATTAATTATATACTCTATCTCCATCCCTCTGTGTACATCATCATTATTATAATGATTCACTAACTTTAACTAACTGTCATCACTGTCAAATTAAAGCAAACTTTCCACTTACTCCTGTTCCGTGACTCCGACATGAATGAGGCCATTTAAAATGTGTACTTTCATATTAATTCAGTCGGGAGGTGTATGCAGACTGGAGGCTCAGGCTTTGCTAGACTCGGTTTTGCTGTGATTACATTTTGTGGAATCAATATTGAATTTTTGGAAGCGATGTGGATCAATGAAAGCGACAAAATCAATCAAAAATGCAATCATAAACAAATCGGTTACACAGCTGGAACTAATCAGGGAGGTGGTTATCTTGAGCTCTGCCATGTTATTGTCAAACAAACCTTTTCTGATGGAGTCGTTTGGCAATAGTCAAAAGGAGAGCGAGTCACTTAATGAGGTTAAGATGAATGATTAGATGTGGTTCTCAGACTGGAAACATTGGTACAGGAGCCGCTGAAAGAGTTGTTTACATGTTAGACATCCGGCTGTGCTTAATAAAAGAATTAAGCACAAGAAAGCGAGGATTACAGGCGTCGGGATGGATGATGGATGATGGTCGCGGTCGCACAATTCACTGCATGCTGGAGGAAATTTGCTCCACATGTCTTCCACTATTTTCGATTTGTGTGGAAAATGGATAAAAATTGGATATACTCCTCTCCTCTCCTCTCCTCCCCCGTGAGTCAGAATCCATGAATTAAGAGGTTGCAGATGCACGAACGTATGAAGGACGACGTCATTAATAATATGATTAAAATGTAATAATCATTTGGAGAATTTGAACTGATTCAGATGCAAAATTTCCATCAGTTTTTCTACGAAAAAGCCTCAGAATGCCGTTGATCCTTTTGTGTTTATGTAAATGACATTTCCTGACTTTAGGCTTGTAGCTGGGCGAGCGAATTCAGATGCATCTGTCGCCAAAATAATCATTGTTATTCATACTTTCAGTGTGCTACTCCACAGCGTATGAAAAAGTAATGAAATTGAATTATTTATCATTTTGCTAGGGGCTTTCTGAAACCCCCTGCAGGACCCCGTGTGGACCCCACTTTAGGATCTGCTGCAGTTGAGCGACATGTCAAAATCAATGTGCTGCTATTTACTGTCAAAAAGTACTAAGTGGGTCAGTCCAGGTAATGTGGAAAGTAAGTAAAGTAAAGTAAAAGTTGTGTTGTTTATTATCTCGCTTTCATTCAAGAAGGTCAAGTTTTTTTTTGTGTTTCTTTGGTTTATTAGGTTGCATTTTTAAATGGATAATGTCCACCTTTTACATTTGCATTTAAATTTGGATTTATGTAGATTGTGTTCCCTTGTCTAACACCTTTGACCCTTTGCTTTATTAAGAGTCACAACTCCAACAAAAGCCTTAACAAAAAGGAATTTATGTCTTCAGACTTTCACAGAAACTCAAATCCGAGGTCTGATTTTGCTCTCAGATCAAACTCACGAGTCTGTGTGTAATTTCAATGCCTTTTAAACCACAATGTGAGTTTAAAAGTGAACTTGCTGCATCGATTTCAACATTCTAATCATTTAATGATAACGTAAACATGCTTAGTTAGGTTAAGATTCCTTTACTCTTCTTGTTCAGTGTTACTTTCTTTTGTTTAATCTTTCTAACATAAACTCCTAAATGTGTGTGTATGATGATATCCCAGACACACGCACACACAAACGCTCATCATCCAGAGCAATCCGTGTCGTTCTTTGATGGTCACGGCAAGATATAATTGAACGTCTGTCAAGAACATGAATCATCCAATTTCTCAGCTGTAGACAGATTGGATCTTCGCTCCCTCTGCAACTGGGAAAGTGCAACAAAACAGAACTGAAATAGTGAAATTACAGAACTAGAACTAGTTCTACTTTTGGTACCAACTTTGCCTTCAGACTCGCCTCATTACTGCATCAATCTGCCTCAATCCATGACCTTCATCCCAGCTGATTACACTAAACTGCAAACCGTTCCAGTGTAGGAAGCAAACAGCACTACATCATCTGCAAAGAAACGTACGATTCTGTCCACGCAAATCAAATTATACCTCAATACATCGTCTAGACATTTTGACTACAATTGGAAGTATGATAAGTTAAGTGTTATTGACCCTCTGGTTTCGTTTGTGAAAGCATTTCTTACCCAAAACCTTTGATAAATCTATTGTTCTTTTCTCTCCAAAAAAGCAGAATGCCTGAAATGTCCTTACAAAAACCAAGGGAATAGCAGATTTCTGAGCAGGCATCAGTGTGTTTGCTGTTGACAATTCCTCTACGTGCTTCTAGAGAACGCAGTGCCTGAAGTCTTCCGCCTGTCATTTCGATGTTTGTGCTGCAGTGTAAATGTTTCAGTAATTATCCAGCACCCTGAAGCCACCAGCTTGTTTAGAATGCGGGAGCTCGTATTCCTCCGGGAGGGAAAACACAAACTCAGACCGCATCCCTCGGATTGAAGCATCCTCACTTCAGCTACCAGTCACTTCTAGTACGAGTAAGAGTCTAGAGATGCTCAAAGGAGTAAAAGCTTTATTTCACCCTGTGTTTCCTCTTCGGAGCTTCGGCCTGTGGAAGCTACCGCGGTGAAGGTGGCAGGACTTGTAGAGCCGGGCTTAACTCCTCCTGCTCTTCCTCTGACGGTGTTTGTGCCCCTCTGTCCCTGTATTTGCTAGACAACCTGATTCAACTTGTCTTTTGTTCAACCAGCTGAACACGAGTCCATTACGACTGTCGCATTGCAGTTACTCGGTGCCAAATGAACCGCGGTGAAACTCTGCAGTTTAAGGGCAGTAGTAATGGATTATTGGGGTAATTACTTCTGTTTACCTTCATTAACCTTTAAAGGCATTTGGGGGGGGGGGGCTCGTATTTCTGCTGCCCTACTTTGTCAGCTGTTTCCCAGCAGAGTCCTTGGAGCCTCCATTTTTACAATAACCAGCAGATACGATGTGACTGCAATGAAAACGAGCCATTATTGAATCGCAAAATGTGTCAATTTGCATTTCTCTGCTTGATCTGCTCCTTAATGTTTGATTATACATATTTACAAGGATTTGAAAAGGGGTTTAATCACATTTTATAATACTGCAGAGCAAAGCAAGACTGAAGATTTGGTAAAATTGGGCCCCAGTCCATAATTATGAAATATAAATGTTACGCATTTAATTGATCTCATCTCCAAACCCAATACGGCCTCTTGGTTCACCCATCCATCCTGCTCGCAGCTATACAAGCCTGGATTAAGTCTCAGTTCATTCATATTTGTGATTCAGGTGAGATTCTGTGAGACGACACGATTCCCAAATGATAGAATATTCCGCAGATGTAGCACACAGGCTTTAGGAATGAAGTGGCAGTTCCCTTTCTCTCTCCCCTGAACAGCTGTAGATGTTGATGTAAATGAGCTCCAGCGCTCCCAGGAAGCCCTCGGGGAGAGAGGCAGATCGGGTCGTATTGCCCCGGGCGCACCTACTTCTTGATAAGTGGCTCTTTTTCAGGTATATTAAGAGACTGTGGGGAAGCTAAGTGGAGTCTGATCTCTCACGTAGGGTGGCTAAAAAGAACCCACCGAGCAGCTTCCACCATGTCCTCTTATTCTGTTTAATGTCTCTCGTGGCTTCTGGACAGACGGTTTGAACTCTTTGGCTCAGAGCTCCTGGACGACTACGAACACAGGATCCTTAAAACGCCTAATGTCGTCCTGGCGTCTCGTTCCCAGGCTTTAGGACAGGAATGACGCGAAAGGGGCCGAACTCGGATTATAGATTAATATTCTGTGAACTAAATCCTGATCTCCACCGTCTCTCCTGGTATTCGAGTCAGTCGCCCGTTCCATTCAAACAATAAGAAGCACAAATCTTACTTTTCCCTGACAAAATGGCAAAGTTGTTTTTCTCGCCATCTTTTCACACACGCACACACGGACACGCACGCAGGGACGCAGAGGGAGAGAGAAACAGTTAAGCAGGAAACGGAAACAATGATGAAACCTGAGTGTAACATTGAAGGATTAGAAACTGTCAAACACCCTCTTAAAAACAGACGATCGTCCCTATTTTGGTCCACTCTGTGTGTGTGTGTGTGTGTGTGTGTGAGAGAGACAGAGAGAGAGAGGGAGAGAGAGAGAGGGGTACTCAGCACATGCTCACTGCAATTAAACGGTATTTCACATCATAAAGTTTATAATTTTCCACATTTATTGAAACACAAGGCTGGGGCCCATTTGTAATTATTTAGCAGACAATTACAAACGCAAAGAATCTAGAAACTCACACTTCCTATATATATAAATGGTGGCATATATTTAACTCAACCGGTATTAAAGTGGAAATGGTTGTGACTTTGCTGTACTACAGATTTAACAGCATTTTTTCAGTCTTCTATGACTTTAAAATCCATAGAGTTGGGCTGCAGATGAGAGGATCTCCTGTATACCTGCAGACAGGTGGAGGACGGTTCAGCCTCTGCCGGTAGAAATGGATATTCTAACAATAGCTGAAAAGTTCCATTCCATAATTTCACCTGACACACCTGACTCGCCATTTCCCAAAATAAAAGCACAGGGCAAGCTTTTGTCAGCTTCGCTCTGTCCACATATGCTTTCCAGTTACATCTACACCATCTTCCTGTCTCTCTCTCTCTCTCTCTCTCTCTCTCTGTGTGTCCTTCCCCGTCAGTGTGCGTCCCTGCATGCGTCTCTCTCCTTGGTGTCGTATCGATTCCGAACACTCAGCCTGGTTGGGGCGGCGGCTGCAGCTTATGAGGCAGTGAAATGTCAGATGCCTTTGGGAGAGAGAAGATTAGACGGCTCAGAGCAATCCGTCTGTCCCTGTCTCTCCCCGTCTAATCATCTGCCTCTCTGCCTGTCTGAGTCCCTGCGTCTCAAACTGCTCTCTCTCTCTCTCTCTCTGTCTCTCGCCTTGCCTCTCGTCTCTCTCTCTCTCTCCACCGCTCTGCGTCTGTCTCTCTCTCTTTATTAGTCTTTCCCTCAGCTCCGCGTCTCTCTCTAATCCTCTCAAGTGCCGGTTTTCCTAAACCATATTAACGCAGGGATCATCTGCATCCACGGCGAATTAAAAACGGAACAGAGATGATCCGAGGGGTCGTCGTCGCGTCAGAACCTCACGTCTTCTCTCTGGGAAATTAAGCTAAGATCAGAGGATCCTCATCCCCGGTGTTTCAGAGGTCGACAGGTTTGTGGCCCTTGTTTGACACGGGATGCATTTTTGATCAGCATGACAGTCGCAACTTGCAGTTACAAGGTTCTTCGTTTGACTGGGGACTCTGTGAGGTCAAACAGAGCTACTCTCTTCTTCTAATTAAACACTGAAGGATGTGGGAGCTCCTGATCCACGGATCAAGAGGATATAGAGGCTCACCATTCCGGCCTGGGGGACATCAGCTCTTCATTTATTGAGAATGAAGTCGCTGTTGTATTAGAACTGAGATTTATGGACGATTCCAGGCGGATAGATCACACAGTCAGGGAGTGAAAGAGACAGAGAAGAGAGAGAGAGAGACAACCACACACACACACACATACACACACACAAATGTCCTTCAAACAGGGGGAATAACAGCATTCCTGAAAGTGATCAACATCCTGTGATTTAAATTTAGCCATAATTTAATTCATAAGCTTCATCTGCCATTCAAATGAGTCAAAACAGAAAGAAGAAGGGAAAAGTGTCACAGCCTGCAAGGGGGGAAACGGAACAAAGGGAAGATTGGGGCCCCGCTGCTGTGAGGAACAAAGGGAGGAGAAGTTTATCAGTGGCTGAAGGATAAAGATGTTTGCTTCAGACGAACAAAAGGATGAAACATATAAAGAGAAATGAATAAAGATCCAGGAGGGAGCAGGTAAATTAAATTCTCCTCAGTTCTAAAGTATTTGTTCCTGTGGTGCAATTATAAGTCAGTGTAAACATAAAATACACACACACACACACACACATACACACACACACACACACAGCAATATAACCCCAGGATAATAATAGTCTGGTAACTTTGCAGCTCTTCAAAGTTTGAAACGTTATTTATAACAGCAACACTGTCAGAGTTAATTAGGACGGCAGGGCAACAAATTACTGGACCGACTTATCGGTCAAACTTCAAAAATTAAGAAGACAATCAGCATAAACCTCATTTCTCCTCATTAAAGATGAAGGTTTGTTTTAGTCAAAGTTTTATTTTTCACTGTAATTCATTTGCTTGATCATCTGCTTCACTGTTGGTCACCGGGAAAGTTTGAGTCCATGTTGCACAATCGGCAGATCTACATCAAAATAAATTGTATATTTCTAGCACACACACCTGACCGGAATGACTGACAACAACTTTAATTGTGTCTTTTTGTGTCTTTGTGTGTTTGAATCACTCGTAACAAATTGCTCCACTTTAGATATCAAAGTTTTCTTTCTGCTTTTCATCTTTTGTGTCTCTTTAACGATTTATGCCTTCATGCACACGTGCCTGGGATGATTTGGTATAATCCACACTACACACACACACACACACACACACACACACACACACACACACACACACACACACACACACACACACACACACAATCATACTCATTTATACACACCGGTGTCACTCACATGCAGATTTGGGTCCAATTAAGCTGAGATAATTGTTCACAATTAAATTGTGTGTGTGTGTTTGTGTGTGTGTGTGTGTGTGTGTGTGTGTGTGTGTGTGTGCTATTTAGATGGGTTCACGTCCAGGTCAGCATCTCTTTCATCCATCAGGCTTCTCGATGGCTCTAATTAAGCCGCCGATAATTACACACACACACACACACACACACACACACACACGTACACACACACACACACACACACACACACAAACACACTAAATCAGAGACAAACACACACACACACACACACACACACACACACACAGGTAGCAGTTCTGTGCTTTAACGTGATTTAACACACAATGAGACGGAAGGAAGCGCCAACAAGGTTTTAATGTGTGGCGGGATGATGTGATGGATGTTTAGCAGATTTATGTGCAGGAGAGTCGTGGACGGGACCGAACCATCCATCACAGAGACGCAGTCCAAACACCGCCCCTCCCCCTCCCCCAAAGTCAAGTCCAAGACACGAGAGACAGAGTACAGTCAGTGTGAGCGCTGAACAGAGAAGGTTTCAGCTCAGACGTGCTTAATGTGGCGCTAAGGGAAACCCAGTCTCCTGATCTTCCTCTGAATCGCCAAAGACACTCCAGGCTCCTTCAGTCGGGCTGTCGGAGATGGAACGTGACCATCTTGACAGAAACGTGAAGAAGTCCTCAGTTATCCATCAGAAAGTGGTTTAGAGACACAGAGAGAGAGAGAGAGAGAGAGAGAGAGAGACAGACACACACTCTGTCTCTGTGTCTCAAACTGAGGCATCAGGCTGTGCTGCCCTCTGAGGACAGCTGCCTCTCTCTCTGTGGCTTCCCTTTCCGTTTTGTTTACTTCTCCTGTCCCCGTCGCTGAGGTCGGACCAGGCATACAGTGAGGCAGTGAGGCAGTCAGGCAGGCAGGCAGTGAGGCAGTGACTCAAAGAGGAAATGGCAGGACTCAGGGGGAACCTTGACATAAGTGCAAGTCAGGAAGTTGGAGACGATGGGAAAATATTTTGAGACTGGACCTGAGACGAGGAAGACTCTAATGGTCTGTCCACATCAGCCCCGCAGGATTTCTGTCCACCTGCCTGCCTCCTTTGCACTCTGCCGCTTCCTCGTACCTGTGTGCCAATCCACAGGTCTCTCTGTCCATCTGTCCATCCATCCATCCATCCATCCTTTGGTCCTTCCTCATGTCCTCTCCTGGTTTCTTTCCCTCTTCACTCCTCTAAACAAAAGAGGCAGGGAGCAGATCTAGTCTGTTGTTTTTGGTTTTCTGGCTCAGTGGACTGAACAGGCCTGCAGCAATCTGCTGTTTATCGCCCAGTTCCCCTGCAACTCACCCTCCTGAGGAGAATTAGCCCTCCTTGCTTCCTTCCTTCCGTTTCTGTCTTACTTCCTTTTTTCCCCTTTGAAAGCGAACGTGTCATCTTAGACGCCACTTCATGATGTCATCACTCATTCACACGTCCCAAAGAGACGCGTTCAACCAGTCACTCACTGGACAACTATGAACACACACACACACACAAACACACACACATATTTGAAGTATACAGTTAACATAATGTTTATGTCAACAGTGAGCTAAAATATTCTTGGCCAATATTAGAGTGTTTACTTATGTCAGCAAAACAATGTCGTGTGAGAGAGAGAGAGAGAGAGAGAGAGAGAGAGAGAGAGAGAGGGAGGGAGGGAGGGAGAGAGAGCATGTACAGCACAGAAGGTGACACAGATGCAGAGTGTTAAGGTGCAGGTGCTGGAAGCTTCATTTATCACCGTGGCGACCTGGTGCTGATTCCAGGTGTTTGATCGATCCGAAGCGCCACCTCTCTAAATCACCTGAGATGACGAGTGGCTTCATGAATACAACATCTAAACTATTGGATTAAGTCATTCTTCATGTTTGCTTGACATTTTTATCACAAACGGAACCAAACAGGCCTGAATGCGTCTTGGTTTAGGAGTCCAGCAGCTTTCAGTGTTTGTGATTCTCACGTTTCTTCCTGTTTGCAGAAACAAAATGAGGCTCACAGCAAACTAAACGGCAGCCAGAGGCGTCCCCTTCACCAGGTAATCTCCAGTGTGTGTATGTAACAGGCTCTTTCATCTGGCATCACATTATCAGTCCTTAGTAGGCCAACACACACACACATGCAGAGTGAGTGAGAGAGAGAGAAAGAGAGAGAAGGAGAGAGAGGGAGAGATGATTGGAAATGTGCTCTTGTATACACCCTGAGGCTCTTGTGCACCTGCTACTGATGAAATGAGAGGACACACTGGAAACATGTAAGCACACACACACAGACACACGCAAGTACTGGAGATTACCTGGTTTCGGGAAATGGCTGTTATTTTGTGTCCATTTATATATTTCAAATTTTTCTTATAAACTTATAAACTTAAGTCTGGATGTCCAAAAGAACTCCATGATTCTTGGTTTGATTTCTCACTTCAGAGGTGATATTTAATTACAGGATTGACTGTAGTCTGGACCGTATTGTCTGTGTGTGTGTGTGTGAGTGTGTGTTTTCTCCCTTGTTGGTAGTTTCTGCAAGCTAGGGATGAATCTAATTGAAGGGAGACTGCAGGCTGGAAACTTTGAGGCTCAACCATTGGAGTAATCCTGACTTGCAAAAGAACTACTGACAAAAATGAGAAACTCACACTCACATGGTGTCTCTCTCTCTCTCTCTCTCTCTCTCTCACACACACACACACACACACACGCACACACACACACGCACACACACACACACACACTGTATACTTCCAAGGACTGCTCGGTAAGGTGCACATTACAGTCATTTGCTCGGTGAATGGCTCCTCATAATTAAATGGCGGCTATAAGAAGCACATTTACCAGATGTGAGCTTCTTCTTCTTCTTCTTCTTCTTCTTCTTCTTCTTCTTCTTCTTCTTTTCCTACCGTTGACTCGTTTGTCACCTTAGCACGATTCAGACATTCCACACATCTGCTCTCAGGATGCTTGGCCAGTCGGTGTGTGTCACTTTGAAATATCTAGATTCCTGGTACCTAAGAAGTAAGTTTGATTAAAGTTTGAACACTGGTTGGAGACTTCATTTGAAGCTCAAGACTTTGAGGTTATGCTTTGATTCTCTGCTTCCTCTTCATCTTCCTTCCTGGGAGACAAATGTCCTCCCCGTCCTTTACCTAGTTTCGATAGCTTAAAAACCCACCTAGTCTCTCCGTCAACTTGACTACTGACTCCTTTACGCCCTCTATTGGTGTGGAATGGAACGGCGACAAGAGAGCCTACGCATTAAGTGATGTAGGGTTAGGGTTAGTGATGTACATGTCTGGTTAAATGAATACGAGGAAACATTAGAGCAGGTAGTTCAGATCAATAACTAATCAGAGAGTGACCTTCACACACACACACACACACACACACACGTTTTCTCTCCTGGGTATTCCCCCTATAATGTAAAGGGCAGTCAGCTTGTGTACTTTGAGGATCTTAATACTACGACCTCGCCACTTTTGCTCCCTCCTCCACTCCCATCAAACGACCGGTCGTACCTCCAGCCGTCACACAACTCCAAAGGGATCGATGAATCATTAAAGTATTAATTTAGAGTAGCTCATTGGCTTAATTACACAGAAACAAACGAGACCATCAGCAACAACACAGGGCTTTTGAATGGAACCCTGCAGATCCACCTTGATGTTTCTTCAGCAATACAACACGATTATATGTTTGGAGTACTACAGTATTTATTCTGTGTGTGGATCTGTGCCACGTTCTCTTTGCTACTTTGTGTTTTCAAGCTGTTATCTGAGGCGAGCAGGCAGCCAAAACGTTACTATAAGATAAACAATCCATGAAAAAAACCCATAAAGCTTTCCTGAGGCATATTTGTACATAATTAAACTACATGCTCAGCAGTCTTTTCACCAAATATCTCCAGAACGCAACAGCTTGCGAAAAGAAACGATGCCAACCACCTGATGGAGTTAGGATAAAGCAAATCGATAAGTCTTAAATTTCTAATTCTTTCAATTCTGTCATGTAGGAGACAGAGAGAGAGAGAGAGAGAGAGAGAGAGAGAGAGAGAGAGAGAGAGAGAGAGAGAGAGAGAGAGAGAGAGAGGTCGCGGGCCTTTGCCTGGGCCAAAAAAAAAGTTACGCGGAGTGTCGTCTATTTACACTCCCTAGGGGGCGTTCATGTCCTGTAAGGCGAGTTGACACCCGCCATTTCACACCGTCGAAGAAAACGCGCGAAGTTTGATTACATGTGCTAATTAGCATGGCGAAACGCGGCTACGACTCAGACTATTTCAGATATAGATTTTTATAGACTTTTATTGAGGACAAACGAAGAGGAGCTGTCCTGTGACCGCACGCAGAACAACTAATTCACAGAGGTAAGCCTATCCTAGGTCTGAGAAAGAGAGAGAGAGAGAGAGTCCACTGTCTACTGTTTGTTTGTGTGTGTGTGTCTGTGTGTGTCTGTGTGTGCCCCTGGGTTTGAATCCCCAAGTGAAATAAGTCAGTGTAGTGCACAGTTGTCACACCTTATCACAAATACATGCCGTTTTGTTTGTTTATACCCCTGGTGACACCATGGGCATTTCTCAGTGAATATATAGGTGTGTGTGTGTGTGTGTGTGTGTGTGTGTGTGTGTGTGTGTCAGTGTCACAGACAATTTCATGTATTCCACTATGTTTGGGCTTTGAGTCAGAAAGGGAGAGTTTTTAATTGTGGCTGGAGGGTGTGTTTGTTTTGTGGCTGTTGACCTCCCTGAGTGCACGCGGGGCCAGACTCTCTATTTAAATTTAGAGAAAGACCAATCGGCCAACACACACATACACACTCACACACTCAGATGGCAACCAATTTGCATCAGTTTTTAGATGTAAAACTGCAGGAAAGCCTTTCAGTACAGCTACAGGTGCTCTCTCTCTCTCTCTCTCTCTCTCTCTCTCTCTCTCTCTCTCTCTCTCTCTCTCTCTCTCTCTTATTGTAAAACACTGCTTAGAGAAACACATATACATAAGTGCAGATATGAACACATACACAGTTCTCACCTCCATCTGCATAGGTCTAGGTCTGCTAAAATATGCATGGAATACTACAGAAAGAGCTTTCAGTGGCAGTTTTGAAGTTTTGTCTGATGAGATCTACGCTGCCGACTCTTTGATTTTGAAGCAACCATCACTAAATCACCACAGAGAGGATGGAAACAAACAAACAAACAAATATTGTGATTTTGAATGAAAGTCCCTCATCTTAAGTGTTTTGTTTTTGCTGTAGTTTTCTTACTCGGGTTGTAAAACAAATCCATTATTCATATTTGCATCTGTGTAGAAATGCAACGGTTCAATTCTTCTGTGGACCTTTTTGCTTTGTTGACCCCCTGGGGAAGTTGATCAACCACCATAGGGTCGCCCAGGACAACTGAAAGATCTATACACTAAAATCATTAGTGTAATCATTTGTACAGATTAGGAATCTTGTGTGCGTTGAGATTTCCAGGCCTCGTCTCTCAGACTTTGACAGGACTGACGTGTCCTTGAAGGCCTCGTTCACAAAAAATTGAATCCCATTCCCAACATAAGTGGGTCTTGTGGCTCATATGTCAAAACGAATGCTCGGGAGAATTCTCCAGAGAAACCCGGAAAAACGCGTCGCCTGAAGCGAAAGTGTCGAGAAAGAAATGAGTCGTGTCGCGCTGCAGAGAAACAGAAAAGCTCCATAACAGATCAAATTGCTTTCAAATAACACACACACACACACACACACACACACGTCAGGAAGTAATAAAGTGGGCGGGTGTGTATCCTGCAAATGATTCTTCTCACAACAAAAAAAGGGAACAATCTGAACTTTATCTTGCTCCAAAACATCGTTGCCAGTTTAGCGTCAGAGTTAAGCACAGAGGAGGAGAAATCTGGGTCATCAGGCGAATTCAATCCTTAGCCGAAATTGTGCGAATAATTGACAAAGTGCAGCTTCCTTAACCGACCGAAACCAAACAAAGAGAGCCAGACAAAACAACTATTGTCTTCACTGAGCTGCGCTAGTAAACCTTTGTGTTTGTGTTGCCTTTGTTCAGTTAAACACAGCCTCTGTTGTTGAGTTTGACAGATAAATGGCTCCGGAACACTCCAGCGACAAAACGCGTGTCTGGCGGTTCTCAAACTGTGTTGCGACTCTACTACAACCATGGTAAGTGAAGTAAAGGACAGATAATTAAACCTGCTGACATGCAATTAAACAAATTAAACACGTTTCAGGAAGGAATGGTTCTGTTGTTATTCACTCCGTTAGTTTGTCGCTGCTGATCAAATGAACTTTCCTCTAACGACCTGCAGGGCTCATTACTATTCAATCGCCGCTGTGTAAAGGCCAGGGGGACAATCGGGCCAAAACAAAGGACAAACTTTAAATGTTTGTCAAAGACTAGAGTAGATTATTGCTGCGTACAGACTTTAATCTTATTATATTTGTTCTGTCCGGAAGCTACTCTGATAGAAACCGTCGGATTCTCATTTTCACTCACACATCAGTGAAAGCCTGAAGCCCTCACACTGCTCGCCTTCCCTGGATCATTCCGCCGTCTGCTTTCCACGCTTTCTTCTTCTTCTTCCTCCTGCAGGTTGAGGCTCGTTGAATAAAAAAAAAAAGCACCTTCAAGGCGGCAAAGCGGATAAAAACGCGAAAAGCTCGGATTGCACTTTTGCCAACAGGCCTTTACCCGCATAACGGCTTTGAATAATGCCTCAATTATCCTTTTACCTGGGAAAGTATTCACCCGCTCGCTATTGGTTAAGAGGCCTAACACGTGTGTGTGTGTGTGTGTGTATGAATTATTTAGCAGTAATATCTCATAAGAAGCAGATTATACAGCGCGCAGGAGACGGAGGCCTCCTGAACCCCGACGCCGACTGTAATCAAGCCTGAAGACGGCGAGCGAGCAGCGGAGGGAAATAAGAGTGACGAAAGAGAGAGAAAAAGGTGGACAAGGGCCAAAGGGAGGAATGGTTTCACTCCTCTGTGTCTTTTTGTTTGCTTCTCTCCTTCCTGTTTGTTTACCTCCATCGCTCCGTCTCCCTCTGCCCGCTCCTCCTCCCCCTCCCCTTTTGCATCGTTCTCAATCTCCGCGTTTAATAATTGATTTTATATTTACACAAAACAGAATGGGTTGCCAGGTTGGGGGGCGCAGGGGGGGCTGTTTTGTTTTTCCAAGTAATAGCGCGACATCCAATACATACAGAATTAATCTATTTGTCGCCGTCCGTCTTCATCTTTCACCGCATCTGACAATCTGTCAGATGAGTAACGAGCGCCTCACGGGGTCCCATCAGCGCTCGTCTTCCTCATATGATGACAAACTGGCCTCACGCTCCGCGGCTGATTCGCCCGACCACCCCGTTACTGGTGCAGATCAATCAATTTGGGGTAATCGCCATTGATCAGATCAGCGCTACGCTCCACATACCAGGAGGTGACAGGAGACAGGAAAGCACTGGCGACGTTCTATTCTCATTTCATCGCAACAATCTTCAACACAGCTCCCTTCCCCTCACCTTCTCACCTTACCTTGTATTCTTTTCCCTCTCTACTCTCCATCTAGGAGCCAACATGCAGAGCCAGTACCCAAATCTACCCATCAATCAATCAATCAGGCCGGATTCCATCGATCTGAGGAGCAGCGAACCGCCGCTAAAGGACGGCGGCATCCTGAAAAGTAAAGTATTGATTCGTTTCTCCCCTTAACTATTAGATTTGATGAGAATTACGACCAAAATAACCAAATTAACTGGAGTTTCAAGCTTCTGAGGGACGACGCGGATTAACGATGTGATCAAATTTAACATTGACTTTGGTTAGAAGGTCAAAAATATCATTTACCTTTCTCTTATCACAATGGCTGGAGATCAGCAAGGAAGTCTAATTGCTCGATAATGAGATTAAAGTATTGATTAATGGGATGTGAGGAGAGTTCGGCTCACTTTTAAAATAGTCTTTGAACATTATATAAGCTGACCTCCGGGTAGTTTGTAGGATTTTTCTTTTGTCACTTTCCTCCGTCACAGTGTTGCAACAGAACCTAATAACAAACGTTGGTCGATGATGTCGTTTCTTCATGACAAGAAAATATGTTTCTCTGCGAACACAAGTCAGGGGTATTTTATTTGCCGGCATTCTTTGCATTGTAACAGACGTTGTTGTCAGCGTGTAACCTTCAGCCGTCACTAGCAAACGCGGCCGCCCGCCCTTCTGTTCCAAGAAATTGCTTCCTTTTCCCTTTTGAGGCGAAACCTTTGATAAGTCGGAGCAGGATGTGGAGCGAGTGGAGCTCAAATTGATGCTGTCAACAGGGACCGCATAGTTTCCTACCGACATAATACTTCAACTTTCTACTTTAAGCAAGGCTGAGTACTCTGGACCTATGTTTGTGTCGGTTTGAGGCTCTCTGTATCAGGATTAGCCGCGGATTACAATTTACAAATGTTTCTTCACCTTTAATAGGCTTTGGAGTAGAGGGGCCGGTTTCACCTTTTTGTATGTGTGTGTGTGTGTGTGTGCGTGCGTGCATGTGTGTGTGCGTGTGTGTGTGTGTGTGGCACATGTATTTGTAGTTTTATGTGTGTCACAGCTTGTACTTTCCATGTCACCATTCCCATGGGATTAGGGGTGTGTGTGTGTGTGTGTGTGTGTGTGTGTGTGTGTGTGTGTGTGTGTGTGTGTGTGTGTGTGTGTGTGTGTGTGTGTGTGTGTGTGTGTGTGTGTGTGTGTGTGTGTGTGTGTGTGTGTGTGTGTGTGTGTGTCAGTCAGGGGGGGGATCGTCTCAAGATCAATCCAGATATACACTAAGTACACTAAGAGCATCAGCACAGACTAGACATGGTGTTTGTGTGTCGCTCTCCAAGGTGCTGAACCCCATACAGTTTATTTTGAATAACTGGTTTGTTTTGCTTAGTTTACTGCGATTCACACAAATCTTCTTCCTCATCGTTGTCGTCCTGAATCTTCATCACAAAGCTTTTTTTTATTATTTCAATTTACAAAATCTCCTTGGCCAGTGGACACATTTAAATCCTCGTGTCTGAACTGATCCCTGCTCTTTCACATCATAGATACAGCAGATTGCGTCACTTTAACACTTTAGTTTAGTGTCAGTTTAGCTGCATTCCAATCACATCACTAAATGATGAAATGAATTTAAGTGCAGGGGTGTTTATACAGTTTTCTGTCAGTTGTGGCCCAGTAGCCTTGATTCAGGAGCTGGATGGACTCCTAGCTGCTCCCCGGGCGAGGAGGTGACAGGCTCAGACAGTGAGCGCCTCCAGCAGAGTGAAACGCGAACGGATGGCTTTTGATATCTCAAGAGATAGAAAGTGAAATGACAATCCACAAGAATGCCACAATCCCACAGACTGTATGACATTATTGTGAGACAGGCCAGTTAGCCGCTCTGGAGGCGCCAGTCGAGTGCAAACGACTGACGTGCGGACGGCGGACGTGCGGACGATGGTTCCATCATCGCCGCTTTGCTCTGTACGTGCCTGTTAAAATCATCTTCCTCTCTCACACTGACACGGCAAAAATCACCCTCACAGGCCAGGTGGAGGGGAGCGCCGCCTCTCAGCTGAGTGCTGCTGCTCTGTGAGACGCTCTATCCAGGCCACCTGCTCAGGAGGGGGGTGGGGTGGGAGGTAGGGGGGGGCGACAGATGGCAGAGTATTACCTTATGCAACCACACACACCTCCCCCCCAGCTCGAGTCACGCCAGCCGCTGTTTGTCAGTGACAACGACAACAAACACTCGCATGCTGCCAACATGTCCCACAGGTACATCCAACATGTGCTGGGACATATGGACCACGAGATTAGGGGTGTGTGTGTGTGTGTGTGTGTGTGTGTGTGTGTGTGTGTGTGTGTGTGTGTGTGTGTGTGTGTGTGTGTGTGTGTGTGTGTGTGTGTGTGTGTGTGTGTGTGTGGTGACCTAATGTAAACAATCCATAACTTTAACATTTATTTTTGCTACCTTTTTTTGTGATGACTTCTAGTTTATTGTTGTTGTTTTCTATCATGTCTGATGTTTGCAGCCTCTCGCCTCTCTGACAGATTCAGTTCCATGCAGGTGTGATTTATTGCCGAGGTGTTGCATCGGGTTGCGTTAGATTTTCACAGGTACGCTCTCCTTTTTCTTTTGAAGAGTAGATCCTAATAGAGGTTATGTCAGACACACTTACAGCTCATTTTGGCTCTGAATACTTCAAATCCAGTGAAACTCCAGTGAGATTTGCAGCACAGTCAGTAAAAATACAAACAGATTAGGATCTCTGGTGTAAATGATCAGCTTTGTTTTGTCTCCGCTGTGCGGCATTGAACGCAACATGACCTCATTACCGCATCATACCGCATCCTTACTGCATCAAATCCAAGTTTTACCACCTGATAGTTATCCGTTTTGTACAGAACACATACCTCTTCTCACAGTACAATCGAGCTCCATCTGTTCCCTCGGGAAAAGGAAACTAATTAACGCGATGACATGCGAGCGGGACTGCAGGAGAACGTAACTGGGAAGCGGCGGGCGATGCATAACAAACCTTAGCACGGGCTGGATGAGTGTGGATGTGTGAGTGAGCTGAACGGATGAAACGCTCCAAATCTCTGCTGCAGCTGTTGCAGCATTTAATGGCCTCCACTCAGCAGAGATGAGACCGGGGTGTGATAGCACGGACGTCTTCCTCAGCTTCTCTCATCATTTGCGTAGATGTTGTTCTTAAATGTTTGTTAAGTAGTCAAAAGGCGCTCATTTCTGTGTCCTCGTCCTCCTCCGTGTCTGTCATTCCTCTGTCCGGCTCATTCCAGCGGATGGATCGGTACCTGGGGACGAAGGGGGCGGGGTCAGAGTCATCTCACCCTGCACACCAGCGGAGGGCGACCACATTAGATAACTGTCATTACTCACCGTGGTAAATGGATTACAGGCCACCGGAGTCGCTTGTGTGTGTGTGTGTGTGTGTTTGTGTGTGTGTCTGTGTAGGGGCAGGGCAGATAGGGAATCTCTGTGTAAACATGCTGCTGTGATCATTCTAAAGGGGTTCCCAATCTTTTCCACTGCAGGACCCAAATGAGTATAAAGTAGCTCATTACCTGTTATTCATTCAGTTTGTAAAGGGAAGAATGTTGTTTGTACGTTTATGTAACATCTTCACGTATACTTCAGTGTGTACTTGTCTTCCCCTGCTGGCTGGATCATTAGCAGTCATTGTTCCTTCTGGGCTGCTCGCTTTCTCCTCTCAATTTGTAACAATTAAGATTTAAATGTTGCAGATGACTTAGTTAAGTTTGAGGGAATATTTAAAGCTCTGTGTTTTTGCTGCTTACTGTCACTGTAACTATACATCTTAGGCTTGATTCATTCATTCATTCTGTCTGAATCTGTGGCTGATCTCATCCCATATTGGCCGTAAATGTTTATTATTGCTCATGAATTTGGCAGTACGACCTTGTGTCTCAATGTCACACACCTGTGGGCCTCACATTCAGCTCAGCAGCTTATTGTCCTTCAGCGTTTCACTCTGGATAGCCACAGAACTTTAGCTGACACATTAATACTCCAAGAAGTCTTTCATGGATGCAGTGTTCAAATCTAAAAAGGCAATTTCCGAGCCCTAATGTTCTCCATTAGTGTGATATTCCTGACGCTCAAGCTGTTCCTAATGTTGGACTTTCTTTTTTCATTCATTCCTCCGAAGTGAAGAGCAGGTGGTGCAGAGCGTTAACACGTTTGTCAGTGAGCTACGCTGCCCCGCACAAGACAATATCACTTTAGAAGCTATTCACCACGTTCAACCATGCGTGGGAAATTCCTTCTAGTGACCTCGACTGTTGATTTGTTTTGTCTGATGTGTGCTCGTTGATATTCCGCTCCTGATCCAGATTACTAAAGCCAAAGAGCTCATTCATTTGAGCTAAGAGCATTTTAATTAAGATTCTAATTGAAATGCATCAACAAGGCACCCTGAAGAAGTTGATAATTTGGACAGCGCAGAAATATTTCATTATGTCACCACATCAATTAATTAGTTTTCAATTGCAGTGCCGGTGGAGGAACTTAGTCAGGAATAGAAACGGCCACAGATGGAAATAAGCGATGTAACTGTATTTGTCAGTGTCGCAAATCAACCGCAGATTCAGTCCAATTGGAATGTTTGTTTAGGAAGGAGTGTTAAAGTGTGTGAGAGACAGAACAGAACATTATGCCTCTCTCTCTCTCTCTCTCTCTCTCTCTCTCTCTCTCTCTCTCTCTCTCTCTCTCTCTCTCTCTCTCTCTCTCTCTCTCTCTCTCTCTCTCTCTCTCTCTTTGTCATTGGACCATTGGAGTCAGTTTGGAACCTCCATCCACCCTCTGCTTGGTCTTGTCCTCCAGCTTCTCCCGGATCATGGGTTATGCAGTCCCTCCATCGTGTTCAACCTGAGACGCCTGAACCACCTCCACTGTCTCCTTTTCAATGCTTCCTCCCTCTTGATGTCTGAACTCTTCACCCCGTCAAGCACAGAGTCCCGAACAATCCTGCGGCACAAACTCACTTGATCTCATTCTTTCGCTCGCCGCCTGGAGTTTGGCCACCACAGATAAGAGCTGGAACTCGGGTAAACTGGAGAGCTTTGTCCTCAGGCTCAGTCCGCTCTTCGGCTCAGTACAGTGTCGGCATCGGGGCAGAAGCTGCAGTAGACCTCACGCATTTTGACGGTACGGTAGTTACATTAGTTACATACACACGCTCCCGTTATGGAATGACTCCAATTTCGACTCGTCCAGGCCCTTGAACCACTTTCTGCCTTCTTCTTGTTGTCGCTCGCTTTTCCTCTTTTTTCGCCTCCATCCCTTGACATTGCCGAATGTCAGAGAATATCGGTTTTTGGGCAGAAATCAGTGAAATCTCTCCTCTCTTCATCCAAACTCTCTCTTCTTTTCTCTGTCTTTTATTTCTGTCATCCCGGCTCTCTTTGCCTCGTTCTCTTCCTTTCTTCCCTCCTTCAAAGCGGCACTTGAACCGTCCATCCATAATCAAGATGGTCATCAGCGCCGCCCTGCCTGTAATGACCTCAACAACAGATGAATGGTAAATCAATAAGCCCTGACCTTGCAGCATAATAGGACCGGGGCCCTTCTGACTCGGGGAACAATGACTTCATTATAGAGGCAGACAGCTGAAGTAATGGAGGGCTGTTATTTTATGAAATTATACACCTTTTGTTTGTTGGAGTTGCCGGGGAAAGTAGTGAGGCCTTGAGGTTCAATGGCTGCCCTTGAGCAAGGCACGGTACCAGATCCGGGAGCAAAAAGGTCATTGTCATGTCTCAATTAAGTCCCTTCTTACCACTTTGCGTCAGTAAATCTTAAATCTTGTGGTATTGTCGTGTAATAAAAGCGTTAATTCGTCCCCTGTGATCTTCCTCATCCCCTCTCACCTCCTCCTCCTCCTCCTCCTTCTCACTTGTCACCTCCTGGTGCAGCAGAGGGGAGGGGGGCCGGGCATGAATATGTGACTCGCTCCTCTACGCCTGTAAGTACCACTGAAGGGCCCTTGAGCAAGGCACTTCATCTCCCTCTTTGGCTTCCTCATCAGCATCCAAAGAGTAGACGAGAGGAAAGCTGATTATGAGCTGAGTCTGGAAGGAGCAGCAGCGATTCTCACCGTTGTACGAAAAGTCAAGAACCCCAGTGGAGAATAGCTCCGCCCACATACCCCCCCCCACACACACACACCCACCCACACAGACACACACACTGTAGATCATATCATCATCTTGGGCTTTGAATAGTAAAACCTGTTTGTTAATGCACTTGTTCTTGCTGGCTGAGCTTGTCTACACACACACACACACACACACACACACACACACACACACACACACACACACACACACACACACACACACACACATAAACACAATGAGCCACAAATTGATTCCCAAAACATTATTGCAAAGGGAGGCATTAGATTAGAACACCTGAGCCTGGATTATGGACTAAACTAATGGATGTAATTGAATTTTATATCACCAGCAGTTACAGTTTCACCTTCAACACCTTCATTCACCAGCTGCCTCACAGCCGCCGTATTCATTTAACGATTCCTATGTCTTATTTAATGATTTCTCTCTCTCTCTCTCACCTTTCCTAAACTGTCCACGTCTCCGTCTCCGTTCTGTCCTTCCTCTGTGGCCTGATGCATTCAAAGACCCGTCCTCTCTCAGTTGTAAGCGTGGCCCTGCTGCTGCTGCTGTTTCTTCTTCTTCTTTTTTAATAGGTTGTGAACGGGCTGCAGGGGAAATGCTTCTGCTGTTAAATGTGTAAATTCCACCTACAGCCTGTAAGTAATTATGAATTCTTTGCAACAAAAGGTGTATCTGGAATTGTTTTTAATTAGAAGTGGCCTCAGTGTGTCACGCTCGAGGAATCGGCTGTAATTGAAAAGCGAAATGGGCCGCAAACACATGAAAGGCAGAAGAGCACAAATGAATCCGTCTTGAATTTGTGACCTTTTTTTTCAATAACTGCAGTCGTGTTCTGTTAAAATGTGCTTTTTTGCATCGCAGGCATAAAACACACATATTTGCTCAGAGTGGCCGGCGTATCACCTCAGATGAGGCTTAAGAAGCTGACGTGTGCACATTTGCATGGGAGACTTTGCTTATTCGACACACTTACATAAGCAAATGTGTTTCCCCCTTCTTAGAAACGAATAAATGGAATGGAATGTGAGTAAAAGGACAAGAGCAGGCGATGGAGAAAAAAGTGTGAGGTGATTGAAAAAGGTGAAGTAGAAGCAGTTACAATGAAGATGAGTGGAACTGGTGAGAGAAAGGAGCGTAGAGAGCAGAAAGCTGAAAGGATCTGAGAGGAGAATGTCAGAATTCCGCCGCTTACAAATCCCAACGAGGCCGACAGAAGGCAGACGGAACTCAGCCGTCTCTGAAGTGCAGCGGCTGAAATGGCATTGAAAAGGCTAAAGGGTGGGGAACGCCTGTAGCTTCTCCTTTTCTCCTTATGTCGGAGGGTCTCTGTAAGGCTTTGGAATGTTTCTCGGACACGGATCCAAGCGTTCCAATTGAGCCGAGGTTCATCTTTGTTCTCTCATAAGGAGACATAGACAGGACAAATTGTTTCAAAGGTTTGATAGTGTGTTACAAATTCATCAGTTCCCCCTTAAATGTACACACACACACACACGCACACGCACGCCTCTTTCCTCCTCTATTACTCCATCTTTCCCCAAAAGACACACTCATCGCAGCTGCCACCGTGACTAATGGCGATGTGTGTGAGAGCTGGCGGTAAGTAAGACGGAGGAGGAAGTCGAGTGGAAGGACGTCAGCGCTCGTCATTGAAGGAAACCCAGAGTCCGGTCACGGCGGGTGGAGTCGCGCCCGTCCAGCCGCTCGCCTCCCTCACTTCCTTTCTTCCTGACCAATGGCTGACAAGAGTTTCTCAAACATTTGCGTTGCCTTTGTGTTCATTTATCTTCCCCTTGCTTTCTCTCCATCTTCCTTTGCATCTCTCTCTCTCTCTCTCTCTCTCTCTCTCTCTCTCTCTCTCTCTCTCTCTCTCTCTCTCTCTCTCTCTCTCTCTCTCTCTCTCTCTCTCTCTGACGTCCCTCTTCCCACTCCCCCTTCAGTATTCGTTCGCCGTCCACCTCGCCATCACTCTCACTTTGTTTGCCTCTATACCATCTCTGCCTCGGCCTCAGATCCATCATCATCCTCCTCCCCCCTCCGTCTGTCTGTGTTCTCTGCTCATCTCCCTCTTTTCTGTCTCATATTCCTGCCCATCATATTCGCCGCCGCCTCTCCATCTCTCAGGTGGCGGAGCGGCTCACCGGCGAGGAAGGTCCAGCTCGTAACTATGAGGTTGCAGATTGAATCTCCGAGCCACGCGCACGCCGCCGGCCTCCTGTCCTGTCATGATGTCCTTGAGGAACACGCTGAATATACACTCCACCTAGTACGAGAAGAATTCCGGAAGTAAAAGTTAGATGTTGATGACAGAATGTACAAGGACATTCAAGTGTGTGTGTTTGTGTGTACTAGTGAAGGATGTCTCTGCCTTGGTGGAGGTGTTACTGGCAAGTGAGGCAGTGGCCGTGCGGGTCCAGATAGCAGAAGCTTCCACACATCAGAACTACACGCTTCCTTATCGGCTCTCTATCGCTCCATCGGATGAAGGAATAATCTTGTAAAAACTAGGATTGTGTTTTTGTTTGTGGCGAGCATCTTGTGGGAGCATTTGTCACATTTCTTATCTTCCTCTCTAAGGTTTATCGTTCCCAGAGAGAAGAAGGTTGCACTCTTTTAACCCCCTCCCCCCCTAAAAAAGAGAAAGTGTTTTGATTACATGAAGGCTTCCTGTTGGAATTAGAGCCTGTTTGTGATTGGACGATGATGAAGACGTGCTAAGTTGGATTCTTTTGCGAGAGTTAGTGGAGGCCAGACGTAGACACACACACACACACAGGACTGAGACTTAATCACATCAGACGTTTGTAGCTGAGCTGCACACAAACACGGAGCTGTAATTACATGAATTTTCATTTTGTGTGCGTGTGTGTGTGTGTGTGCTAATCAGGGTTAATTATCAACAAGAGAGAGAGAAAGAGAGAAAGAGAGACTAACTGAGCTAAAATGCACTTTAATCAGAGTGTGTGTGCCACTTGTATGAGCTGAAACATTACTTACATTAAGATGCTTTAACACCGACTATTAACTGATCATTCATTTCTCACCAGCATAGAAACATCGGCTTACAGAGGAAGAAGCTTAACGCTAAACTCCTCCGTGAACATACATCTGCTTTCCTCCTCTTTCATGCTGGAGGGCGTCTTTGTAGTCTCACCATGGTTTAAACCCGCCTTAATCTCGCTCAGTAACTGCAGATCAAACGCCGCGCAGCAGGGGGGGGCGGAGTGAGTTTGAATCTCCACGTGTGGCCGGGCGCCGAGGTGTTAAGTCTCTGCCGCACGGCGCTGACCGGCTGCTGCAGACTGGGAAAGGCATGATGGGTAAAAGAGAGAGAGACAATTTTTAACTGTGCAGGTTTAAACTCGGCTGTAACGTGTGTTTACATGACTGGCTGGTAGATGATGTCTTTGTTTTGTTCTTTATTTTCATTGAAGAAAGCATTTGACATGACAGAAAGAGGGGGGAAAGGAAAGAAGGTTGTATTCTTATTAGTGTTGTTGTTTAACTTCTTTCCAGAGAGGCAGAGAGCCAGAGGGAGAGAGAGAAAGGAGAAGTTAGACCCCGAGGTAAAATAGGCAACATGAAGTAGAAGTAAATTGAATCAGTGACAGCAGGAAGCCACGGCGGCTGGAGGTTGTGCGAACATGGCGCAGTAGAGTGACGGCATAGTCCAGGATGGCATCGTTGGAGGAGCGAAGCTGCAGCATCCCACACACACATAAACCCACACACACACACGTTTTGTACTGTCGCTGCAGAATTAGAAAAGTATTGTGGGCTTGTCAACATGACTTCTTATTATGGGGTTAACTAAGTGTAAAATTGACTTTGGGGCAGAATGTGACGACTCGGCGAGACCAATCGCCAGCCGCCAGGTTTGAGACGAACCGGGCTTGAGCTCCAGGATGTGAGCTCACATATTGTTTGACGACGGTTTGTGTGTGTAAGTGTGGAAATGGCTAACTTCTCTTTTTACACAGAGATCTGAAAAGGTGGAGGTTTAATTTCCCCTTTGGGTTTAATCTATTATGAGGTTCAAGTTGTATCATTTGTGTGTGATGCTCTGACTTTCGTCCATGCTTATATTAAATCAATTACAGCTTCAGATATCCAGGGTTAGAAATGTCTAAATGTAAAAAACAAAGGGACGTCGAGTCGGCGTGTCAGGAATATGAATTGGTGGCGGTCGCGGTAATCGCTCCTCCTCCTCTTCCTCCTCCTCATGTCCCGTCTTGACATTTAGCTGGGAGCACGGCGGTGCCACCGGGTCTCTCCGGAGCGCTGCCCTCAGTAATGTGCAGCGCTCAGGCGTACCGTGATGACGCTCCACTCCAAGTTCAATCAATTTGACCCCTGACCTGTTTGCTGCTGACCTTTTAGAAAGGAAAACCAATTTTCAATGTGCCACAAATTTGGCAGCAAATTTGGGCTCCGCCTGGTTTGTGTTGCTCTGTATCACATGTGTGTATTTGTTTGTTTATTGAGATTCCACTGGTGGGGTTTTTTGCAAGTATGTTGGAGGAAAAAGAGCTAAAATCTCCATTCTTGTAATTTTTTTGTGAGTGAAAGTAGCTTCAGACATGGTTGAACATCTGCCTTTAAAACCCTATTTGGGTCTTGGCTTGTACGGCCATTAAAGTTGTTGTTGTTGTTGTTGTTGAGTGTTTTCGCTGATAAGGTTGATTATTTTCAGCTTTTAAAAGAGCTTCCAAGAAGGAGCCACAGTGTGCAGGATTGCAAAGAGCAGCGACGGCCTGAACATCCCGCTGCTCCTCATTCAACCATTTGTAACAACGGCAACAACATAAAGATGAAGATGGAGTAGATTAGCACTCACAACCCACCGTTACTATACTAGCTTAAATGAAGGGGAATAGAAGGAGCTGGTGTTCTGTGCTCTGTTGTGGGACGCAGGGGGAAAGATGGATGCCTGGATTAAATCGGAGAGATACGGAGGTGGAAAGACAAAGAGGAAGAGGAGTGGAGATGAGTCGGTAGATAAGAGAGTGAATGATTGGGAGGGAAGGGAGAGGCGGAGAATGATATCAGAACAGGGGGGTCAAGCGACGGGAGGAAAGTTGGGGAGAAGGGGAGCCCGAGACGGGACGGAGACGGGTGAAGAGGAGGAGGAGGAGGAGGAGGAGAGTTTGGCGGCGTCACGTTGAGGGATGAGAGAACGATTCCCTCGCCCATCGCTCAACGCCGCCTTTACTGCTGACGCCACTTTCCCCCCCCACATACACACACACACACATAAATGCAGACGTAATCTCGCTCCGTTGTTTATCTTTATTGAATCACATTCACGGCCATTCTCTCCCTCGCAAACACACACACACACACTCATTTTTGGCGCCATCAAACGCTCTCACGTCCTCTCCCCCTCTCTCTTCATATCTAAAGAGTTTGGAACAAGTCGTAAAGGTTGTGGTTAAAGCGCGGTCGTTAGACAAACATTCCATCCCAGGATACAACGTAACGCTTAGATATAATCGGCCCTAAACGAGCAATTTACGGTGGCTGTTTGAGAACAGATAGAATCGTTAAGAAACATCTGTGCTGGTGTCATGTGGGATCTCAGCAGGAGCAGACCTGTAACCCAGTTAGTGTTTTGCCTCTTAATTCACCGCACCGTGTACAGGCACGGATACAAAATGGTTCCAAAAGAAAAAAATCTTGGAGTAAATTGTGTTTATGAGCCCAGAAGGTAGCAGTATTAGAAAGTAGCTAATCCTCCATCCTGTTCATTCCTATTGGCCCTTATTGTACGGCAGTGCCACTTTGTGTTATTGTACCTTATTGTAGGCGAACCTGGAAGTCCCCTTATTTATTTATTTTAATTTTTTTTGTAAGTTTGTGATAAATTGTATATTTACAGAAGCAGAATGATGCTGTGAGTCCAATCTGCCTCCTTGTTGCTCTCGTCTTCTGCTCTCGGCCTCCTTCCACTGGCAGCGTATTACACAAACAAAATGAATAGCAGCTTGTGTTACCTACAGGGGCTCTGCATGGCCAAGCAACCCAAAGGGCAGCTGAGCAAGGCACATCTGGGAACAGGGGGCGTCAGTGTATGAGGGGAGCTGTTACAGTCAAATTAGCACTTTCCAAGTTTCCATCATCCTGTTAGATATTTAATAGAAAAAGCAGAATTTGACTCGTTGTAATATTATTCCTCCAAACTGAACCGTCTCTGTCTGTTTTGTGGCGTTTGAGGGATCTGGGTGGAATTATCCCCCTGGGTGATGTCATTAGAGGGTGCAGAATTGTAATGTTACTTCATGTTCAGTGGAAGAACAAACAAACTATTAATTAAAATGTCCAAAAGCCCTTTTGTGTGCAAAACTGGTCAAGCTAATAATTAGTCTGGAGGAGCAAATATCACGGGAAGAGAGAACGGTCCCTGCCAAACTGGTAACAAACATCTCAGCTGTACGAGAGGCATTTCAGCCACCAGACTGGCATAGAAATTCTAAAAGATTGAATTTATTTGCTCAAATTTAGCATAAGCATATTAAAATATAATGTTGTGGTGACCCACATAGAGAGACATTCACCTATGATGACCTGTGCCTTTAAGAGCGGCAGAGGGGGTGGGTTGCCGGTTCCGGTTTAACGGAGTAGAGTTAGTATTATTCCGACTTTGAATGTAGACGTATATTAGTGTGAAATAAACAACCAAGACTACGTCTATCTCCGTCTCCAGTCTCGTTGTTTCCTTCCCTACAATGTAATATTTTTCTAGAGATGCTGGATTCGCACTTGGCTTTGCAGCGGATTGGACTCCTAATGAAAGTTTGGCTGAAATGGCAAGTGTGTGTGTGTGTGTGTGTGTGTGTGTGTGTGTGTGTGTGTGTGTGTTTACACTCTTGCTGCCAAAACTTGTCGCGGCGCTGTTTTATTCCACAGAGGAAGTTAATTTTGGACTCGAGGTTTCTACCTTAAACCTGCCGTCAGTGAGCTTGTGGGCATCAGTGGAACCCTAGAGTCTCTCTCTCTCTCTCTCTCTCAGCGAGGGCTGAATAGCAGACATACACGCACACACACACACTCACACACACACAATTCGGTGAAGTCAAATATGTATTTAATAAAACTGAAAGCTGAAATATGACAGAGTTAATAGCTACAGCAGATTACATTGAGGGAAGCGATTACGTGGGAACACTTTCTCTCTGCTTCTCATCTCTGCCTCCCTCTTTATGACTCACACACACACACACACACACACACACACACACACACACACACACACACACAATGGCATGATTGCAGACCGCCAAGTGTCTGCATGCATATAAGTGCAGGTTAATGATGTTTGTTGAAAAAAAAAGGAACGGCCAAATTCCAAAGCTTGGTTGTGTTAGATTGTGTGTAACCTTGTGGGGGGTTTTGTCGTACAATTATGCAAAATGTGATGCGCTGACATGTCCACTTTGCAAATACTCGTCTGGATTGATGACTTCACTTTTCACATGCGTCAAAAAACACTGAGTGGTTTAAAGAGACCAAACAGAGGAGCTGAGTGCAGGAATTCTGCTAGAATGGAGACAAACAGACAAATGTAAATGTAATGTCAGATGATAATATGTTTATTCGTCTCATTTAAACAGTAGACATGAATGTATTACCATAACAAACAGTACATAATAAAATGCAGCACATAGACAGCAAAAAAAGATGCCTGCTAATGCATCAGAGCACACACACACACATCTAGAAATCATCTGTAAAGAAGATGAGCCGACTCCTCACAGGTGTGTTAAGTATGGTGTTTCCTGCTGTCGGCGGCTGCGTGACAGCTAATTAAACCCTTTGCTAGCGTCCTCCGCTGCTGCACCGCAGGCAGGCATTATTTACTCTTATCTTCACGCCTACGCAGACACACACACACACACACACACACACTTGCACACATGCTGACACTCTATTTGGAAGCAAACGCAACACACGCACAGAGGCAACAGCTGCACACACAAGCGGAGTACAGTGCTTTACAGACTTTATGTGGTGTGAAACAGCGAGTGTCTGTCCTTAGAGGGCTTTTACCCCACATTCCAGCCTGTATTTGTCTCCCACACACACACACACACACACAACCACACACACACACACACACACACACACACACACACACTTTGCACTCTGCACTCTATGCATGTCAGCAAGCACATTCTGTCTCCATCATTTATTTTTGAAGAAGGTCGCTGAGTGTGTGTGTGTGCGTGTGTGTATGTGTCTGTCTGTCTATGTCTGTGTGTGGTAGATAATGATGAGTTATGGGTTTTCCACACACACGCACACACCAAGAGACACACTGATGCACTAAGGGGTTAATTCACTTAGGATCACAATGAATCCGTCAGGACCTGTGTGTGTGTGTGTGTGTGTGTGTGTGTGTGTGTGTGTGTGTGTGTGTGTGTGTGTGTGTGGCGATCTCCCCATTAGCTTCTTACACTGGTGACCTTTACAAAGTCGATCAAAATGGATTTTTATTTCATAGAGGGTGTGTGTTTGCGATAAATTCACAAAAGAACAGAGAGCATTAAAAGTAGGTATGCATTGTAAAAGCTTGGCTGCATTACATCTCTTCAACCTGAGAGTGTGTGTGTGTCCTCTTTAACAACTCTAACGTATGTGACTTTGGATGTTGGTGACTTTGACTCCTCCCCCTCTGTGATGTGGATCCCTCTTGCAAAACTCTGAGATTGCCGAGTCCAGATGTCTCGTCTGGCTCGCTGTTTCTATGCTGTGTGTGTGTGTGTGTGTGTGTGTGTGTGCGTCCGCGCCTCACAGTGTGTCTGCTTTTCACACTTTCCTCTGTGGTGCCAAAGCACAGCCTGCCTATACAACGCACGTGTTGTTGCAAGAGAGGCGCCCCCGATAGACGATGTTACTTTACTTTTTTGAGAGAGAGAGAGAGGGAGAGAGAGAGGGAGAGAGAGAGGGAGAGCAGCACCATCAGAGCCACACGTCTTCTCGCCTTCTGGCCTTTGCGGGGCAGATCAGTTTGACTGCCTGGCCTGGTGTCTTTCCACCTCTCAGCGTGAACTGGGGGACACACACAAACAGAGAGTGTGCATCCTTCACACAGCCGGGGGACAGGAGGGCCACTGGGAGGCACGAGAGCGGCTAAAGGCTTTGACCTATGAACAATGATGCAGCACCAAGGGGGGTCAGGATCACACTGAAGCAGTTTGCTGTTTGTATCTTTCTGGATAAACACTGATGCTCAGCCCGCTGCAAAGTATTTGGTCAGTGTGTGTACGTCCATGAGAGATGCTCAGAGCTCTGGGAATGTTTAATACTACGCCACAGTTCAACTCAAAAACCTTCATAAAAACCCTCCAGTTGTTGCTGTACACTGAGAATTCTGAAGAGTATACATTTTTTGCTGTAGTATGTTTGTTATTGTTTGCTAAAAAGATATCTGTATTATGAGGCGAAGGCTTTTACACAACACAATCTGTGCCAGGTTCTTTGAATATTCTGCAATATGCAACAGGAGTTCCCTCTTTCATGCCAATGATTTGATGATGTGCAGCTCTTAGACGTCTTAATAATCAAACTCTACACTCATTTAATACAGGGAAGTACAACTCAACATGCTCTCATTTAATTCATATCAGCTTTGATTGATTCTGAATTGTGTAGAATGTACACAATAGAAGAAAATCATTCCAGTACATGCTGGTCGAAGGGAAATTGTCATCATTGTCGAACAGTTTCTCACCATAATTGAACTGGACTAAGTAATTAGTAGCTTAACTGCTTAGCTGATGTACTAATGACCTGGAAAGGCGTGTGACCCGCTCTGTCTGTCATCCTGCGACTCCCTGCCTGGACAAGCATCTGACAGAGCAACTAACTCACTGACGGATTGACCGACTGGCCGACTGACTAAACAGCTGAGTATCAGACGAGAGCGAGAGAGAGAGAGGGAGAGAGAGAGAGAGAGAGCCGGGGTTGACTGACTGCTGGTGTGCTGTTAATACGAGGGAAGCAGCCATGTGTGGCCGCGCCAGGAGCAGGCTGAGTGACCACCGGGCTAATAACGTGACCCCCCTCCACCCACCAACACCCTGTCTAATGCCTAGTAGAGAGAGAGAGAGAGAGCGAGAGAGAGCGAGAGCGAGAGAGAGAGAGAGAGAGAGAGAGAGAGAGAGAGAGAGAGAGAGAGAGAGAGAGAGAGAGAGAGAGAGAGAGAGAGAGAGAGAGAGAGAGAGAGAGAGAGAGAGAGAGAGAGAGAGAGAGAGAGAGAGAGAGAGAGAGAGAGAGAGAGAAAAGCTGGTGATATGCCTGAAGAGTACAACAAAAGTTGAAGTGAAATTGCTCATATTGATGTGTGTGTGTGTGTATTTCTTCCCTGTTTTCTAGAGGCTATAACACAAGATGATGATGATGATGGTGGGTATCAAATCTTTGTGGCGCTACCGTAACAATGACAGCAATGATGATGCTGTTCTGTCAGACATGGCCCGAAAGCACGCACGCACGCACGCACGCACGCACGCACGCACGCACGCACGCACGCACGCACGCACGCACGCACGCACGCACGCACGCACGCACGCACGCGCACACACACACAGGCATACACGCAAAAGCACAACCATGACTGAGCTGATCATTGTGACTGTGCTGAAGTGCGTATGTGTGTATGGTGACCTTCAACGCACTCTCTCTCTGTGACTCTGTGTATGTGTGTCTGTGTGTGTGTGGCATCAAAGCTGTAGGCAGACTCACATTCACCAAAGAAGAACTCTCATCCCAATGCAGCTCCATGTTTTTCAGGTTTAGAGAAAGCCGAGTCAGCAACCTTTCTGCAGGAATCCACTTTAACATTTAAATCAGGACTAATTCCCACCGCCAGCTAGCCACGCCCACCTCACCTCATTTAGTGGTGCATTTGTCAGCGTTACGCCTCGTCGGGATAGTCAGAGGTTTCATCTTCTTAAAACACGGGACATAAAAACGCCCGGGTCGGCCTGAATCAAAGAGCAAAGTGCTTCCTTCCGCTCTGGCTGTTCTGCACATTCAGCAGTCACACAAGAAGAAGAAGAAGAAGAAAAAGAAGAAGAGGATAAATAGCTTCCAGATGAAACCGGCTGCTACACACTGAGGCATATTTGTACACACTTCCTGACCGGCACGCATGCACTTCAACCATGCTGTCACGGCTTTAACTTCGGCTTTAGACCGTTTTAAAGTTCATCATTCAATGGAAGTCAGCACTGTCGCTTCTACTGTCTGTGCCTGTGTTTGAAATGCTAATGCCACCCAACCGCCGTGCCACAGTTTCATCATTGATTCGTGCAGGGACTCACCTGAAAACGCCGTCAAACACACACATACACACACACACACTCAATTACAAAGCTTTAAACTCAAGGACACAGACTCGGCAACAATGAGACACGCATATACAAAGTGGAACTGTGTGTTTTTTCGCCAGACTGTTAAGGTGTCAGACTGTAAAATGTGTGTGTGGGAAGGTTGCAGAGTGTGTATTTATGAGCTATTTGCTGAGGTTTTCACACAGCCACCGTAAAATTTAAAAGCTTCATTATTCATAAATCTAATGAACCAAACCGCATATAAACACAGGGGGAAAACAAGACTGGAGGTTACACACAACACTCCCCTCTCCCACACACGCACACACACACACATTATGATTGAGTGACAAGGTGAGGAAAATCTCAGTCGATGGATGTAATTTTCCGTCATCAGCCCCTTCCGTCTCTCAGCTCCTCCATCATCATGCTTCTATTATTTTCTCTACTCTCCTCCGCTCGCCCTTGAAAAGTCATTATTTTACATTCCGTGTTCCTGTTGGACTATGTTTTGCATTTTGACCCTTAAATCTTCAGTTGTGTATCGGAAGAAGCGACCAAAACCTGACAGTATGATCCAGCTAATACAACTTTTGCATAGAATTGTTCAGGTCCATGCGGTCCCATTGTACATTACAACTGGTAAACTCGAAGTTTGGTATTTCCCACACTACTTGAACACAGCATTGAATTGTTACTGCAGCTTGAACCGTTTGACTTTTAGAACCTGGTTTGGGTATTCCTGAATGCAACAACGCTTCTCTAAAAGAGCTGATTTGGTCGGGGGGGTGGAATGGGAAGGGGAATCACACACTGAATGCAGCTCACATCACCTTTAATGTCCAGCAGAGATCAATATTCATACTTATGAACCGTGTAGTCTGTTCTGAATAAAGGCGACATGACACAAGAGAGAGTCGGAGCTGCAGCTTGAGCGGTAGGAGCGGGAATGTCGGTGCATCTTAATTATCTCCACCTACTTGTTCCCTGACTGAGTGCTCAGTCTGGGTGTGTGTGTGTGTGTCCCTGCCCCCCCTCCAGTTGTCTGGACAGGCAGACCTGCTGGTGTTAATTGGTGTGATAATCCTGCTGCGTAGCCACAGCCTCGCTCGCCGCGGAGCCGCTGCTCTTAGCATGGAGGACACGTCTGGCGTTGTACCGGCACCCTCAGCCAGACACTTATACGAATTTGTGATTTAGATTTTGGCCTCGTGTAGACTTTGGCCTTTTAATGATGAAATTACCGTCTAATGTTGTTATATCACACGTCCGCTGTTGAAGCTCATCCTGAAGGTTGTTCTGTCTCTTGTTCACATTTGAGAGTTTCACTTTGAAGGCAAATGTTTAAATGCTTTCTCTTTTTTTTACTTTTCCAGATGTTTCTGAAGATGCAGCAGGGCGCGTACCTCAGCACAACATCATGCATCTGGAGCAGGAGTGTGTACGGAACATCTGGGAATGTCAAGAGCCTGAAAAACACAACACATCACAGACCTCACCTTGAGTATTGCAGTGAGTATTATGAAGGTGAGTGATGCTGAATCCTGCTGACTTGACCACAGACACTCACACACACCTGCTCCTGGATATGGGATGTTTGGCTACGGCTTTTTATTCAGCAAATATGATTTCCGGGTTCATCGTAAGAACTCGTAACGTAAGAAGTGTGTGATTGATCAGGCCTGCATATTTATCAGCAGCAACCCACAGTCACTGGTGGTTTTCTAAGTATAGAACAGAGAGAGTTAGACAAAGAAGAAGAACAGAAACTAATAAGATCCTGCCTCAGTTACTCCGCTGTTAGATGTCTTCACTCGCTCTGTGTGTGTGTGTGTGTGTGTGTGTGTGTGTTTGAGTTAGGCTTCCAATCACAGGTTTAGATTTTTAGGATTGTTGCTTTCCTTTGCTTTGCTTCCCTGTGCCTTTAATCTGAACTCTAACCTCTATATGCTCCTGATGTGCAATGTTCCTGTGTTTGTTTCTGCATGCATGTGTGTCTTTGTGTGTGTGCGCCTGCAATACGAACGCAGCTCGAGTTCTACATCGCCGGAGAGCCTCCGCACGCAAACACACAACCACTAATGTGATATGTTACAGTGGGCTCTGTAAACAGCTCTGGGCCTCTTGCTATTAGTGTCTGGGCGTGTTAGGGGAGAAATGTGCGGCATCAATCAGACCAGAGGGTGATTCAACTGGCTTTCCTCCCGGCTCCATTCGGTGCAGAACCATGTATCAGTGTTTCCCCGGGAAAAACTTTAATTGGGGGGGGGATGGGAAAGCTACTGAATCAGCATTTAGGGCCGCACACATCACGTGACACAAATGCTGACCACAGAACTCCTAAAGCAATTGTTGAAACGGGATTTAGTCTTTAGGGGAGTGACGACAATGCAGCCAAGATTAGTTCCAATCTCAACTCATGTCACCATCATGTCCATCCTGGTTTTTGAGGCCTCTTTCATTTTCAGCCCAGCCTGGAGTTCGCTGCTGGTGTTCAACACTTTTTTCGCCTTCTGATTTTTCATCTTTGCCAGCATGTTTGGATTGTTTTTGCCTGACCTGGTTGTTCCTCTCAGAGATTTTTGGCCTCACCCTGTGGATTACCTGTTCTTTATGACGATTGCCTGCTCATGAACTTCTGCGCTCTGTTGTTGTGCCCTCCGTGGACTTGTTTGCCGGTCAGCCTGACTCCCCACTACTTCTAAGTAATCCTGTTGTATCGGTCAGCCTCCCTTCCACTTTTTGGACTTTGAAATTTGTCATTGATTATTGAATTCCTCCTGCCTTGACTCTGAGGTTAGTCTGCCCCCTTGTATTTGTATTCCAGTCAAGTACAGGCTGCTTACTATGCTTATTCTGTGTTTTCTTTGCCTGTGTTTCAGTCTTGAAGTCTGGTCTTTTTTTACAGCTATTACAGCTTAAGATTCTTTGCATAGTTGTAGACATTTTAGGATTGTTGATCTGCATTATTAGGTTTAGGAGAGAAAACTTGTCTACAGGGAAATGGGACACCCCAGGGCTCAGTGCTTGGGCCCCTGTTGCTGTTTTGACTGTCATTACTTTATGTTGGTTGGACATGGACATTTGCTTTGTGGCACTTATTCTCTTAGTCACCGTTGCTTTATCACAACGATTTACAAAAATAGTAAAGAATGCGGAGAGAGCATTTATGAAACAGCAGGGGAATGAAATTAAAAGCCCAAAAGTGTTCTACAAATATAAAATTGAAAAATGTAATCTGTCTGCCTCGTGGGGACAAAAGGGAACTCAACTTCTCCAGACCAATAGAAGCAATAATTGCATTCTTCAGCTGTACAGTAATACCTTGAACCCTCTGTGTTCCACCACACGCCGTACCACTTTTCATCCCCGTAATAGGATTGCAGTGACAGTATTCACCGCCACCGCAACTGCACCCACTCAGATGAGCATCTACACTCATTGGATGATGATCTCTTTTCATCCGTATTTATTCAGCTCTTTTATTGGTCCTCTTAGTTTTGCAAAAAGACAAATTTGTCTTGTACTAGCAGTTTGTTATGATTAGTTCAGGCCCACTAGTCTTGGCTGCCATTCCCAGAGCTCAATTGGATTTGGTGTAATCCCACAGAGCACAGCAGAGCAGATGGACACACAGGTAAGATCACAGTGAAGTGGGGCTATAATTGGCCTGGCCCACTGCTTGCAAACCCCCTTTTACCGTTGGCAACCGCAATCCTTTGATTACGTAATTAGTTTTTAAAATAGAGTTACCGCAGTCTCCGCCGTCTACCCAACACGGCCGCATCCTGTACGACTCCAATAACAAAAGAAGTAGCTGTTAAGGTGTTTTGCTGGATTTTGCACCCGGAGTGCAGAGTGTAAGCCTGTAGAGCAGATGGACAGACAGGTAACAATGCAGCAACACAGGGAACATGAGCTACTTTGGCTGTCTGCCCTCATCCGCCTAGTTAAATTTTGCTATCAAAGTACAAAATAAAGAAAGTCATTACTCTATGCATCTAACAGAGCAGGTGGCTTTCTTACAACTGTCCCTCTACCTATCGTTCACTTTATTGGGAACAGATAAAAGCCCCGGATGAGAACAATGGTAGTAGTGTTGCATTATTAGAGCCCGTCTGCCCGTGACGCCCCTTCTCCATGACTGCTGCTCAGCATTTTGCGATTTGAATGCTGGGAGTGTGTGTTGCAGCTATAATGAGGTCATTTTTGCCTATTTCCCGGTGACATGTCTTAGTTAAAGCGGCAGCAGAAGCGGCAACAACAGCCTTTCTAGCAGAGCCAGGATACTTGTTGCATGGTAGAACACCAATTAGGCTCCATGTCACCATAATATGGTGCCAAGCCTCCTAAAGTCTCGTCGTAAATTGCTGTGATGTGTTTATTTTGTACTTCTTTGACAAATTTCTGCAGTGACTGTCGCAGTATCAAGAGCCACAGAGTTACCATTGCTGCTTTCTAACATAAATGTGCCTTTGTAGACTGCTGCCTATATTAGGAAGAAGGGTTGAAATGGGTTCAACTGAAGATATTTGTTTGTAGGATGAACCAGATGCATCAATATGACCCCACAACCTTGTCGCAGTCATAAAAATGGGACTGTGTGGAGCCTGATGTGGTTTGCTGTTCTAAAGATAGTTTATTTATTTATTTGCTTTTTGCTTCTTTACTTGCTAAATGTATATTGTAGAAGAGTCGGGCAGCAAAGGTTTGCTTGAGCTCGCTGTGCCAATGCTCAACATTTGATTGTATTACCCATGCAGCCAGGCAGAGGGGGAATTTAATCTTAACTCTGAGCAAATTGAACCCAGGATTACTTAGTTTTGCAGTTATTTATCTGAGTGTTCCTCTCTTCCAATGTCATTTGCTGTCCAGGCAGACTTATAGAATAGACAGGAAGCAAATTAAGTTATTTCCCAGTGCGTTTGTCTCCTTGTCTTATAGAGTGATTAGACGATCCATCCAGGTATTCTATTTAGATCACTGTGTTGGTGTAACTTCACTGATTCAACCGGGACAATGGAAACTTAATTACACTCTATTAGTGGAGCACAGGAAGAATTCATATTTGCAACCTTTTTCACATTTCAGATTGACCACTTTATAAAAATCGACACATTGCGATTACTTGATGCATCTTCACACCCGAGCAATTTGAAAAATCGAGTCAATATTGAAATGTTAGACCTTTTGCCTGCACATTAGCAACACCGATGTTCCCTCTTGGATGTAGTGGGAACTGTTACAGTGTAACAGTGACGCGGGGGGGTGAAGTTTCCCCTTTAACCTGGCGGTATTCATGTTGCCTCGCAGTCTCCGCCGCGGGGCTCACACACCCACACGGGAGCAGAGGAGCAACTCGGTCCCGTAATCCCGGTGCCTTTTGCCCGCGGAGGTAATGAGATTACGGCGGCGGTGGCGGCGCAACAGACCACTCGCCGCTGCCGATGCGGTGATCGCTGCTCGGCTGCCTTAAGACGGAACCTCCTCTCTGACCCCCGCATCGTCTCTCTCTTCCTTCCCTCCCTCCCCCTTCTCCCCCCCCCCCCCCCCCCCCCCCTCCCCCCCCCCCCTCCCTCTGATATACTGTTACTCCGTCTCTCCCTCCACAGTGCTCGTACTTAACCGTGCGCGTCCAACACCGGAGACTTGAAGTCCAAAGAGACGCCGCGGAGAGAGAAGGAGGCTTACAAGATATTTCCTGTCCCACGGGCAAGACTCTGATCTCCCGGTGATTATTTGAAATAGACGCATATTTCCCTGCGGATCGATCGGTGTTATTTCACCCGCCCGGAAAAGTGAAGCTCGGGGTGGAAGAGTTGTGTGTGGATGTTATTTCCCCCGGAATTCCTTTCTTTCCGTGGGCCACCGAGGCCAGCAGTATGTGGGAAAGTATATGTGTGTGTTCAACCGATGGCTCCAGCGGGGATAACGTGGTAAGTAAAGCGGCAAAAACGGCATTGAACGCCTCTCTGATGTTACCGATAGTGACTTAAAGTAAGGCTCGCTCACTTAGTGGTGCGTTCACAGACCCGGCGGCAGCCTTGCGATGTGACATTTCAGAACATGATGCATAGTTTATACGCTGCCCCGGTGCGTTCAATGTTCACAATAGTTGTAATCTGCGTGTTTAAGCGTTTTTCTGTGATATAAAATGAAGACAGACGTGTGATACACCGAGGACACCGAGTACTATCACGGTACACACATTAGTTTTGCGGTAGTTTCTCTGCGTTTTGGGTAAAGAGAAAAGGCGATAGTTCGCTGTCCGCGGTGCTGAATCAGGCCGGGTAGCGTGTGTGTGTGTGTGTGTGCTGGCTAGGTAAATTGAAAAGAATGTTCCTGCTTGATTTACTCTGCAGACAGCTCAGCACATTTACATGCAACAAGCAGGATCCATATGCGTTCTTAATGAGGTGGAGCTGTTGCTGTGTACTGTAACTGAAATAATACACAACTACAGTGTGTAAGGAAAGAAAGTGGGGGAAAATAGAAGGAAATGTCTTAGTTTACCCCTCTAAATGAGCCGATCTTCCTGTTTCCTGCACCAGCCTGGTTGCTCGGGTGTAGCAGAGAAGGATTAGTGAGGAATCTGCATGCAGCCACAAACTCTGTGTTTCATGACAGGAATATAATTTCTAATAACTAAATGATCACCCCATCCCCCCTCCCTCCCCCAGGCTCAGGCATCATTGATCACTTTCAACACCTGGATTATAGTTTGTTTGGGTGAAAATGCTTTTCCTAGTTGGCCGCTGGGTCTCTCTCTCTGTGGAAAGAGGGATTATGAGGAGAAAGAGAGTCATCCGATTACTTCACCTTATGGCGTGCTGCTGCCCGAGAGCAGAGAGTGAGGGGAGAAAGTCAGGGGGGGGCTGTGGTATCAAGGAAGGATTATTTATCTGTAATATTCCTGTTTTCATTTGGTTTAACGTGTTGCTCACATTTGTTATGAACTTCATGTTGCTGTTATGTAACCTTAAGCTTTGCCATGTGTGGCAGCTATAATAGTGTGTGTGCGTGTGCGTGTGCGTGCACTATCTTGGACAAAGAATGTGATATGTTTGTGAACATACATATACTGTAAGTGTGCTTATTTCATTGCATTGTGAGTCAACTGCTACCTGTATGCTGTTGGGTGTTGAAGAAATGGTGTGTGTGTGTGTGAGTGTGAGTGTGAGGAGGGGGGTCAGACAGACACAATCTGTTCTCTGAACTTGGGACTCATCCATCCATCACTGTGTTAGATCCTGTTAGTCACGGATGACAAAGGCACCGAGACTTTGATTGAAGTACGCAGGAAGCCTTTGCCTTTTGAATGGAGATGCTCCCTAAGGTGTCCCCCCTCAAAATTGTGATTAATGTAATCTCGGCTGCACCTTTATTTTACACTCCCTTTATTTTTAAAAATATTTATGAACATTATGATATTTGCCATGACTCTCTTAGATCTTTGCATACTCAGAAGCAAATTTGACTCTTGTACTGATTGTAAGCAGGCAGGATGAAGGTACTCCCATTGCCATCATCGTCCTCATCATCATCGTCATCATTTACTAGAACGGTTATTTAATTGTGAAATCAAACTTTTTGTATGCGTTTTGAATTTGACCTGCTTCTCTGCTGCAGATCAACCAAAAGATACAGTTTGTATTTTAACTGAAGTTTTTTCTGGCTCACTAAATCTAGAGTTTAGCATCTATTATTATCTGGCCAGAAGCAAAGTAGTAGTTAAACTAGAGTACGTTGGCTATAATATTCTCTTTAAGTCACTCCTTGATTTAATGTGTGGAGGATTTATTCTATAATCTATACAAATATTGGCTTTAGTCTCATTTCTAAATATTTCCAGACTAGTTGTACTCCAGTTTCCTGTCTTGGGTCAAACAGGGCGAGGCAGAGCTCAGCGATCAGCCTGCTTTCCTCAGGACTTGGCACGGCAGCTGCAGCCTTACTCCGATTTCATCGCATTTGCCCAGGAGCTGCCCCTGCTGACAACAGCCAAGTAACCGTGACAACAGTGAGAGTGGCCAGCGAGGATAGGATAAGGCGGGGGGGGGGGGGGGGGGGGGGGGGTTATCAGTGTGTCACCTGTTATGCCGACCTAACACTGTACTTGATTCTGATGGGAGATTAAACCAATTTACACTTAACGTTACAAATCAGTACTCAAGGCATCTCAAACTGCAGGTTACCATGGCAACAATACACGGGACACTGAGTTAAGTAGCCGTGATATAAATGTGCTGACGTGGCAGATAATGGGTTTGTGTTGTTGTCTCCACCTCATCATGTTCACTTAGTATGCACGCACACACACTTTATCATCTTTTACGCACACAGTAAGTTTGGGCCCAAATGATCTCAGTCAGGTCAGCTAGTTTGACCATCATGGCTCCAGATTGTTCCTCTTATCTGCTGGTTTGACACGTTCACCTGTGTTTTTCCAAAGTTTGGCCTCTTTTAACCTTTTTTCCCGTCTCCTACAGTGAATGAAATCTCATTTTCCACGGCTAGTGTCCAACGTCCAAAGATCCAATCATATCAAATAGTGGTTTTCCATATTTTGACACGCGCAAACTGTTTTGGAGCAGGACTTTGTGTCAGCCGGGATGTGATGCAGTGCAAACGCAGGCCTCAGAATGAGCGCAGCCCCTCCCTCCCTGCAGGAAGGAATGTAAAGAAACCAAGCTTAATTTCGTGTGTTTGGAACAACAAGCCGAATTTAAAATCCCTCCTTTATTTTCCGACACAGTGTTGTAGGCTGTCAGACACGTCATATTGAATTAGCCACGCGTTGGTGAACCACGCCGGCTCCACCTCCGCCGAAGATTAACAGCGATATTCGGTGCGTGCTCCTGTCAGATGAGGGGAGACGCGCCGGAAATCAAACACGCAGCTGTTTTTCAGATTCCATTAGCCTTTCCGCTAAAACGCTCCATTATGAATGTAACTCACACTCGTGTTATTCTTCTTCCTTTATTTATTTTTTTTTGCATTTTGCCATCAAAGCTCCTCGTGGATCCAAGTGGAACAAATGGTGCTTTTAGTTCAGCTTTGCCTCACTGCAGTGTTAACAGGCGGGGAGCAAATTTAAAAAAATGAGAACTTGGTGAAAATCATCTCCAGACTCATTTCTCCTGAATACTTTTCTTCTAATGTCGCTTAAGGAATGTCCCTCATCTGCTTCTTTCTTATCGATCATGATTAGTGTATTATCATCAGCAAAGCGTCGCCACCTCTTCCCGTCTCCTACAGGGTTATGACATCATCCAACCTGGTGGCACACATTTTAATATGCAGCCGTGGAGCCTGCCAATGTTCTTTTTCTTCTCTCTGAGGCTCAGACGTCTTTCACACCATCTCATCTTGGCTGCTGTAGTGTTTTTGTCTCATTCTGACACGTTCAGACTGAATCCGGGTGAAGTGTGGGATGTTTGCGGCCCGTTGTGTTCAAACTTTGCCGCCTGGAATGTATGTTGACACGCGTTGATGTTTAGTGGGAGTGTGTTCTGTGCCAGGTTCCGGTCTGGGTGCTCCCGTGCGAGAGAGCGAGTTTAACATCCCACCATACAACCCAGTTAATCGCACCAAACAAGATTATCTCCCCGCTGGCCAAAACTCCTGCTTGGAATCTGCATATCTGGCAACCCGGGCAGGAGAGACACAGTGGCAAATTAGTGCAAGCTGCCTAATTTGTTTTCATCGCCACCAAATTTTTATTACAGCTTACAAAGGGTATTAACATATTTAATCCGGTCCTGCGTGATGATCAGTTGGAGTAATTCTAACCAGGGAAAAAGAAGAACAAAAGTGTAAAGAAATAAAGCGATTTCTGTTCTTATTTCTCTGACAAAATGGAAGGATAACTTTCAACGCACCAAAATCCTTATCTATGCCCCGTACTATCCTACTTCCCCAACCTCCCAACACACAGACACACAGACACACAGACACACACACACACACACACACACACACACACACACACACACACACACACACACACACACACACACACACACACAGAGCTCTGTAGTTTGGAAACTGGGTCGTACTTTCGTTTTGGGGTTTTTCCTGGTGGGTCCACGCAGCAGAGTGAGTGAGATCGACTGAACTCCATTTTTTAATCCTGTGTGGTTTAGAAAGTTCTGAAAACCTCCTGCCCCAGTTTAATACACTAAGTAGCTTACTATCTGTTCGGGGGGAGATGGGGGGGGGGAGGGTCCTAAACCACTTGAATCCAGAAGACGAAGAAGATGAACGTCGGTGAATAATCCTTGGAAACTTCTCTTCATTTCTATGAATGTTGACCCCAAAAAATCCCTGATAAAAGAGGCAAATATTGTGTTTTAGTCCCATTTCCAAAAAAAATCTCGGAACATAGGCCTGCGTTCATTTTTAACACCTCGTATTTAAATCATTCATAGGAAAAATCCAGGTGAGAATTAGACAATCTAAACATTTAGCAGGATAGTTTCTCTTTTTTCGTTCTTTTTCTTTTTTTACGATGGTGACATAATTAGCACTTGTAAGCATGATTCTCCTTTTTTTTAATCACTTTCTATTGGCGGAAGTGAAATCTAACAGCCTTCCTTTAGTGTCGACTGCTGTGAGAGGTTTAACACTGGCAGCAGGAGGGAAATGAACTTTATGGCCATTTGGTTGTTCTCAGCAGCGCTCCAGTGTTTGTTAGTTCTTAGGGTTTATATCCCCAACATGAGTGCATTTAATGATGAAGACGAGGATGTCATTCTTCATCCTATGAACTCATGGAAAGTTTGAGACTGTCAGTCAGTTAGCCTTCATTTTACATATGTTGTGTTGGAAAAATCTCAAATGTTTCAAATGTGGTGCACGACTTGGTTGCCAAGGCGACACTTGTTGATAAAGATTTGTCGTTAAGTGAAGATGCTGCTCTTAGACACGCCGTCGGCTAGGAGGGAATTTATGCCGGCGCTGCCACACACACTCACACACACACACACACACACACAGTCAGCCGAACATTATAGTTGCTGCAAATTGTGTGTGTGTGTGTGTGTGTGTGTGTGTGTGTTTCTCTGCGTGGGAAACAGAGGATTCAAGTGTCTGTGACAGTAGAAGACTGGCCCATTTGTGTGTGTGTGTGTGTGTGTGTGTGTGTGTGTGTGTGTGTGTGTGTGTGTGTGTGTGTGTGTGTGTGTGTGTGTGTGTGTGTGTGTGTGTGTGTGTGTGTGTGTGTGTGTGTGTGTGTGTTCTTAGTGGCTACATACTAAGTCACAGAAGGCTCCCAGTGTTAAATCTAGCCTCTGGCTTAGTGTGTGTGTTTGTGTGCGTGTGTGTGTGTGTGAGAGAGAGAGGGAGATTACAGTGGCCATTGCCAACTTCAAAGTGTCTGCTGGTGTTGTGCCAGGTCACCATGTCTACACAGGAGAATTGGTGTTGAGACACACACACACACACTGCTACACACTTTATCTCGCTCTCTGCCTCCCAATCGCACACATGCACACACACACACAGGACATGCACACCGCCAGGAGTGTATTGGTCTTATCAGAGGTCCCAGTGAGTTAAGGGAGGCATTTAATCAGGGTCAATGCGCCGCTCCTGGCATCAAACTGACTCCACCATCTCTCTCTCTCTCTCTCTCTCTCTCTCTCTCTCTCTCTCTCTCTCTCTCTCTCTCTCTCTCTCTCTCTTCCTCCCTCTCCCCTCTCTCTCTCCCTCTCCCTAAATATTGCTGGGCAACAAAATTGTGTTCCGGTAAAACTTAACCCTGGACCACCCGAGGCTAAGAATAGTTTCAGCCCTTCGTCTGGTGGAAGCGGCTGACGGGCCCGATCGTTCCTACATCACATCAGACTCTCAGCTGTGACCTCGACGTCTCGCCGTTTAGCAGCTCCAAACGCCTTAAAGCGGCCGCCGCCTGGAATGTGGACTTAAGTGGTACTCGACTACAGTCGGTGATGCAGCACATGCTCACTTAGACGAGAATTTGTTCTGTCTCATACCTCAGCCAAGGCCTAACAAGCTTGCATCATCATTGCGTAAATATGTCTAATCGGTGTGTTACATTTGGAAGAAATTGACAAAAAATCTAAATGTTCTTCCGTGTTTATCGTCTATTTCCAATTCTCCATGTTAGATACTTTCTCTGGAATTGTCTGGATCCATAAATCCCCACAGAAACGCACAAGTCTAAGATGCTGCAGCTGTAATCAGGCAGTATATTGATAGAAAGTATAATATTGTCTTTTAATGGGACTAATTTCTACACATAATTCAATGATTGAAAATTAGATTCCACGGGGAGTCTGGAGCAAATGGAGTCTAATTTATGTGAGCTGCATCACACTGGCCCCTCATTAAAGTTTGCTGCGCTATTAAAACTTTAAAGTCACAGCAGGATAGAATCCCCCCCTCAAAAAAAAAATAGGAGGTTTATTTTCTCCAGCAGCTTTTTCTTCCTGAAATGAAATGAGCTAAACTCATTCATTATTAATGGCTCAGAGGTGCAACTTTTAAATATGTCATGCCAGGGAACAAATTAGCTCGACTCCACTAACCAGCAGGAGCTTTGGTGTTTGTTTGTTTGTTTGTTTGTGTGTTTGTTTGTTTGTGAGTGTAATGACTGCATACTCGAGCAGGTGATTGGGTATCAGCAGAAGTAGATCCAAACTATCAACTCCAGCCATTTCAAGTGTTAAAAGTCACATTTTTATAGCTGCAAGATAGGCAATTGTGTAATGTACACACACACACACACACACAGACAGATGAATGGATGTATATGGGCAAGCAGCTGTTGTTTACATGCGGCGTCATTAATGGAGGCTGTTGCTGCATCATCCAACAAGCAGCCGCAAGAAACAACAAACCTAATTAACTCTGAAACGGGACGATATGAAACGGAGCATAACAAAAAAAAAAAATGCAGACGAGGCGGGGACCAGCGAGAACGAACCATTTCCTCTTGATGCATCGTCGTGACAACCCGCCAAGCCTGTTTTTTTCCTTTTCACTTAAGTCTGGCATGATGGCCAACATAATCACCTTTGCCGTTTCCTCTGGCTGCCTTGTTTTATGAGACATAAACAGCAAATTGAAAACATCAGCGCCTCTGCTGCCGCTACAGTTTGTCTTCATAATACAGCCTCTCTCATCTTCCTCCTGGTTTCAATCTCATTCTCCTCACCAGAATGCCAAACAAAAGCTCTTGTAGGAAGATGAAAAAGTTTGCGACCAATTATTTTGTGGCCTCATCGACTATTCTGCCAGCATTTATCTGTGTATTAATATTTAACGCCGCCGTCAGTTTGAAAGGGATTTTCTTAGACAGGGCTGCGACTTGAAAAACATATGAACTGGCTGCGTCCAATCAAAGTCAACTAGGAGGGAAAATCTCTAAATCTTAGTTTCAGTTATTGTATTTTCACAAACGATTCATTCTGGACAGCTCGCAGTTGTAGAGTCGACACACGATGCAGATTAGTGAATTTGCTGCTTTTCAACCCTGCTGCAACGCCACCGTGCAAACTGAGAGGAATATTGCGTGTGCTGAGAAGATGGCTCTGCTCTGATTGGCTGTCGGCACAGTAATGCACTTTCAAGGTTTTAAATCTCCACATCCCTGCTTTAAAATGAACGACCCAAGTGACAACGTTTACTCACGCCCGGCAGCTGTGAGCTTCATCCAGCGCCTGAATAATGAGCGGGAGTCGGCTCGCGAGGCCCCACGGCGGAGTCGAGCGTCAGACGTTTGGCGCTGGCGCCGCTCGCAATGCCGAGACTCGTTAATAACGGAGGTACGACACAGGCTTTAGCTTAGATTTAGTGTCTGGTGAAAGTATAATAGTCAGCTTCAACAACACGGCACGCTCACTCGCCCGGAGCTAAGATGTTGGAAACAGAAAAACAATTAGGGGGAAAAATGTGGAGAGGTTGTGCAATCAGCCACTTCTGTGAATTCACCCAGTTTCTTGTAGTTTTGACAGTTTTCTCCATCAGCGTTTCTCAGAGAAGCTGAAGGGAAAAATAACCTGGAAACCTCAGACAGCTGCTCGGATCAGACGTCCGTAACAAATGATTGATGGCTCTTCCCATTCAGTCCCACACCAACATGAACCCTAACATCCCTGCACCTGACTGGAGGCTGGGTCGTCAGAGAACTTCTGCAGGTGGCACTTTGCTGTGATATGGTCTGATTAGTGAAGCCCAGAAGAAGAAAATTGTTGGGAATGGTCTCAGATTAGATATTAGGCAGCGGTCGTTACTTTGATTCACTCTACACCTTTCTTTAAAGGGTGTCGCTATTAGTGTCCACACAAAACTGGGACAAGGTTTCCTCAGGATGACCCACTACTGTGTGAAGACTCACTGAGAGTCATGAAAACTTTCTTACTGAGGCAGTAAACGCACCGTGATAGTGGAAATGAACAACGATCATCTGTGTAACATTTGTGATGTATATTCAGTTTTAGTTGTTTCCCACTGTGTGTGTGTGTGTGTGTCGCAATTTGATTCTGTCAGTCATTGGAAAATTACTCTAATCAGCAGAAATTCAATCGGTTATGTCATGTAAATTGTTGGGGGGGGCGGGGCACCAACTCATCTGGGGTTAACGGGAAACTTTAGCAGGAAAGGCGTGACAGATTACAGCCGGAGTTACCATGACATCCCAAGCCGAGTCGACCAGGCGGAATGAGACGTGAGATTTATCGCCGTCCGCGCGATTAAGCGGAATATTGGAATAATTGTGGCGTTCAGAGGTGAAGGCCATGCGACTGATCATGCGCCGGCGCCTGTGACAGCACCATCTGTCATAGTTAACGCCGACTTTACACCGTGTTAACCGCTAGCCAGGCCTCATTATTCACTCCCACATACAATCACGCATGTGGAATCTTACATGTGAACACACACACACACACACACACACACAAGACATACAGACGAGGCTCCACTGTGTCCCTGCATATTAAATATCTTCCCAATTTTGTGTCAATAATGAGTTAATAAGGACAGTAAGTAGTATTCTAGATGGATAATATTAATACAATATGTGTGTGTGTTTTGGTGGCAACGTTCAAACCACCTTGTTACCAAACTTCTAGATTTGATTGTGTTTTGTTTCCGGAAGGTTCCAGCCCCTCTAATGGGACCGAAGCTGGTTTCTGTCATATTACTTTGTTTTATACGCTGCAAGATTATTAACGTGATTAAAGTGTCGTTAAAGGGGATCTGAGCTCCCTGGGACTCAAACCGAACATATTCAGCCTTTGAGAACGCTGGGACTCTACTTTTGCTTTCTATTTTGGTTTCTTTATCTTCTTCTCTCTGTGGTGGGAGTTTGAAAAGTGTGCAAAGATACAGTATAGAAGATATTCATGTGTTGCTGGCCGCGTTTTGATCCTTATTGCATCTCATTTCAGAGAAACAGCTGCAGCGCGTCGTATGTTCTATACGCTCCGTCTCCCTCCTCATGTCTTTTGTTTATTTCCGCAATTTCATCTTCTGGAATCGGCTTCCGTCCCTGAACTCCCTCTCTTCTCCGCTCCTCCTCACCTCCTCTGCTCTCCGTGCCCGGCGTCCTCCTTCTTTCCAGCCTCTCTGCTTTCACCCGCTTTCATTTGCCACTCTCATCCCTGGACTTCCTTTCATTCTCTCCTTGAGCCATTTCCTATCCACCGCCCCCCACTGTCCCCTGGTGCACCCAGCAGTAACTCAAATAAATATCAAATAGCTTCATTCATTTAACAGCACTTCAAATACTTAAATGAAAGAATAAGTAATTGTGAGTTTTTGTTGACAAGGACGTGCGGAGGCCCGAAGCTGTCACTCAGCATTCAGGCCTTTGTGCTGCGTTCATGTGCAGTTGAACATATTCAGATCAAATGTAATTAACAGCGTGAAAATGTCTCGCTGTAATGTTTCAAGCGGCAAACGGGGACTTTGATGTAATGTTGAATGATAAATAACTTTGTTGGATTGTCGCCATGCCAACAGTCAGTCGGGTTTGTTTGCATCTTATTTTCATTAAGAGCTCCGCTTTGAAACCTTTGCGATGCTTTCATGTGCAAAAACCTCAATGAGCTAACCTCGCCCTGTGCACCCTGAGTGAAAACAGTGCTCTAGAGTACAGTATGTCTGATCACACGTTTCAAACTCATTTAGTTGGTGACGGTGTCTCTCCCACCAGAAACGAGGGTCAGCTGAGGTTGAGCTGGTCCGGCTCCATTTACCAAACGACTCTTCCTCTCGCTTTGTCCTCCTTCCTTTCCTTCCTTTTGACTGAAGAACGTGTTTGGCTTTCGTCTCCTCCCTTCCATCTCTCCCTCGCAATCCCGTAAAATCGCGAAACTCGAGCGTGTCTCCCTCCTCCGTCTCCTCCTCTTCCTCTCTGCGTCTCCCCTGGTTCTTTTATCTGTAAACGCTGGTGTGTAATCAGGGAAATTGTGTTGTTTTGGATGCCTCCTCTTCACATGCCGGGTGCTGACTGTCTGCGTGGCACTCAGTGAGATTGGCAGAGCAAGGATGAGCAAAGCGCCCACCATTAGCTTATTAGCCCCAGTCAACGCGACACAGCTGTGTGTGTGTGTGTGTGTGTGTGTGTGTGTGTCTGGCCCATCAAACTGTTTGAACACTGGCGGTTGAACTAAGGCCACATGCTGTAATTGATAAGAGCACGTGAGGGATTCCTGTGTGTGCTTGCATGGATTCCAAGCCTTACTTAGTGGAATCAGGTCTGTGGTGTTGATCCTCAGTAGAATCGGGTCAGGTTACCGGCGGGTAAGTATTCTGATGCTGGCGGTGTTTTGAGCCCTAAGGCGTTTATCCACATCCCTCCATATAGGCCATGCCCATTTGCTTCTCCAATTATCCTCCGTTTAGAATTTTTCCTTAAACACTTGACTATTAATAAACTACTCAGCCTTGGTGGAGGTATGGTCTCTCTTAGCACCTTCTGTTTTTGTTCTGTATTTGGTTTTGGACACTGAGGTAAACAAAATGCAACATTGGACAGAACTGAGAAATGAATTATAAATAGTTAATTCCACACCATTACATCATTAAAGGTCCAGATGAACTTAATCCCACATTCAGGATTGGAGGCCACATGGTTTGCAGATGATGTAATGATGTTCCTGAAAGCTTTTGACAGCAATTAGTGGACGTCATTCATATGTGGAAGGAAGTGGACAAGTGTCACGTTGGATGATGTGTGAGGTGAAATGTACGGATGTGAGAATTCCCGACCTTCATCCCGACCTCAAAGTTTTCGTCTGCAGGTTATTCCCGGCTCATTTGGCCTCCAGCCAGTAACCACAAGGTCAACAGGTCAAAGACACTGAACGTCTCCCTCAGTCAGACAGTTGTGGAATAATATGTCATAGCAGAAAGCAGACAGACAGGCACTGACAGACAGACAGGCAGACACACTCTCTGAGACACACACACAAAGAAGGAGACACTGGAAGCAGACCTAGACAGACAGCGGGTGTGACAGAGAAAAGAAAATATTCCATTTGTTGTCTTTTTCACAGAGGCAACACACTCACACATGCACACACACTCACACACACACGGATGATTGCATCAGTCAGTGGCAACAACATGAATCTGATCACAACCACCAAAGAAGAAAACAAGTTAACAGCATGTCAACATCTCTATCTCTCGCTCTCCGTGTCCGACTATTTTTGGGGTTGCGTCTTCTGTTTGATATTCAGATTCTGTCCCCGTCTCTTGAAACACTCCGCCTTTGTCTCCGTCTCTTTGTCAAAGTTTTCTCCTCTTTTCTTCTTTGTTTTCGCTCTCCCGCGTCTCATTCGAGGGGGGGGGGGGGTTGCGTTCTCGCTGTTTTCATCGTCTCTGTCTTTGTTTACCTGCCAGAGCGTCTCTACTCATTGGTTCCATCTCGTCCTCCCCTCATTTTACTCTTCTTCTCCCTTTCCCCTGTGATCTTCAACATATCAGTGGAAAGAACCTCTGCCTTTCCGTTCTTCCCTTTTGTGTTTGCTCTCATCTAACCAGTCGTTTCTTGTACTCGCTCTCCCCCCCTTGCTCTCTCTCTCTCTCTCTTCTCATCTTCTTCACCTACTCTTCCTCGCTGCGGGTGTTCCTCGTCTTTAGTTCCCCATGCATATTTCCCCTGCTCCTGATCCTCTATGTGTGAAGATCTCCTCTCTCCGGCTGCATTTCCTCTTCTCTCCTGAGGATTGGAGCTCTATTAGAAGTTCCGCCCGGAGGGACAGTGCCTTCCATCCTGATACTCTTCATCCCTGTTCTGGCCGCTCTCTGCACGGCTTCCTGATGTGCGCGTTGTGAACTTTGCCAAGGGATCAAAACTGAAGCAGTAACGACAAAGAAGATGAGACGATGCGTTTTCACAAAGTTTGAGTCTGTTTGAAGAAAGGTCAACGCATGCAAATACATTCAGAACTCTTTGCGTTGCACTAAACATTCAAAACATTAGGGAAACTGTGAGAGACTTATATATTGGAATATAGGAACACATTTGAGTTGAGCCGACTTATCTACATTTCCTTTTGTGATAATAGTCGATTCCTTAGGGGAGTTCTGCAGTCTGGGCTGAGATTGTCCTTGTCGGAAAGATTATGGTGTTTGTTCAAACCTCTATTTATGTCCAAGAAGCACAGAGACATTCTCGTAGAGAGTGTGTGTGTCTACGTTTCTATTCTGAATGTGTGAAGGCGACGTGAGAGTTCTATTACGGATCGTCCACAGGTTCTTGGTCGTGAGTTAACTTAAGATTCCAGCAGTTTTCTCCGTAAATGAATATTTGATATAACCAAACTGCCTGTCTGCCAAAATGTCAAACTCTTTGACAGCAAACTCTTGCTACTTTCCATTATTTTGATGGAGAAAAACACTTTATACCGCTGCGACACGATTGCTTATACGACGTCCCTGAATTAGACGGCTTGTAGCAAACGCCAATAGCTTTATTTACATCCACGCTCAGATCTCAGCAGGCGGACGGTCACGCTGTCTAAGCTTTGATCCGTGTGTGATCATTATTCACTCATTAAGTAAAGAATAACTTAAACGCTTGGACTACATTGAAGGACGCCTGCGTGAAAAACAAACCCAGAGTTTAGTTTGGTTTAGTCTCAGAATGAAAACTCATCAACAGGGTGAATTAATGTGACATTGGTGGGGAAAACAACATTTATGTGTGTTCGGCAATCAACAAAATGGAAGCCAGTTTTCAGCGCCACCATCAATTTGATCTTGATCACAACCCGCTGTGCTCTTACGGATACACTGACGAGCCAGAGCTAAATATGTTCTACTCCATTAAGGGCGGTTAAGTGCAGCATGGAGTGCCCTTCACACTGAAGTGCGCTGAGTTCAAGGACCCTGCAACTCTTTTGTTTCTCCTCTGTGGTTTGGAAAAGTGTCCCAATTAGGATTCCAGAGCTGCCAACTCTCAGATCAGATAGAGCAACAGAGTAATCTGGCTGTGTCGCTGTAATCTCTGCCATGGGAACCTTCCCAATCAACTCCAATTAGCAGGCAGCAGATTATGCCGCTCAGTGGCGTTTCCTGGGTTTCAGTCTCAGTCGGGCGGCTCCATTGTGGCTAATCTTCTTTTCGTGCATCGTTATATTTGACTCATAAATAAAACTGTGCGCATAAATGAATTGAATATTCTCAGTATTAGCATGAATGTGAGCCGAGGCAACAAGTGGAACAAAGCCACACTGAGGAGGTGGAGACGTTCACAGCACATTAATGACCATCCACACTATGTTTGGTTATACTTAAGCAATGATGTCGTACAGGTGATGTAGTCAGTATTCAGGGACCGACTGGCAATGTCTCAGAGGAGAAGAGTTGAGAGTTGAAAGCCCCAACTGTGAAGCACCAACTTTACCACAGTCCTTTAGTGTGGGGGTGTGTGTGTGCTTGTGTGTGTTTTGAAGTGAGCAAGTGTTTGTAAGTGTGCAGCTGTATCCGCGCGGTACATATGTTTCAATTGCGTTACTTCAAAACAATCCCGGACCGATTTATAGATGCATACACGCGGACGCACACAGCACACACACACTGTTCACTGTAAACAACTTTTTAATGGAGAAATTCAACAAACCCTTCTAATCCCCCCCCCCCCCGCTCGCCCTCCCTCCCCCCTCCCCCCTCCCCGCCGCAGCAATACATTTTCACAGTATGAAATGTAATTATTCACAGCCTGAGCTACTCAGGAGCGCAAAAACAGAATGCATTTCTCACCCTCACACACTCTCTCTCACTCTCTCTCTCTCTCGTGCATAAATTATCTACCAGACGCGTGCAAAATGTATTATCAAGTCAAATTTATTTGTACAGCTCAGTGTGACACACAGTACAGCCTCTCTAAGAGATTTACGAGCTCACACAAGTTCCCAATGTTTCTCACAGAACCGTGCTTGATAGTAACTTTGCAGTATTTGTGTTGTGTGTCCGCATGTCAGGTTATAAGTCGTGTTCCATTCCCTGAGTTGTCACCATCTTTTTATTCGCCGTTCGTGTGTGTAATTGTATGCAAGCAGGAAATTGGCTGATAATTCCCAGATAAGGAGAAGCTCCCTACTAAACTCTCCCGACATGCCGCTGACCACCGCACAAAGCATTTCCTCTTCTATCATCACCCATATTACCTCCGTCACTCCAAACGTCTGTTCACTTTGATGCACGAGAGGCCGCGATTAGATCAAAGACTTGAGGATTCCGTGTAACAGCCATGAAGCTGAGTCTGTTACGGCTGAACCACAGTGCAGAGAGTTCATGGTGTTTACTTCCAAAAACGTGCAGCTCAGGTACATCGAACTCTGAGAATGCCACAGTGGTCAGATGTTGTAGTCTTGAGTGTGTTGATCCCTGCGTCTACATCGCCTTATACTCAAAGTCGGTGCTCCTGCGGTGTAGAGTGACAAAGTAAGTAGGTGGAAAGTGCAGCACTTGACATTTTTAGATGTGAGCCGAACCAAAGGCCTTTAAATGCGTAACGGAGGGTTCGGGTGCAGAACACAAACAGCCGAGGATGAGGTGAGCAATCGTGGCTGACTTGTATTTATCCGTCTCTCCTCCTTCTCCCCGCAGGCGGATGCTCGGTGAAGCGTGGTGGTGAAGATGGCTGGAATGCGCTTAACGGGGCCTTTGTCACGCCGCCGAGTCAAATGGCTGCGTGCGACAGGAGCCAGAGTCCTTCATCTGCTGCTGCTGCTGCTATCAACCTGTCTGGGCCAAGACACAGACGGTAAGGTGCTGCTCTCACTCCCATCTCCTCATCTGTCTCGTCTCTGTCCCGTCCTCCGCCGCCCCTTTCTGTCCACTTCTCCTACTTATGATGTATTATTGGACCTAAACAGCCTGATTGCTGTCAAAAACAAGTCACAACCCGTCACGTTTTCTGTTCCATTCACATTTTCCTGACCTGGCAGATCGCCTTCAACGATTTAACCCCGGAGTCACGTTTAAGCTGAAGGTAAAGTGGAGAATGAAGTCGTCACCGAGAGACGAAGCTCTGCCTCATGTTCACCGCCGATTCTCCGCTCCGACTGTCAGAATATTAATGTTCCAGTTAACCCTTAGTCCTTGAGATTTATCTGCTTGGCATTTAGCTGACAGGGACTTGAGCCAAAGGTCTGCTTGTGTGTGTAGGTCTGTGTGTGTGCGCTCTCTCTTAGCCTGGAGAAAGCACCCCCCCCCCCCCCCCCCCCCCACCACCACCAATGAAGTCATACATTTCGCACATTTCCCCCTAATTCACTCCCTCTCTGCCGCCATCGTCCTCATTAGGTCACTCTATTCTTTTTATATTCTTTTTTTATTCTTGCGCGCATAGCAAGAATAGTACGTTTTAACGAGCCCGGGTTTCAGCATGACGGACAATAGTTTACTCCGTCTTGGGGCCTTGTGACATGAGCACTGCTGCTGAGTCTAGGGACGAGTGTGTGGATCCGTTTGAGGCCCCGAGTTAGGAAACTATATTGACTCCTTTTCTTTAGGTGGGAAGGGGGGAGTGACAAGTAGTTCCAGTGTATTTAAATGAGCCTGGGCGGTGGGATGAGGGTCCAAACTGGCTTAAACATTGGGTTGTATAGGTTCTGATCCCTTCTCCCTGTGGTAATACAGGTGGAGGTCATTTGTCTGGAAACGAGCACCTAAGCGAGACTAATTGTGACATTTACGCCCCTAATGTCTGCCGCTCGCTTGCGTTCCGCCAGGCAGATTTATGGCGGATTGTATCTGCGCGTCAGTATCTGGGTGGAGTCGGAGGTTTCAAGGTGATTGTAGTATTTATTACAGCGCTCCCTCCGTTTACTCCGGAGTGAAGCCTCTCTCTCCCCTCTTTCTCTCGCCGTCATCTCTCCTAGAACTTCCTCCCTCCGTCGCTCACTCCATCTTTTCTTCCCATAATGGTGGTATTCTAACTGCACACACACACACACACACACACACACACACACACACACACACACACACACACACACACACACACACACACACACCTGTTGGAAAGCACTTTGGATTCTGCATTTGCTGACCAGGAGCGGAGCAGTAAGGCCACGTGTTGGACGGGTGTTAATGTATTTCCACCATGCGTCCCCAGAACAACTCCTTTCTGATTACAACCACTACTGCTGTCAGCTCTGCTCAACCCCAAACTGGCTGGGAACAGACCTGACATACTGAGAGAGAGAGAGAGGGAGAGAGAGAGAACGGGGAGAGAGAGAGGGAGAGAGAGAGAGAGAGGGGCCAGGATAACTGATAAGGCATCACAGTGACAAAGTGGTGATCCCTACAGCTGTGTGTGTGTGTGTGTGTGTGTGTGTGTGTGTGTGTGTGTGTGTGTGTGTGTGTGTGTGTGTGTGTGTGTGTGTGTGTGTGTGTGTGTGTGTGTGTGTGTGTGTGTGTGCGTGCGTGCGTGCGTGCGTGCGTGCGTGCGTGCGTGCGTGCGTGCGTGCGTGCGTGCGTGCGCGAGCGGGGTTCACAATCCATTTTCTCCAGAGACACATCAATCTAACACAAGGTCACAGCCGCTCCCCTCGCTTTCTCCATCTCCTCTCCTCCACCACCGGGCCCTCCGTCCTTCCTCGTCCTCCTTCAGACCATCTCCTTCTCCTCCCCTCTTCCAATTTTGTCCTCTTCCGTTCCCTCGAAGGGGAGAGAGGAAGGATGGATGGATGGACGGACGGGCGGGGAGCGGGTGATGGATGGAGTGTGTGTGTCCGGCCAGGCAGAGAAAGAGGGATTGGACCCAAGGGAGCGCTGCGGATTGGTGTGCCTGCTGATGGAAGCTTAAAAAAGGACACGACACGGGAGAAGTTTACAGAAAACACTCTTGCCCTTCTTTTTTTCCTCTCCTCTACAATTTTACAACCATTCATCACTCAACCCAGACTTGTTTGAAAGATTCCCAAGCATATTTTAAGAGTTCCATTCTGTCAGTCAGCTCTTCTGCAGCTCAAGGATAAGTCAACGTATTGGTACGTGGGCTGAAATGCATTTAGTGTAGTTAATGAAACTCGCCGCCTCGTCTTTGTCTTGGTGTTTTCAATTCTTGGTTTTAATGTTCCTTTCATTAAGTAAATCATCTCAAAATGGCTCCTCGCTTATTAATTACTCCGCATCAAAGAGACCCAGTGTGTGCGTTAATTACACAGTTTAGTTTCTGTGGGTTTTGTTGTGGGTTTTAAACGGGGGTACGTGATCTGTTTAGTTATTCCTCCTCTATTTTATAGTGTTATAGGGAAGGAAGTGCAGTTTATGTTGAAGATTGTGAAAAATCTAAACTGTTGGATAATCGGAAGAGAGCGTTTGCTTGTCCTCACTCAGGGTGCACAGCAATGCTACAGGAGGATTATTGTCTTCTCATCGTCTTGGGTGTTTAGGATAAAGTAACGTCGTCTCTCTCACACTAGGATGGTGACTCACAGTGTGGTTAAAGTGATACGCCGATGATGTCACAGAATTCAGGATATCAACAGAGGTCACGTGAAAACGTAGAAGTGTTTGAGTGCTTAATGTGTTTCCTCTCCACATTTCCTCTGTTTATATTTTCTGTGATATGGAATTCAATCGTATACAAGCCATAGCACATCAAAGGTTTAGTCCATGTCTCTCACACTGAACGTGACTCATGCTGTGTGAAGTGAGTCAGTCCACCTATTCAGTGGGTGATGAACACACACGCATACACACAAGGTGCGTAGTCCAGGTGCTGTGTTGTGCTGAGTCACGCTTTCAGTATGTATATTTTATGGTAACTCTAGTGTGTGTGTGTGTTTGTGTTTGCACATAGAGGTGAGAGACTTAATTGCGAGATAATGGAAGTGAATTGTGTTGCGAAGAAACTGTTCCTAATGAACGTGACTGTGTGTTTGTGTGTTCGTGGTGACCGTCGCTAAGCTGCACATCGTGTTTGTACCCAACAGCATTAGCTGTTTTCTGTCTGTCTGGCCTCGTAGCTAATAAGTCACTGCACTCACATCTCCCTCTCTCTCCCTCTCTATTCCTGTCTCTCTCTCTCTCTCCCCTCTCTCTCTCCCCCCCCCTCTTCTCTCTATCTTTCATTCTCTCTCTCTCTCTTCCCCCCTCTCTCTCTCTCTCCCTCTCTCTCTCTCTCTCTTGTCCTCAGAGAGGACTTTCTCGACCTCCCTTGGCAGCCTCCCATACCTGCTCACTCAGCCGGCCAAATTCAGACAGACAGAATTTGAATAGTAAATAAAGCAGATATTGATGGAAACACTCCAGGTTTAAATTAAAGGGCGTTAGAGGGATGATGAATCTGACACCGGGCGACTTTCTCCACCGACTCTCTGTCACACTTCCTCCTTTTATGTGCAGAGCAAACTCAGGACACCTCTCGCTCTGGTGGATCTTTTCATCTGCATGAAGGAAAGGCGCATTAGATGAATGTATTCCTTTTCCAATGTACTTTCTGGAGTCATTTCTGTGATTAGATTTAGCCGCAATTGTGGAAGTGGTGAGGAGAAGTGTGTGTGTGTGTGTTCTTCCAGGGAGATGAGCGCGAGTGCCCGAGCACATACAAATGAGGGAACAAATGCTCAAGTAAACTTTTAAGTGAGCGTATAAGTGTATACTTAATGATGTTAAGTACATGAATAGTGGGCAACAAGAGGACACTAAGTGTACTACACCAGCACTTTTATCTCAGGAACGAGTGCAGACTAATGATGAAATATGCTAATGACCTCTCACAAAGGGAGAGGATTTGCATTCCTTTCTCCAAAGTGAAATATTCATCTTTACCGAAGTTTATACTACAAAATAACACTTCAATCACCTCCGAGTCCTGCCACATTTACTCGTGATGGAGAGGGAGGGTGTTTAGCGTTGCCGATCAATTGCGCGGTACTCAAATTTAAAGAGGTGTAGCTCACTGCATTTTGATATCTCATCGTGTTTGTCTGTCACTTTACATTACCACCCAGTCTGTTTCTACCGTTTCATCCCATTTGCTTTTCATAATTTAAAAGGGCGGGGGGAGAGGTAGAGACTGACAGGTAGTGCGTGGGAGGCAGAGGAAAACACAGAGAGAGAGAGAGAGGGAGAGGGAGAGAGGGGGACTACAGGGCACAAATGGCTGCTTAGTAATAGATGAGGGGCATCAACTTACACTGAAGGATAAAAAGGTATTCAGGCAGGAGAGACACATCCGTCATCTGCTGTTCCCACACACACACACACACACACACACACACACACACAGTAGCTTGGTTGTGTGTGATGTAACTAGTGTCTCTTGCTCCATAACTCACGCATCTTCTGCATTACTAACCTGAGCTGCACCCTTAAACCAGGTCAAAGGATTATAAGGACAATTGACAAGTTTACACACACTCACCGTTTGAACCTCTCCGTGTCTCACCTGACGTCATGTCTTCCCTATTTTCTCTTCAGTTTGACGCTGAGCTTACACACGTTCACAGCGTTTTATTTGAAGAGAAACAGCTGCATTCTCCCGCTTTGGAAATGGAGCGACGAAGCCGAATCGTGCAGTAAAAGGCAGGAAAGCAGTGAGTTAACAGCTGCTAGAGGCTTTGCAGAGCTGCCAGTCAGGTCACATCGCTCTGAGATACACCGCCCTGCAACCGTATAAATTCATTGCATGTCATCGTAATTTGGGTTAGACTGTAAAATATGAAGTTTGACGCGTGTCAAGTTGGCAATGAGCGGCTGGTGAATCATAGCAAAATGAGAATCGGGTAAAAAAAACAAACAATGCCTGCAGAAGTGAGTCGTTAACTCTTCCTCCATCTGTGCCCGGTTTATAGACGCCGGATGTCCCGGGATTTTTTTGGGTGGTGAATTTGTGATATTGTCCAAATTTGATGGCGGTTTTGGAGATTTTCCCTCAATCGTTAATGTCCGTCTGCTTTCGGCCCGAATCCTGCACTGACAATTGGCCGCTAGAAGTTTTGGAGCGCTGTTGTTGACCCTGTCACATTACACATTATTATTATTATTATTATACAAAATGTCGATGCTGTTCTGGGTGCAGTGTCTTATATCTATCCCATCTGGGCTCGGAAGGTCTTCGGATTCGTCCAGTAAGAGTGGGAGAACGTTGCCTAGCAGGGAGAGGAACACCTGAGAATTCAGCATAAAATGGATGAAAAGGTTGTCACACCTTCGTTTCCTCTATTAAAACATGTCTCACAGCTTTGATGTAAGCAACAAGTGTCTCTCTGCAGTATGTAATGTTTTATTCTATATGTCCAACGTTTGCTCCTGTTGCTAGACACAACAAAACAACGCCGAGCTGGAAGGGAAAGAGAGAGAGAGCAGAGAGAGAGGCGATTTTGTTCTATAAAGTCTATTTTCTCTGTGAACTGATATCCGTCTCCTGTCTCCCCCGTGGGAATTCTCCTCCTCAGCGTCTCTCCAGAGCTGTGCAGCAGCGTTGCTCCATCTGGAGTCACGTGGGTGTTCTTGTGTTACCCCGGCGCCCTCGCTAGGAACAGAAGAATAAGGTGGCGGTGGTGTGTGTGTGTGTGTGTGTGTGTGTGTGTGTGTGTGTGTGTGTGTGTGTGTGTGTGTGGGGGGGGGGGGTTGATTGACGGCGCCTTCTTTTTCTCCTCCACATTTTAAACTCACACAGCTTCGGATTCAAACCCTCCAGATGAGCTCCCGTTCATGATGTCAATGCTGTCTTCTTTTATCTCCCTTGCTGTACCCGTTCACACACTTTCACCCCACAAAGCATTAAACCCGCTTCACACACACACACATGAGCCCCTCATCTCTCTCCTGCTCTTGTATCTCTCACAATGTTTCATTCACAATGTTTTTGCTTCCTCCTCTCCTTTCCCCGCCTCCTCCTCTTCCTCCCTCCTTCCTCGGCCGTGCGGACGCAGATTGGCAGTACGACGGTAAGCACTGCCTCTTCTCCCCCCCCCCCCCCCCCGTTTAGCCGTGTGTGTTTGGTGGCCGTGTCGTCTTATTAACCCCCGGTAACCTTGCAGGGGGGGTGGTAGGGTAGGGGTTACATCCGCCGTTACCAATGGAAACGCAGCCTCTCCCTCCCTCCAGTCTGCGCCCGTCTCCTGCGCGCCCTCTTCCACCTTTTACTACCGCAGTCCATTCCATTTCTTTATGAGCCCTCTCCTCTTTTCTACATCTTTCCTTTCTGCTGCTGAAAGGAGGAATTATGTTAAAAGCCTCTGCTTACTCTTTGTCATTAGAGGTAGATTAGATCTGCCCCCATTGTGCAAGAATAATAAAGCTTATCCTTTATTCCTTTAAAGTCATTTTGTTTCCTCTTGTCTGGCCTTGGCGTCTTTGTTTCCCATTTTTCTACATGTTATTTTCATCAGTGTCTCATTTACCCCTCCTGCTCCTTCCCTCTGTGTTTCCTCCGCCTGATTGTTCACTGGCTTCCCTCTAACACTTTACACACTCAGTCATTTTCTCCACTCTTCCACAATTTCCACCTTCACTCTATTCAGTGCCTTGTCGTCTCCACCCCTCCCCGTATATTTACTCCGTGCAGCGCCGTCCAATTCCATTTCTTAAAAGGTGACGTGACGGCATGATTGCACCAGACGCTTATTTCTGGAGGAAATAAATCTCCTAAACAAACAAACTTTCCTTTTTCCTTTTTCTCATATTGATACAAAGTGACTCACCTGGTATAGCAGCAGGGTCATGTGATTATTAATGATATTTTTCTTCTATGTTTCCCCCACAGAGTGTAAACTCTCTCGATTGGGTCCTCCTGCCACTATCGTCGCCATAGATGAAGAGAGCCCCAACGGTAAAGTACCCCTCTATATTCACACTACACATTAAGGATCTGTTGGAAATGACTTCAAACAGACCCCCCGCCCCCGCCGCCATGCTCTCTGCGTGACAAACGGGACCCTCGTTAGCATTTCGGCCAAGATCTTGACCTAATGATCACAATTTACTTAAAACAAACACTGGGCGAGCGCGACCTTTCCAGCAGATGCTGACCGGCCTGGTGTGTAACCCGCATTAATATTCATGGGAGTGTGTGTGTGTGTGTGTGTGTGAGAGAGTGTGTCATATTTGGGGTCTGATCCATATCTGGGAGCTAAGCTGTTCACTGATTCAAAGTGGACTAAATCACTCTGTGTCTCTGCAGCAGCAGACAAAGAGGAAGAGCCGTGTGCATTTGTGTACATTTCAGTGGTCTGTCCTTGAACTGAAGTCGCCTCTGCGTGGCTTTGTCTAACTCTGCTGCAGTAGATAAAGAAATAGCTAAACAAATACATTACCCAAGAAAACCTTCACCCATCAAAGCTAACAATTTATTAGATCTACCGTACGTTCACTGAGTTTTCCCACACCTTTTTATATCTTAAAGACCAGAGACAATCTTCAGTACGTCTTAGTCTCCACATTTGGCTCAAACCGTTTAAGCCAATCTTACCTAATTAGCAGCTCCTGCCATTTAAGACTGCACAGAGAAATATAAACAAACACAGGCGCCAAAGATCTGCCTTGGGGTGTGTGTGTGTGTGTGTGTGTGTGTGTGTGTGTGCCTGTGCGTGTGCGTGTCTGTGTGTGTTTGTGTTTGAGCTGGTTTAGGCATGAACGTCATAGATGTTGAGCCCAGACGAGCTTATTGTGCAGGGTTGGAAATGAGATGAAGGCTAACAAACACAAGTGAGAGACCATCAGCATGACTCTTGACTATAACTATGGACCGGAAGTTTAGTGAAGCCAAAACTCACCCTGTTTTAACTCAGTGTGCCCAGTGGTGCTGCAGCAAGGGAGAGTAGAAGTGGATTCATGTGACTTTTGCACCTTTTGAACGCTTTCAAAATAGAGCCCCAAGGAACTAAGGACATATATCTATCTCCCCCCCCCACACACACACACACACACACACACGCGCACCGCTTGTGTGAGATGTCATCTAGCAATCAAGCTGTAGCAACAACAGTGTGCATCATCCTGTGCCTTTGTGTGTCTCAGTGTGATGTGTATGGCTCAAGGGCACCTCGGGGTGATTGTTGAACTCTGGGAAACTGTTCTTCATTCTCATGCTTTGATTTCTATTCTCTTGTGACTGATACCACTTCACTCCCGAACAGGACAGCTCCATTTCTGCTCATGTCACACTGATACGTGCCGTACTTGTCGTAGCTTTTAATGCGCTTCGTGTGTGTGTGTGTGGGGGGGGGGGGGGGATCAGAGCTGAGTTAGAAAGATTTTTTGTGTGTAAATAGCAAATCCCAGAATTAAGAACCTCTTAATATCATTTGTATTCATAAAGCAATACGGTTTCTATTACAATTCTGTTATCTAGTTAATGGCAGTGTGTGAATGTTTGTGTGTGTGTGTGTGTGTGTTCCTGTTTGTACTGTAATTTTCCTCGCGGCGTTATTGAAGAATAGCTTGATGCTGGAATGATTTTCATGCATAATGCCGGGTGTTGCTCTGTGGAGACGGAAGAACAGAAGGTTTGTTAAAGTCAACATTATTATATACATTATTATCATTGGGTAATACAGCAGGGAGTGTGTGGGCCAGCCTGCAGGCTTTGGGTTGCCGGATCCGCCACCATGAGTGTGTTGGGATAATATATAGAACGCAGCTATAGGTGGTGGTGGAAGTCCTAGTGGGCCAGGTCTGAGATTCGGAGGTCGGAGGTCGCCGCCGAGCCGCGCGTGACCGATGTGATGATTGCCTTTTATACCTGGCTGAGCTGCGTCGGCATTAACATTCAGATAAAAGCTGGCGTCCTGTCAGAGGGAAAATCCATGTGTCCTCCGTCCCTGCGCCTTGGTTTCCTCTTCCTCCTCTTTTGTTCTCCTCTTCTATGCTTCTCTCCATTCTGACGTTCTTTGTCGGCCCCCAACGTTCTCCCCTCCATTTCCTCCCTCTCTCCCATTTCTCTAATTGCTTTTTATCTGCGCTTCTTTTCCATCTATTCTATCTTAGACACACACACACACACACACACACACACACACACTCGCCTCCCCATGGCTGTTCTGCCTGTATGCTTTAATGCGAGGGTCAATTTAATCAGGTGCTGCTGAGTACAGTGTTCAGTCACTCATATAAAGTGAGGTCGCTGTGAAAAGAAGCCATTTATATTATATGGTCTGTGGAATTAAATTAGTTACAGTTGCACTAAGTGTGGGAGCGATCTGTCTTCTTCTTCTGCTGTACTTTTCTGGTAGTTTCCTATGAGAGGGAAGAAGGCGGGGCTACGCGACGGATGTCCTGACAAATGACATTTTCTCTCCCGTTTCTCATATAAAGAAGCGGTTTCATTAAATCCCCCCTCCTGTTTATTTAACATCAGCAAATCACAGCGCGGCATTTGACACCGTTTCCATGGTAGCGCAGAAGGCCGTGACCCAATTTGAAGTCTGGCAGATCAGATATGAGATCGTTCGGAGAGTGTGCGTGTGTGTGTGTGTGTGTGTGTGTGTCCATAGATAGAAAGTTGGATCATCCACATACCCAGACACACACACACACACACACACACACACACACACACACACACACACACACACACACACACACTGACATACACACACATGCATGCACACTCCTTCTGTAGGTTTATTAGCTGACAGTGCAGACTGGGACGGGCTGCAGTCATGCATTACAACAAAAGTGTGTGCGTGTGTGTGTGTCTCAGTATGCAGGTGTGCCAGTCTAAGCGTGCCTGCTGGCATCTGTTAAAGGGCAGATGCCAAGTGGACTTAGTTTAATTCCTGGTCTCTCCGCCCTCTGTAAACTAATCCTGGACCACGGGAAATGCATTCAAACACAAAGACATACACACACACACACACAGCTGCCCACCTGCTGTATCAGGATTGCCGCATCCATACTGTGTGTGTCATCTAAATGGATAATCCAAAGCCCCAATTGTCTTATTCCTCTTTCCCTCTGAAACGTTCCACTTCTGCTTTTGTGTCTAAACGCGTGTCGTCGTCGCTCCGTTTCGCTGGTTTATTCCCGACATTAGCAAATAGCTGAGTGCTGCCGAGCGCCAAAACACGAGACCTACAATTACGGCGTCGCCTCACTGCCCGTGGGTTACCGCTTTAAACGAATAGCTCCGTTTCCCATCTGCACCGTCTCGTCTGTCTCACTCAAATGTTTATTTTTAATTACTTCTCAGATTGGTCTTGGCGGGCAGAAGCGTCGTCGCCATTAGAACATCTGCTGCGTCGTTTCCAATGTTCTCTTCTATGGACGGCCGCCAGCCATCTTTGTCTCTTTGACTTTAGTATGTAGACAGACGGATTGGACCCAACGTCCTGTCTATGTAATTCCATTTAACGTAATTCATCTATACGCTCTCTGTCCGTCTCTCTCTCCGTCTCCGTCTTTGACCTTGTCTGCACCCGACACGCCGCAATAATCATTTCCAGATATGTCATTAATTAAGAACGTGAAGGTCAGGTCTTGTAAGGACGACGCCTGTCTCTGTCCTTTTCTCTAACTGGTAAATTGAAATGAGCCCGACCGAACCGTCCGTCTCCGTTTGATCTCGTTTGACTCTTTATTTCCCAGGATTCTCTCAATTATCTCATTTTCTGTCGTTTGCTTTCCCAGGAACGCTGCTGGTGGAGAATATGCAGATAAACGGCGTGGCACAGGGGCCCAATCGCACTATCGCTCTGTCGCTAAGGGACAACAAGGACTACTGGGTGATCCTGGACACCTCCAAGCAAGCCCTGTACCTCAACAGCACCGGCCGGGTTCTGGATCGAGATGTAGGACGACTTGCACGACTTCAACACTGATCCTGTTTACGTTCTGTTGTTTGTGTCTCTCGTCTACCTTCCCCACCTCCTGTGCTGCGTTTGGCTCCTCTTAACGGCAAATTGATAGAAATTGGAATCCCGGTGAAATCCAAATCTGGAGCGTCTGGCAACATTTTACCGCTGCTGTTTTTCAATTTACGATCTTTGATTTAAATCTTTCTTCCATCCGAGGTTTGGAAACGGGGCTGGAAGATTATTTTCTCAACATTTCCTCGACTAAGGCTCTATTTTTTCCTGTTGCATTCTAGAGATGAAACCAGCAGATTCTTAGTCTCCTTCTCTCCATCCCTCCTTCTCTCCTGCAGCCTCCCTCCTTCATTCAGTCCATCGTGGTCCAGGTGCAGTGCTACAACGAGCTGATAGGCACGGTGATTTTGCACGAGGTCCGCATCGTCGTGCGAGACCGGAACGACAACGTGCCGCAATTCCAGCAGCCGTGGTACTACGTCGCCGTCAGCGAGGTAAAAACACACACACACACCCCCACACACACACACTGACACCTTCTCTAAAGCCTCTAAAGCCTCCTGTGTGCTGGAGAGGAAAACATGACGGCTCTGCTGTCTGTCACGCTGGCAGCAACGGGACACGTGGGGTTTGCGAGCGCAGAGACTCTGGGAGGAAGCCGCTCTGTCAGGCCTTTTGTCAGCTGTTACTGTACAGAGGTGTAACCGTGCCGCTCTATCGGTCAGGCTTGGTGCTAACGGTGCCCGGCTCCAAGGCTGATAGACGCACCAGCTCGCCACCACAGGCAGGAAGGTATCATGCACTCAGGTTGAAGGGCAAGGAAAGAGGACTCATCAGCAGGTCCGCGGAAAGCATCTAAATGTGTTATTGTGAGGCTTCTGGAGTTGTGTTTAAGATGCCAATCTCCGGGCGTCAGCGTGTCCTCCAGAGTCTGGGGGAAACACAATTTAACGAGAAGACGCGCCGACTTCACACCGGACGAGGATTGTTGCAGCTGCTGCCAGCTCAGACCCTAGGCGGGCCTGGTGGAATGTCTCATTATGCTGTCTTCCACCCGCCTGTCCAACACAATCTGTCTTCTCACAGACTCCCCTGCTGGCCTCTCTCCTTTCTCTCCAGGTCTGTATCTTTCCCCCTTCTCTTTCTCTCTCTCCCTCTCTCTCTTCACTGCTCCCAGCTCCGCGTCCTCCTCTCCTCCCTCTGTCTCTCTCGCTCCATCTCTCCTTGTCTTTTCCCTCTCACTGCCTTTTTTCTCTCCCTCCCCGCCGTCTCTCATTACCTTCACTGGCATTATTCCCTCCATTCACCTCCGCGGCTAAAGAGACGTGTCGTTAAAAAACCAAAACAAAGAGCCTCTAAAATATGATTTCTTTGCCAGGTCAAGGCAAGTGAGGACAGTTTGCTTATGATAATTTAGAAAATGTGAATAATCTTAGTCAGAATGGGGGCAATATTTCCAAACCAGCAGCAGATTTATTCAGATGTGAGTGTGCGACTGCTTATTAGTCAGACAGCTATCGTCTAATTCCGTCCCGCCGACCCCAGAACTCCGACGCATACAATTATGGGAATATACAGAGACCCATTCAAGGCATCCTCAAACTTTGCCTGCACTAAATTAGCTTTTACACGTCGTCCCTCCTGCGGCACGAAAATCACGAGACGCCGTCAGAGTGTTTTTTGTTTAATCAGACTTTATTATTATTTTGTTTTTAATTTACCCTCCCCGTATCTCTGCGGGACAGATGGAGAGACAGGCAGGCCCGTGCTCCCTCTGTGCGCGTTCTCCTCTTCTTCCTCCCGCGCAAATGAGCAGCTTGCCGAGCGCTAAGCGTTTCTTAAAACAAGCGTCATTCTTCCCGTCTCAAGGTCCATTGAATCGCAATCACCCCATGTCGCTTTGTGTTTGTTTGTTGGCTCAGACGGCAGCCGCGGGGGTGTCGGGCTGTTTTGCCTGATCAGATACGTGTCAGTCTGCTATCAGCCCCAAGTTTAAATTTCGCTTACGCGGTTAAAAAAGTGAGAATTAGAGACAGAAATGAATGATTTAACTCCGCCTATGTGACACGTATTCTCTAAAGACGTGTTTCAGCACTTTACCGAGGCTATGACATAAGAAATGGAACCATGGGACGATAGGGAAATAGGCCAATATATGATTGTGATGCATATTCACAGGATCCAGCCTTGTGCTGTTATGCTGAAGTGTACGATTGTGTTTGTGTATGTGTGTGTTTGCACGAGTGAAGACGAAGATGCTTCTGTTTTCCAGCTGACGCCCGTAGGAACTACCATTTTCTCCGGTTTCTGGGGGAACAACGGGGCGACGGACATAGACGACGGGCCCAACGGACAGATAGAATACACCATCCAGTACAACCCCAGTGACCCGGTAGGTGATCCACACACTGAGGGGGTCGGTAACGTTACACACACTAGATGTAGCGTAGAGGTGATTATTGTTGTTATTGGGCTCAGAGACAGAAACTCCTGTTTTATATAAATGATCAAAAACAAACCTGGCCTCGGGAACAGATGGGCCGTTAGATAACTCTGGACATACATCGTTTGAAGATTGACTTAATTATTGATGAAGTGTGTCTCATTTACATTTTTGATAAGATCAGACGTGGCACACTTCCTGTTTAATCTGTTTAATCTCGTCCTCTCTGTTTACTTCAGCGGGATGAATCCTTGTAAAAATCTAAATCTCGTCTTCATTTTTGCTCTTCTTCCCGCCTCGTTCCTCACTTTCGACTCCCCCTCCCATCCCCCGCTCATCATCCACCGCCTCCAGCCCCAGACAACGCTCCTCCCTTCAGCATGATATTAAAGTCGTACTTTAGCACTCACGCTGCCGTGGCTCTTACTCCTGCTTGTATTTGAGTTAAAGCCGGGATTCTCAGAGTAAACAACAACATTTCCTCCTTCCTCAGCAATACATATCGAGTGCGTTCATTCCTATAACCTCCATAAAACATTTGAACGTTTGTCTGGGATGGCTTGCCTTCCTCTGGTCTGCGCTGTGAACACACATTAACACGCAGCGCATGCAGCTGCAGTATGGATCACTTCAGCGCTGCGAGCACGCCGGCAAAGCAGGAGACACAATCAATATAAAGGGCCTGTTGGTTTAAATGAAGCTCTACGGCGCCATTAGCAGTCCTAATGTCCACAGGGGGACTTTAAACTTCCTCCAATTAAAACTCTTAGCCGATATCTTATCTCTCTTTGTGTTTTGTGGATGAGAATGACACAAAAACAACGACACGAGCTGAAGTCTTCCAAAGCACCTAAGAAGGTTAAGAGTACTAGTTACAGGTGTGGTGTATGTTCCATATGTGAGGTAGTCAGTATTGGGTGTACTAATGTGTGTGTTTGTGTGTATTTCAGACGGCCAACCGAACCTTCGACATCCCCCTGACGCTGTTTGGATCAGTGGTTCTCAGAGAAAGACTCAACTATGAGGAGATCACCCGCTACCTGGTCATCATACAAGCCAACGTAAGAGCCGTGTGTGTGTGTGTGTGTGTGTGTGTTATGCTGTTGATGATGAATGACTTTGTTAATAGAATTGTTGACGTTCTATTGTTCCTCTGCTCTTTCTAACACACGGCTGATTCTCGCACTTTGATGGACATTCTATTGGGACTTTATGGCTTAACTTCCTGATTATGCCGTTGCGATGTTTGTTACGACAGGAAAACTTTGCTTATAGCAGCTTTTCTTGGCACATATTCATTTGTCTCAAGGCTCATTTACCCTAAAAGCTTTTATTAAAAGCCAACATCAAGATTAATGTGTTTCTGACTGCTTGAAAGCTCCAACATGCTCATTGTTCATCTGAATGCAATATTAACAGCCTTACAGCGGCTGTCAAACTGCCGCGTATTAATTTTCAGAAAAGGACTCAGAGTTCAAGCGGAAGCGCAGCAAACGGAAACCGCAAATTGGAAGTGTCAGGTGTCGTCAGGAGATCGTTGACCTTTTTCAACACGATTTGCAAGAGGAAATTCAAGAGAAATTGATTCTAAGCGTACGTCAGGAACAGATTAAGTTGTTAAGTTGGTAACAACATAACATAAATTCAGGGCCACGGAATTTCAAACAGCTCCAAAGAAGCTCAGCCCGTTTTGCTGTGAACATCTGAGCGTCAGCGCTTCTCCAGCCGCCGCTCTAAGACGTCTTCAAGGCCGATCCATTTTTATATTGTGTGAGCGTGAAGGTGGTTCTCTGAATCGTGAGACCCTGGCACAATAAAAATCACCTGCGTGCGTCACCGAGGGCTCTGGATGCCAACACACTCTCCTCAGAATGTCTCGCACCTTCTGCCATCTTCAAAAACACTGTTATGGTTTTCACAGCCTGGATGCTTTCAATGAAGGTCAGCCGCTTGATATTTTTCAGCTCGACTCGCTTTATTAGCTGCTGTATAATATGGAAATGTGAGTGAAATACAGTAAAGCACCAGTGGAACAGGAGGACGACTGGAGAGTTCTCTCTTTTTCATTCACTGAGCACAGTTAGAGGAGCATTTGTACTACGTTATAAATGCATTAGGAACCTGTTAAGCCTCTTGATGTGATTAGGGATGGACGTACAGATGGTTCAATGCTGAAAGCTTCATCTAGCGGCTCTGTATCATCTTAAATTCAAGGGAGAGCTCTCACCCTGAAGTCAAATCTGTGTGTGTGTGTCCACGTATGTGTGTAGGATCGAGCCCCGTACCCCAGCGAGCGCCTCACAGCCACCACCACGCTAACCGTGGACGTGCTGGACGGCGACGACTTGGGTCCCATGTTCCTCCCGTGTACGCCTGTGGGGAAGATGCGTGACTGCCGGCCCATCACGTATCGGGCCAACGTGCTGGAGCTCACGGATACGGTAAGTTTGTGCGACTGGACGGAGGACGTGTGTGTGTGATTATGTGTATTGCGTCAGCCTATGAGCTTGGCTGTCTTTGACTTTATCAGTTTACACTCTGACGTTTGTCATTTCCATCTATTTTCATTTTGTTTCATTGCAAAGTGCCTAAACAGAACAAAGTGGACGAATTCCCTCTATTGCTTTTTGCTGTGATTGTTGCGTCTAGTGTGTAAATGAAGCAGCTGTTGCACATACATTACCATAATCGGCTCAACAAATAAGAGCAGCTGCAAATGTGAGCAAGTTGTTGGAGGAGCAACATAGTTTCCACTCCTGACAGTCTCAGAACCATCACAATGGATGAATCTGTGTGTTTATAGATAGAATTGAGATAGAATGAGTCTACCAGTCTGTTTCTAACTGTGTGGACACGAGGAGGGGAAATTAGAACTTGATATGGATATGATATTGCCATTTAAGACACAGAATTTTTTAAGTTTTGGGTGACTTAGTTCTTCCATTAGTGCAGAACTTTAGGTCGGGCCGCGGCTTCTGTTGTAGATTATTCTGTTAGCTTTGTGACAGGCCATAGTGTGAATCTCTCTGGGTATTAACTGTTATTTATCTGTGAGCAAACACTGCAACGCCACGCTACATATTTCTGCTTACGCGGCTGTAAACATCATTTTGCATTTGTATCCCAGGCACTTAGCTTCCTCGCTTATCCACAGCCATTTACAAATACTTAACTTACAATCGCACAGGCAACGTTACTGCAGGCAAACTCCTCACCTGGCAACGGAAAGTTTCTTCCTTTTTCTGTCTTTCTCTCTTCTGTCACACACACACACACACACACACACACATACATACACCTTGTCTTTGCTTCTAGCGAAAAGAAGGAGAAACACGGTGACGAACAACTTTACACCTAACGCTTTTGAGAACGAACAAATGCGCAAAGACAAGGACATGGCTTTACGATGGAGAGATAGCGGAGGAATGGATGGCGTTTGGTGGGTCTGGGGGGCGGGTTAAAGCCAGAGTCTGCTGGGAAGAAAGCGAGAGAGGACGGCGGAGGAAAAACAGCACACTCAACGCCGGAAAAACACAGGAGGTGATTTTGAAAACACATCTCAGAACACTGCAGAAAATCTAATGTAATCCAGCGCAGCAGCCCAGGAACGTTAATGCAACTCCATGGTGCCTTTAAGGACACAGTGGGTGGTGAAAATACACTGAACAGTATCTCTAATTATAATGTTCACCTGCATTTACAGACGTATTCGGTTATTAGCCATACAGCTTAATATAACGCCATCCAATTCAACACTTCCAACTTCCAACTTCAGACTCAGCTGGTAATGGTGTATTGAGTGCCTGCTGGGTCACTCGATACCAATCAGGTCTTTGTTGGCACAAGGGAGAAATTGGCATTCTGCCTGGTCAGAGGAGAAGCCGCACGATGTGGTGGTGCGTTTAATTTTTCTGTGACGCAATTGAAGTTGATGGAAACAGTGAGATTGAATTCCAGCACGAAAAGGTTGCGCTCATTGGTACGCATCATTGAAATAAGTGGTCTGTGTCTAACATAATTGTAAGAAAAGAGACTTCTGAATTAAATTGAGCTTGTCAGACTAATTTTGAACCATTTAACATTTTAATTAAATATATTAATCCACGCTCCTCTCATGTAAGCGAACCAGCACTCTCCCTTTTGATTGAAAGTCGACTTTGAAAGCGTCCCACATTACTCATTTGAGGTAATTGAATGCATCTTATAATATGAATAAAGGGTTCTAGTTCTAGATTGTTCCTCTATAACGGAGAAAAGGTTTCCATGGATTGAAGGCTCTGTGGATAGATGAATGGACGTGATCAGAGAGGTTAAGATGTAAAATGGATGGTGAGGATAGCCCAAGAGCTGCTGTTTGAGAAAGATCTGACAGCCGGGAGAGGAGAGGAGAGGAAAAAAGTGCAGAGTCGAGACATTATAATAGTTTGAGTCCTAATCATACTGATGAGGAACGACAGCCTCGGAGCCTTCAAGCCAACCAATCCACTCACTCACACACACACACATACAGACACGGGCACGCCAAGAATGTTTGTCATTTATACCGAAGAGTTGGCTGTCAGGCCATGTTCACACATCCACTTCACAAAACGCCGCCGCAACTCACTACTTTATAGCTGCGGGCAAGAATGGATTATTAAACAGCAAGTGAACAATTCTTCCCGAGACTTGACCGATCATGTAGTTTGTCATCTTGTCAGACTGGCAATTGATTGGCTACAGGCTGCATAAAGATGCACCGAGCTGCCAAAGTCCACAGCACTATGTCATATTTATCTCATTCAGCAGCTGCAAAAACACCCAACAGTACAACGACGCAGTACTGCAGTGCACGACAATGTAGAAGCGGTTACCCGTTACTTTTTTTATGGGTTTGGGAGAGCGCTGCGTCCCTGTTGCGTCAGGAGGAGCAGCTGGCTACGTCTCCCCCGTGTGGCTCCGCGGTAAAGACGCAAGGCACTAACGCTGCCAGGGTTTGATCGCCGCCGAGGCCGCAGAGAAACCATCAGCCAGAAAACACACACCTCCGTAGGGGACATGGGGGTTTAGTGTCCAATGCTGAGTCGGCACCTTTCATGGTGCTCCCGACCACTAGATGCCATCGTGATCAACCACCTTCATCCCTCCCCCCCCCCACTGGTCCACGTTTCAGCCATTACCTGTTGTCAGGTTTGCGTCACACTGATATTCCAGTCTTTGTTTGCCGGCCTCAACCTGCCCTTGTGTTGAGTTCACTCCCTTTGGTCTGCTGGATCGGATCTACGCACCTCTATGGCTTCAATAACCGCAAACAGAAATAGAAGAAGTATTTGTCAGTGAGGTTAAAGATGAGAATGTACACAAGGTCTTTTGTGCCAAGGTGAACACATTTCTTTGTATGAATAGATAGAACAGTTTCTGCTGCTGAGGTCAGAGCACAAAACTGCACTTTGTGTAAGTTTGTAAATAAAGACCCCAACTCTGACTGAACTGAACTGTGTGTGAAACATTCGCCTTGTATGTTCTTTAATTAAAAAAGCCACAGAGAGCTATTTTTCTTTACAATCAGCACCTTTTGTCGTCTATAAAAGGTTTCTACACGCTTTTCAGACATTTCATTTCCCTCCCAGCTGCAGCGATCTGGGAATATGTACGCAAAATAGGCCAAGCAGAACTGATTTGGTTACGACTCCTGCCTTGCTCTAGCGTGATTCGCGCGGGTGCCATTTCTTTTGATGTTTCCTGATTCTTTGTCGCCGTTAATCGCAGCTATTGTCGCGGCATCGTTTCACCATTTCACTCCCGGTGACCCCCGCCGTCTCTCCCAGACTCTTCCTGCCTTCCTTAGCCGCATTTACATCTCCCCCTGCTCCCTAATAGCCCTCAACTCCTGGCAGATTAATGTCTTTTCCATGTATTTACACTCCTCCTTCACTCCACTTCATTGCTCTCCGTTCCCATCTCTCTCCTCTCCTCTCCCTCCTCTCCCAGAGATATCGCTCTGTGATGGCTTGTAGATTTTTACTGCTGACAGGTGCGGTGGTAAAGGTTTCATCATAGTAGGCGTATGAGAGCGCTGTCATGTACAATATACACACAGTATATAGCTCTCTCTCTCTCTCTCTCTCTCTGTGTATGTGTGTGGGGGTGTATGTGCGCGCATGCAGCTGGGATTATTCGTACCCTTCTTTGTGCTTGACATTTGACTGCTGTAGGGATGGTAATATTGCATCCCACAGACATGCTCTTGGCTCCCATTGCTGTCTTTGTATTCCCCAGATCCTCAACACATCACAATGTACTGTACAGCATAGCACACACACACAACGCTGCACTGCACACAGAGCCACAACTAACAGTGTAGGCAGCTGTACCACCTCATACAGTAATGTTGTGTCAATCTAAGCACTAAACTTTAACGTTCTACCCGGTCGTGTCTCCAGACGAAGGTGAATCCCGTCAACGTGACTCCGCCCATTCAGGCCGTGGACCAAGACAGAAACATACAACCTCCGTCTGCCAGACCGGGCATCCTGTTCTCCTTCCTCATCGGTGAGTGAAGTTGAAGACTGTGATCGATATTATGACGTAATGGAACTTTTCTGAAAGACAAAGTAGATTAAATCCAGGTTCTTTATACCCAGTTTGTCCCATAGCAACCACAACATTAGCCTGTGTTGTGTTTACAAAGGAAATTGCGGAGGTGTTCTTCTGCTGAATAGAGTTTGTTTGTTTGGGGTTTGTCGTTCTCGGCGCAGCAGATGTTTAACTTAAGTCAAAGTCTAGACTCTGACAAAGGTATTAAGATTAAGAAAGAAAATTCAAGACACAATACAGGTCTCTAGGCAATGCAGAGACACTGGGACACTGTGTGTGTGGACGGACGCTGCTGTTTCGACAATTGGATTGTGCAACTAAGACTACAATGGGCCACTTTTGGGTGAGCTGAGTTATTAAACCTGATTCATTCCAAGTCCCAAAAACTGTAACTGTGGCATAGTGCTTCTTCAGACTATGTTCCTGAATTGACCTATTGTACTCCAAGGTCCTTTATTTGAAAAATGACACAGTGATGAAGAGTTTATAGAGCTTTAATAATAGAAAGCAGCACTCTGAGTTGGCCTTCATCACGCCAGCTTGGTTATTTCATCAAACTACATAAACACAAGAGAGAATACGTTTTCCAATTTGCTGCACAAACTTTCCCGACAGCAAACTGAACAAGTGCATCTGATGGAGAATGCCTGTGCACAGTCTGTGGCATATATTTTAAAAAAACAAAGGCGTGTTCTTTATTTTTACGATACCTGACACGTTGTGGACCGAGCGCTCAGTCCCGGGGGAACAGAGGATTTGTACTGAGAAGCAGAGAGGCAAACGGAGAACTGCCCATAACCACAAATACAGCTGGAATCCTGCTGTGTGGGAATGCAGCATCCCAATGGGAGCAAATGAAGTCAGTAGAGGCGGCGAAGACGGGGGACACACGCACACAGAGGGATCGCACACTTGAGAAATGTCCATGATGCTCATGTGGCCTGCTCCTCTTACCAGCATTTGATTTCCCCACTGAGCAATGCAGCTTTGTGTGTGCGTGTGTGTGTGTGTGTCTGGTGTGTGTGTGTGTGTGTGTGTGTGATGGGAAGCATCCCCCACCTGTGGAGAGCTGAGATGAGAAAGCTGGGAGCATCAACCGTGTCTTTCTCTGTCTCTGTCCGTCATTCTCTGTCGTCCATTAGACTAACAGACATTGATTGTTAAACCAATTATTGGCATCTGTCTTTCTCTCTCTCTCTCTCTCTCTCTCTCTCG